>NC_080395.1:83530149-83842232 GCF_030265065.1 Corythoichthys intestinalis
TAAAATGACTTTTTTTAATTAAGTTTGAAGATTGCGCTCAAACCAAATGTCCTAAAACTAAATTTCCAAATGTAACTACTAGATTGTGATAAAATACACTATTGGGTGAAGTTTGGTTGACTTCTGCGCAGCGGTTTGGGAGTTAACATCAGAATTACATTTCTCGGCCATATCGCATAGATTTCACTGTGAAAAGGCTTAAATGGCTTTTTTGACCTAAGTTTGAGAATTGCGCTCAAATTAAATGTCCTAGAACCAAATTTCCACATGTAACTACTAAATTGTGATACAATACACTATTAGGTGAAGTTTGGTTGACTTCTGCGCAGCGGTTTGGGAGTTAACATCAAAATTACATTTCTCGGCCGTATCGCATAGATCTCACTGTGAAAAGGCTTTAAATGGCTTTTTTGACCTAAGTTTGAGGATTGCGCTCAAAACAAATGTCCTAGAACCAAATGTCCACGTGTAACTACTAGATTGTGATACAATACACTATTGGTTGAAGTTTGGTTGACTTCTGCGCAGCGGTTTGGGAGTTAACATCAAAATTACATTTCTCGGCCATATCGCATAGATCTCACTGTGAAAAGGCTTAAATGGCTTTTTTGACCTAAGTTTGAGGATTGCGCTCAAATCAAATGTCCTAGAACCAAATTTCCACATGTAACTACTAGATTGTGATACAATACACTAATGGGTGAAGTTTGGTTGACTTCCGCGCAGCGGTTTGGGAGTGAACATCAAAATTACATTTCTCGGCCATATCGCATAGATCTCACTGTGAAAAGGCTTAAATGGCTTTTTTGACCTAAGTTTGAGGATTGCGCTCAAATCAAATGTCCTAGAACCAAATTTTCACATGTAACTACTAGATTGTGATACAATACACTATTGGGTGAAGTTTGGTTGACTTCTGCGCAGCGGTTTGGGAGTGAACATCAAAATTACATTTCTCGGCCATATCGCATAGATCTCACTGTGAAAAGGCTTAAATGACTTTTTTAATTAAGTTTGATGATTGCGCTCAAACCAAATGTCCTAGAACGAAATTTCCAAATGTAACTACTAGATTGTGATACAATACACTATTGGGTGAAGCTTGTTTGACTTCTGCGCAGCGGTTTGGGAGTTAACATCAAAATTACATTTCTCAGCCATATCGCGTAGATCTCACTGTGAAAAAGGCTTAAATGGCTTTTTTGACCTAAGTTTGAGGATTGCGCTCAAAACAAATGTCCTAGAACCAAATTTCCACGTGTAACTACTAGATTGTGATACAATACACTATTGGGTGAAGTTTGGTTGACTTCTGCGCAGCGGTTTGGGAGTTAACATCAAAATTACATTTCTCGGCCATATCGCATAGATCTCACTGTGAAAAGGCTTAAATGGCTTTTTTGACCTAAGTTTGAGGATTGCGCTCAAATCAAATGTCCTAGAACCAAATTTCCACATGTAACTACTAGATTGTGATACAATACACTAATGGGTGAAGTTTGGTTGACTTCTGCGCAGCGGTTTGGGAGTTAACATCAAAATTACATTTCTCGGCCGAATCGCGTAGAAATCACTGTCAAAAGGCTTAAATGGCTTTTTTTTAAACTAAGTTTGAGGATTGCGCTCAAACCAAATGTTCTAGAATCAAATTTCCAAATGTAACTACTAGATTGTTATACAATACACTATTGGGTGAAGTTTGGTTGACTTCTGCGCAGCGGTTTGGGAGTGAACATCAAAATTACATTTCTCGGCCATATCGCATAGATCTCACTGTGAAAAGGCTTAAATTACTTTTTTTAATTAAGTTTGAAGATTGCGCTCAAACCAAATGTCCTAAAACTAAATTTCCAAATGTAACTACTAGATTGTGATAAAATACACTATTGGGTGAAGTTTGTTTGACTTCTGCGCAGCGGTTTGGGAGTTAACATCAAAATTACATTTCTCGGCCATATCGCATAGATTTCACTGTGAAAAGGCTTAAATGGCTTTTTTGACCTAAGTTTGAGAATTGCGCTCAAATTAAATGTCCTAGAACCAAATTTCCACATGTAACTACTAAATTGTGATACAATACACTATTAGGTGAAGTTTGGTTGACTTCTGCGCAGCGGTTTGGGAGTTAACATCAAAATTACATTTCTCGGCCGTATCGCATAGATCTCACTGTGAAAAGGCTTAAATGGCTTTTTTGACCTAAGTTTGAGGATTGCGCTCAAAACAAATGTCCTAGAACCAAATGTCCACGTGTAACTACTAGATTGTGATACAATACACTATTGGTTGAAGTTTGGTTGACTTCTGCGCAGCGGTTTGGGAGTTAACATCAAAATTACATTTCTCGGCCATATCGCATAGATCTCACTGTGAAAAGGCTTAAATGGCTTTTTTGACCTAAGTTTGAGGATTGCGCTCAAATCAAATGTCCTAGAACCAAATTTCCACATGTAACTACTAGATTGTGATACAATACACTAATGGGTGAAGTTTGGTTGACTTCTGCGCAGCGGTTTGGGAGTGAACATCAAAATTACATTTCTCGGCCATATCGCATAGATCTCACTGTGAAAAGGCTTAAATGGCTTTTTTGACCTAAGTTTGAGGATTGCGCTCAAATCAAATGTCCTAGAACCAAATTTTCACATGTAACTACTAGATTGTGATACAATACACTATTGGGTGAAGTTTGGTTGACTTCTGCGCAGCGGTTTGGGAGTGAACATCAAAATTACATTTCTCGGCCATATCGCATAGATCTCACTGTGAAAAGGCTTAAATGACTTTTTTAATTAAGTTTGATGATTTCGCTCAAACCAAATGTCCTAGAACGAAATTTCCAAATGTAACTACTAGATTGTAATACAATACACTATTGGGTGAAGCTTGTTTGACTTCTGCGCAGCGGTTTGGGAGTTAACATCAAAATTACATTTCTCAGCCATATCGCGTAGATCTCACTGTGAAAAGGCTTAAATGGCTTTTTTGACCTAAGTTTGAGGATTGCGCTCAAAACAAATGTCCTAGAACCAAATTTCCACGTGTAACTACTAGATTGTGATACAATACACTATTGGGTGAAGTTTGGTTGACTTCTGCGCAGCGGTTTGGGAGTTAACATCAATATTACATTTCTCGGCCATATCGCATAGATCTCACTGTGAAAAGGCTTAAATGACTTTTTTTAATTAAGTTTGAAGATTGCGCTCAAACCAAATGTCCTAAAACTAAATTTCCAAATGTAACTACTAGATTGTGATAAAATACACTATTGGGTGAAGTTTGGTTGACTTCTGCGCAGCGGTTTGGGAGTTAACATCAAAATTACATTTCTCGGCCATATCGCATAGATTTCACTGTGAAAAGGCTTAAATGGCTTTTTTGACCTAAGTTTGAGAATTGCGCTCAAATTAAATGTCCTAGAACCAAATTTCCACATGTAACTACTAAATTGTGATACAATACACTATTAGGTGAAGTTTGGTTGACTTCTGCGCAGCGGTTTGGGAGTTAACATCAAAATTACATTTCTCGGCCGTATCGCATAGATCTCACTGTGAAAAGGCTTTAAATGGCTTTTTTGACCTAAGTTTGAGGATTGCGCTCAAAACAAATGTCCTAGAACCAAATTTCCACATGTAACTACTAGATTGTGATACAATACACTAATGGGTGAAGTTTGGTTGACTTCCGCGCAGCGGTTTGGGAGTGAACATCAAAATTACATTTCTCGGCCATATCGCATAGATCTCACTGTGAAAAGGCTTAAATGGCTTTTTTGACCTAAGTTTGAGGATTGCGCTCAAATCAAATGTCCTAGAACCAAATTTTCACATGTAACTACTAGATTGTGATACAATACACTATTGGGTGAAGTTTGGTTGACTTCTGCGCAGCGGTTTGGGAGTGAACATCAAAATTACATTTCTCGGCCATATCGCATAGATCTCACTGTGAAAAGGCTTAAATGACTTTTTTAATTAAGTTTGATGATTGCGCTCAAACCAAATGTCCTAGAACGAAATTTCCAAATGTAACTACTAGATTGTGATACAATACACTATTGGGTGAAGCTTGTTTGACTTCTGCGCAGCGGTTTGGGAGTTAACATCAAAATTACATTTCTCAGCCATATCGCGTAGATCTCACTGTGAAAAAGGCTTAAATGGCTTTTTTGACCTAAGTTTGAGGATTGCGCTCAAAACAAATGTCCTAGAACCAAATTTCCACGTGTAACTACTAGATTGTGATACAATACACTATTGGGTGAAGTTTGGTTGACTTCTGCGCAGCGGTTTGGGAGTTAACATCAAAATTACATTTCTCGGCCATATCGCATAGATCTCACTGTGAAAAGGCTTAAATGGCTTTTTTGACCTAAGTTTGAGGATTGCGCTCAAATCAAATGTCCTAGAACCAAATTTCCACATGTAACTACTAGATTGTGATACAATACACTAATGGGTGAAGTTTGGTTGACTTCTGCGCAGCGGTTTGGGAGTGAACATCAAAATTACATTTCTCGGCCATATCGCATAGATCTCACTGTGAAAAGGCTTAAAATGACTTTTTTTAATTAAGTTTGAAGATTGCGCTCAAACCAAATGTCCTAAAACTAAATTTCCAAATGTAACTACTAGATTGTGATAAAATACACTATTGGGTGAAGTTTGGTTGACTTCTGCGCAGCGGTTTGGGAGTGAACATCAAAATTACATTTCTCGGCCATATCGCATAGATCTCACTGTGAAAAGGCTTAAATGACTTTTTTAATTAAGTTTGATGATTGCGCTCAAACCAAATGTCCTAGAACGAAATTTCCAAATGTAACTACTAGATTGTGATACAATACACTATTGGGTGAAGTTTGGTTGACTTCTGCGCAGCGGTTTGGGAGTTAACATCAAAATTACATTTCTCGGCCATATCGCATAGATCTCACTGTGAAAAGGCTTAAATGGCTTTTTTGACCTAAGTTTGAGGATTGCGCTCAAATCAAATGTCCTAGAACCAAATTTCCACATGTAACTACTAGATTGTGATACAATACACTATTGGGTGAAGTTTGGTTGACTTCTGCGCAGCGGTTTGGGAGTGAACATCAAAATTACATTTCTCGGCCATATCGCATAGATCTCACTGTGAAAAGGCTTAAATGACTTTTTTTAATTAAGTTTGAAGATTGCGCTCAAACCAAATGTCCTAGAACTAAATTTCTAAATGTAACTACTAGATTGTGATAAAATACACTATTGGGTGAAGTTTGGTTGACTTCTGCGCAGCGGTTTGGGAGTTAACATCAAAATTACATTTCTCGGCCATATCGCATAGATTTCACTGTGAAAAGGCTTAAATGGCTTTTTTGACCTAAGTTTGAGAATTGCGCTCAAATTAAATGTCCTAGAACCAAATTTCCACATGTAACTACTAAATTGTGATACAATACACTATTAGGTGAAGTTTGGTTGACTTCTGCGCAGCGGTTTGGGAGTTAACATCAAAATTAGATTTCTCGGCCGTATCGCATAGATCTCACTGTGAAAAGGCTTTAAATGGCTTTTTTGACCTAAGTTTGAGGATTGCGCTCAAAACAAATGTCCTAGAACCAAATGTCCACGTGTAACTACTAGATTGTGATACAATACACTAATGGGTGAAGTTTGTTTGACTTCCGCGCAGCGGTTTGGGAGTGAACATCAAAATTACATTTCTCGGCCATATCGCATAGATCTCACTGTGAAAAGGCTTATATGGCTTTTTTGACCTAAGTTTGAGGATTGCGCTCAAATCAAATGTCCTAGAACCAAATTTTCACATGTAACTACTAGATTGTGATACAATACACTATTGGGTGAAGTTTGGTTGACTTCTGCGCAGCGGTTTGGGAGTGAACATCAAAATTACATTTCTCGGCCATATCGCATAGATCTCACTGTGAAAAGGCTTAAATGACTTTTTTAATTAAGTTTGATGATTGCGCTCAAACCAAATGTCCTAGAACGAAATTTCAAAATGTAACTACTAGATTGTGATACAATACACTATTGGGTGAAGCTTGTTTGACTTCTGCGCAGCGGTTTGGGAGTTAACATCAAAATTACATTTCTCAGCCATATCGCGTAGATCTCACTGTGAAAAAGGCTTAATTGGCTTTTTTGACCTAAGTTTGAGGATTGCGCTCAAAACAAATGTCCTAGAACCAAATTTCCACGTGTAACTACTAGATTGTGATACAATACACTATTGGGTGAAGTTTGGTTGACTTCTGCGCAGCGGTTTGGGAGTTAACATCAAAATTACATTTCTCGGCCATATCGCATAGATCTCACTGTGAAAAGGCTTAAATGGCTTTTTTGACCTAAGTTTGAGGATTGCGCTCAAATCAAATGTCCTAGAACCAAATTTCCACATGTAACTACTAGATTGTGATACAATACACTAATGGGTGAAGTTTGGTTGACTTCTGCGCAGCGGTTTGGGAGTGAACATCAAAATTACATTTCTCGGCCATATCGCATAGATCTCACTGTGAAAAGGCTTAAAATGACTTTTTTTAATTAAGTTTGAAGATTGCGCTCAAACCAAATGTCCTAAAACTAAATTTCCAAATGTAACTACTAGATTGTGATAAAATACACTATTGGGTGAAGTTTGGTTGACTTCTGCGCAGCGGTTTGGGAGTTAACATCAAAATTACATTTCTCGGCCATATCGCATAGATCTCACTGTGAAAAGGCTTAAATGGCTTTTTTGACCTAAGTTTGAGAATTGCGCTCAAATTAAATGTCCTAGAACCAAATTTCCACATGTAACTACTAAATTGTGATACAATACACTATTGGGTGAAGTTTGGTTGACTTCTGCGCAGCGGTTTGGGAGTTAACATCAAAATTACATTTCTCGGCCATATCGCATAGATCTCACTGTGAAAAGGCTTAAATGGCTTTTTTGACCTAAGTTTGAGGATTGCGCTCAAATCAAATGTCCTAGAACCAAATTTCCACATGTAACTACTAGATTGTGATACAATACACTAGTGGGTGAAGTTTGGTTGACTTCTGCGCAGCGGTTTGGGAGTGAACATCAAAATTACATTTCTCGGCCATATCGCATAGATCTCACTGTGAAAAGGCTTAAATGACTTTTTTAATTAAGTTTGATGATTGCGCTCAAACCAAATGTCCTAGAACGAAATTTCCAAATGTAACTACTAGATTGTGATACAATACACTATTGGGTGAAGTTTGGTTGACTTCTGCGCAGCGGTTTGGGAGTTAACATCAAAATTACATTTCTCGGCCATATCGCATAGATCTCACTGTGAAAAGGCTTAAATGGCTTTTTTGACCTAAGTTTGAGGATTGCGCTCAAATCAAATGTCCTAGAACCAAATTTCCACATGTAACTACTAGATTGTGATACAATACACTATTGGGTGAAGTTTGGTTGACTTCTGCGCAGCGGTTTGGGAGTGAACATCAAAATTACATTTCTCGGCCATATCGCATAGATCTCACTGTGAAAAGGCTTAAATGACTTTTTTTAATTAAGTTTGAAGATTGCGCTCAAACCAAATGTCCTAGAACTAAATTTCTAAATGTAACTACTAGATTGTGATAAAATACACTATTGGGTGAAGTTTGGTTGACTTCTGCGCAGCGGTTTGGGAGTTAACATCAAAATTACATTTCTCGGCCATATCGCATAGATTTCACTGTGAAAAGGCTTAAATGGCTTTTTTGACCTAAGTTTGAGAATTGCGCTCAAATTAAATGTCCTAGAACCAAATTTCCACATGTAACTACTAAATTGTGATACAATACACTATTGGGTGAAGTTTGGTTGACTTCTGCGCAGCGGTTTGGGAGTTAACATCAAAATTACATTTCTCGGCCATATCGCATAGATCTCACTGTGAAAAGGCTTAAATGGCTTTTTTGACCTAAGTTTGAGGATTGCGCTCAAATCAAATGTCCTAGAACCAAATTTCCACATGTAACTACTAGATTGTGATACAATACACTAGTGGGTGAAGTTTGGTTGACTTCTGCGCAGCGGTTTGGGAGTGAACATCAAAATTACATTTCTCGGCCATATCGCATAGATCTCACTGTGAAAAGGCTTAAATGACTTTTTTAATTAAGTTTGATGATTGCGCTCAAACCAAATGTCCTAGAACGAAATTTCCAAATGTAACTACTAGATTGTGATACAATACACTATTGGGTGAAGTTTGGTTGACTTCTGCGCAGCGGTTTGGGAGTTAACATCAAAATTACATTTCTCGGCCATATCGCATAGATCTCACTGTGAAAAGGCTTAAATGGCTTTTTTGACCTAAGTTTGAGGATTGCGCTCAAATCAAATGTCCTAGAACCAAATTTCCACATGTAACTACTAGATTGTGATACAATACACTATTGGGTGAAGTTTGGTTGACTTCTGCGCAGCGGTTTGGGAGTGAACATCAAAATTACATTTCTCGGCCATATCGCATAGATCTCACTGTGAAAAGGCTTAAATGACTTTTTTTAATTAAGTTTGAAGATTGCGCTCAAACCAAATGTCCTAGAACTAAATTTCTAAATGTAACTACTAGATTGTGATAAAATACACTATTGGGTGAAGTTTGGTTGACTTCTGCGCAGCGGTTTGGGAGTTAACATCAAAATTACATTTCTCGGCCATATCGCATAGATTTCACTGTGAAAAGGCTTAAATGGCTTTTTTGACCTAAGTTTGAGAATTGCGCTCAAATTAAATGTCCTAGAACCAAATTTCCACATGTAACTACTAAATTGTGATACAATACACTATTAGGTGAAGTTTGGTTGACTTCTGCGCAGCGGTTTGGGAGTTAACATCAAAATTACATTTCTCGGCCGTATCGCATAGATCTCACTGTGAAAAGGCTTTAAATGGCTTTTTTGACCTAAGTTTGAGGATTGCGCTCAAAACAAATGTCCTAGAACCAAATGTCCACGTGTAACTACTAGATTGTGATACAATACACTAATGGGTGAAGTTTGGTTGACTTCCGCGCAGCGGTTTGGGAGTGAACATCAAAATTACATTTCTCGGCCATATCGCATAGATCTCACTGTGAAAAGGCTTAAATGGCTTTTTTGACCTAAGTTTGAGGATTGCGCTCAAATCAAATGTCCTAGAACCAAATTTTCACATGTAACTACTAGATTGTGATACAATACACTATTGGGTGAAGTTTGGTTGACTTCTGCGCAGCGGTTTGGGAGTGAACATCAAAATTACATTTCTCGGCCATATCGCATAGATCTCACTGTGAAAAGGCTTAAATGACTTTTTTAATTAAGTTTGATGATTGCGCTCAAACCAAATGTCCTAGAACGAAATTTCCAAATGTAACTACTAGATTGTGATACAATACACTATTGGGTGAAGCTTGTTTGACTTCTGCGCAGCGGTTTGGGAGTTAACATCAAAATTACATTTCTCAGCCATATCGCGTAGATCTCACTGTGAAAAAGGCTTAAATGGCTTTTTTGACCTAAGTTTGAGGATTGCGCTCAAAACAAATGTCCTAGAACCAAATTTCCACGTGTAACTACTAGATTGTGATACAATACACTATTGGGTGAAGTTTGGTTGACTTCTGCGCAGCGGTTTGGGAGTTAACATCAAAATTACATTTCTCGGCCATATCGCATAGATCTCACTGTGAAAAGGCTTAAATGGCTTTTTTGACCTAAGTTTGAGGATTGCGCTCAAATCAAATGTCCTAGAACCAAATTTCCACATGTAACTACTAGATTGTGATACAATACACTAATGGGTGAAGTTTGGTTGACTTCTGCGCAGCGGTTTGGGAGTGAACATCAAAATTACATTTCTCGGCCATATCGCATAGATCTCACTGTGAAAAGGCTTAAAATGACTTTTTTTAATTAAGTTTGAAGATTGCGCTCAAACCAAATGTCCTAAAACTAAATTTCCAAATGTAACTACTAGATTGTGATAAAATACACTATTGGGTGAAGTTTGGTTGACTTCTGCGCAGCGGTTTGGGAGTTAACATCAAAATTACATTTCTCGGCCATATCGCATAGATCTCACTGTGAAAAGGCTTAAATGGCTTTTTTGACCTAAGTTTGAGAATTGCGCTCAAATTAAATGTCCTAGAACCAAATTTCCACATGTAACTACTAAATTGTGATACAATACACTATTGGGTGAAGTTTGGTTGACTTCTGCGCAGCGGTTTGGGAGTTAACATCAAAATTACATTTCTCGGCCATATCGCATAGATCTCACTGTGAAAAGGCTTAAATGGCTTTTTTGACCTAAGTTTGAGGATTGCGCTCAAATCAAATGTCCTAGAACCAAATTTCCACATGTAACTACTAGATTGTGATACAATACACTATTGGGTGAAGTTTGGTTGACTTCTGCGCAGCGGTTTGGGAGTGAACATCAAAATTACATTTCTCGGCCATATCGCATAGATCTCACTGTGAAAAGGCTTAAATGACTTTTTTAATTAAGTTTGATGATTGCGCTCAAACCAAATGTCCTAGAACGAAATTTCCAAATGTAACTACTAGATTGTGATACAATACACTATTGGGTGAAGTTTGGTTGACTTCTGCGCAGCGGTTTGGGAGTTAACATCAAAATTACATTTCTCGGCCATATCGCATAGATCTCACTGTGAAAAGGCTTAAATGGCTTTTTTGACCTAAGTTTGAGGATTGCGCTCAAATCAAATGTCCTAGAACCAAATTTCCACATGTAACTACTAGATTGTGATACAATACACTATTGGGTGAAGTTTGGTTGACTTCTGCGCAGCGGTTTGGGAGTGAACATCAAAATTACATTTCTCGGCCATATCGCATAGATCTCACTGTGAAAAGGCTTAAATGACTTTTTTTAATTAAGTTTGAAGATTGCGCTCAAACCAAATGTCCTAAAACTAAATTTCCAAATGTAACTACTAGATTGTGATAAAATACACTATTGGGTGAAGTTTGGTTGACTTCTGCGCAGCGGTTTGGGAGTTAACATCAAAATTACATTTCTCGGCCATATCGCATAGATTTCACTGTGAAAAGGCTTAAATGGCTTTTTTGACCTAAGTTTGAGAATTGCGCTCAAATTAAATGTCCTAGAACCAAATTTCCACATGTAACTACTAAATTGTGATACAATACACTATTAGGTGAAGTTTGGTTGACTTCTGCGCAGCGGTTTGGGAGTTAACATCAAAATTACATTTCTCGGCCGTATCGCATAGATCTCACTGTGAAAAGGCTTTAAATGGCTTTTTTGACCTAAGTTTGAGGATTGCGCTCAAAACAAATGTCCTAGAACCAAATGTCCACGTGTAACTACTAGATTGTGATACAATACACTAATGGGTGAAGTTTGGTTGACTTCCGCGCAGCGGTTTGGGAGTGAACATCAAAATTACATTTCTCGGCCATATCGCATAGATCTCACTGTGAAAAGGCTTAAATGGCTTTTTTGACCTAAGTTTGAGGATTGCGCTCAAATCAAATGTCCTAGAACCAAATTTTCACATGTAACTACTAGATTGTGATACAATACACTATTGGGTGAAGTTTGGTTGACTTCTGCGCAGCGGTTTGGGAGTGAACATCAAAATTACATTTCTCGGCCATATCGCATAGATCTCACTGTGAAAAGGCTTAAATGACTTTTTTAATTAAGTTTGATGATTGCGCTCAAACCAAATGTCCTAGAACGAAATTTCCAAATGTAACTACTAGATTGTGATACAATACACTATTGGGTGAAGCTTGTTTGACTTCTGCGCAGCGGTTTGGGAGTTAACATCAAAATTACATTTCTCAGCCATATCGCGTAGATCTCACTGTGAAAAAGGCTTAAATGGCTTTTTTGACCTAAGTTTGAGGATTGCGCTCAAAACAAATGTCCTAGAACCAAATTTCCACGTGTAACTACTAGATTGTGATACAATACACTATTGGGTGAAGTTTGGTTGACTTCTGCGCAGCGGTTTGGGAGTTAACATCAAAATTACATTTCTCGGCCATATCGCATAGATCTCACTGTGAAAAGGCTTAAATGGCTTTTTTGACCTAAGTTTGAGGATTGCGCTCAAATCAAATGTCCTAGAACCAAATTTCCACATGTAACTACTAGATTGTGATACAATACACTAATGGGTGAAGTTTGGTTGACTTCTGCGCAGCGGTTTGGGAGTGAACATCAAAATTACATTTCTCGGCCATATCGCATAGATCTCACTGTGAAAAGGCTTAAAATGACTTTTTTTAATTAAGTTTGAAGATTGCGCTCAAACCAAATGTCCTAAAACTAAATTTCCAAATGTAACTACTAGATTGTGATAAAATACACTATTGGGTGAAGTTTGGTTGACTTCTGCGCAGCGGTTTGGGAGTTAACATCAAAATTACATTTCTCGGCCATATCGCATAGATCTCACTGTGAAAAGGCTTAAATGGCTTTTTTGACCTAAGTTTGAGAATTGCGCTCAAATTAAATGTCCTAGAACCAAATTTCCACATGTAACTACTAAATTGTGATACAATACACTATTGGGTGAAGTTTGGTTGACTTCTGCGCAGCGGTTTGGGAGTTAACATCAAAATTACATTTCTCGGCCATATCGCATAGATCTCACTGTGAAAAGGCTTAAATGGCTTTTTTGACCTAAGTTTGAGGATTGCGCTCAAATCAAATGTCCTAGAACCAAATTTCCACATGTAACTACTAGATTGTGATACAATACACTATTGGGTGAAGTTTGGTTGACTTCTGCGCAGCGGTTTGGGAGTGAACATCAAAATTACATTTCTCGGCCATATCGCATAGATCTCACTGTGAAAAGGCTTAAATGACTTTTTTAATTAAGTTTGATGATTGCGCTCAAACCAAATGTCCTAGAACGAAATTTCCAAATGTAACTACTAGATTGTGATACAATACACTATTGGGTGAAGTTTGGTTGACTTCTGCGCAGCGGTTTGGGAGTTAACATCAAAATTACATTTCTCGGCCATATCGCATAGATCTCACTGTGAAAAGGCTTAAATGGCTTTTTTGACCTAAGTTTGAGGATTGCGCTCAAATCAAATGTCCTAGAACCAAATTTCCACATGTAACTACTAGATTGTGATACAATACACTATTGGGTGAAGTTTGGTTGACTTCTGCGCAGCGGTTTGGGAGTGAACATCAAAATTACATTTCTCGGCCATATCGCATAGATCTCACTGTGAAAAGGCTTAAATGACTTTTTTTAATTAAGTTTGAAGATTGCGCTCAAACCAAATGTCCTAAAACTAAATTTCCAAATGTAACTACTAGATTGTGATAAAATACACTATTGGGTGAAGTTTGGTTGACTTCTGCGCAGCGGTTTGGGAGTTAACATCAAAATTACATTTCTCGGCCATATCGCATAGATTTCACTGTGAAAAGGCTTAAATGGCTTTTTTGACCTAAGTTTGAGAATTGCGCTCAAATTAAATGTCCTAGAACCAAATTTCCACATGTAACTACTAAATTGTGATACAATACACTATTAGGTGAAGTTTGGTTGACTTCTGCGCAGCGGTTTGGGAGTTAACATCAAAATTACATTTCTCGGCCGTATCGCATAGATCTCACTGTGAAAAGGCTTTAAATGGCTTTTTTGACCTAAGTTTGAGGATTGCGCTCAAAACAAATGTCCTAGAACCAAATTTCCACATGTAACTACTAGATTGTGATACAATACACTAATGGGTGAAGTTTGGTTGACTTCCGCGCAGCGGTTTGGGAGTGAACATCAAAATTACATTTCTCGGCCATATCGCATAGATCTCACTGTGAAAAGGCTTAAATGGCTTTTTTGACCTAAGTTTGAGGATTGCGCTCAAATCAAATGTCCTAGAACCAAATTTTCACATGTAACTACTAGATTGTGATACAATACACTATTGGGTGAAGTTTGGTTGACTTCTGCGCAGCGGTTTGGGAGTGAACATCAAAATTACATTTCTCGGCCATATCGCATAGATCTCACTGTGAAAAGGCTTAAATGACTTTTTTAATTAAGTTTGATGATTGCGCTCAAACCAAATGTCCTAGAACGAAATTTCCAAATGTAACTACTAGATTGTGATACAATACACTATTGGGTGAAGCTTGTTTGACTTCTGCGCAGCGGTTTGGGAGTTAACATCAAAATTACATTTCTCAGCCATATCGCGTAGATCTCACTGTGAAAAAGGCTTAAATGGCTTTTTTGACCTAAGTTTGAGGATTGCGCTCAAAACAAATGTCCTAGAACCAAATTTCCACGTGTAACTACTAGATTGTGATACAATACACTATTGGGTGAAGTTTGGTTGACTTCTGCGCAGCGGTTTGGGAGTTAACATCAAAATTACATTTCTCGGCCATATCGCATAGATCTCACTGTGAAAAGGCTTAAATGGCTTTTTTGACCTAAGTTTGAGGATTGCGCTCAAATCAAATGTCCTAGAACCAAATTTCCACATGTAACTACTAGATTGTGATACAATACACTAATGGGTGAAGTTTGGTTGACTTCTGCGCAGCGGTTTGGGAGTGAACATCAAAATTACATTTCTCGGCCATATCGCATAGATCTCACTGTGAAAAGGCTTAAAATGACTTTTTTTAATTAAGTTTGAAGATTGCGCTCAAACCAAATGTCCTAAAACTAAATTTCCAAATGTAACTACTAGATTGTGATAAAATACACTATTGGGTGAAGTTTGGTTGACTTCTGCGCAGCGGTTTGGGAGTTAACATCAAAATTACATTTCTCGGCCATATCGCATAGATCTCACTGTGAAAAGGCTTAAATGGCTTTTTTGACCTAAGTTTGAGAATTGCGCTCAAATTAAATGTCCTAGAACCAAATTTCCACATGTAACTACTAAATTGTGATACAATACACTATTGGGTGAAGTTTGGTTGACTTCTGCGCAGCGGTTTGGGAGTTAACATCAAAATTACATTTCTCGGCCATATCGCATAGATCTCACTGTGAAAAGGCTTAAATGGCTTTTTTGACCTAAGTTTGAGGATTGCGCTCAAATCAAATGTCCTAGAACCAAATTTCCACATGTAACTACTAGATTGTGATACAATACACTATTGGGTGAAGTTTGGTTGACTTCTGCGCAGCGGTTTGGGAGTGAACATCAAAATTACATTTCTCGGCCATATCGCATAGATCTCACTGTGAAAAGGCTTAAATGACTTTTTTAATTAAGTTTGATGATTGCGCTCAAACCAAATGTCCTAGAACGAAATTTCCAAATGTAACTACTAGATTGTGATACAATACACTATTGGGTGAAGTTTGGTTGACTTCTGCGCAGCGGTTTGGGAGTGAACATCAAAATTACATTTCTCGGCCATATCGCATAGATCTCACTGTGAAAAGGCTTAAATGACTTTTTTAATTAAGTTTGATGATTGCGCTCAAACCAAATGTCCTAGAACGAAATTTCCAAATGTAACTACTAGATTGTGATACAATACACTATTGGGTCAAGCTTGTTTGACTTCTGCGCAGCGGTTTGGGAGTTAACATCAAAATTACATTTCTCAGCCATATCGCGTAGATCTCACTGTGAAAAAGGCTTAAATGGCTTTTTTGACCTAAGTTTGAGGATTGCGCTCAAAACAAATGTCCTAGAACCAAATTTCCACGTGTAACTACTAGATTGTGATACAATACACTATTGGTTGAAGTTTGGTTGACTTCTGCGCAGCGGTTTGGGAGTTAACATCAAAATTACATTTCTCGGCCATATCGCATAGATCTCACTGTGAAAAGAATTAAATGGCTTTTTTGACCTAAGTTTGAGGATTGCGCTCAAATCAAATGTCCTAGAACCAAATTTCCACATGTAACTACTAGATTGTGATACAATACACTAATGGGTAAAGTTTGGTTGACTTCTGCGCAGCGGTTTGGGAGTGAACATCAAAATTACATTTCTCGGCCATATCGCATAGATCTCACTGTGAAAAGGCTTAAAATGACTTTTTTTAATTAAGTTTGAAGATTGCGCTCAAACCAAATGTCCTAAAACTAAATTTCCAAATGTAACTACTAGATTGTGATAAAATACACTATTGGGTGAAGTTTGGTTGACTTCTGCGCAGCGGTTTGGGAGTTGACATCAAAATTACATTTCTCGGCCATATCGCATAGATCTCACTGTGAAAAGGCTTAAATGGCTTTTTTGACCTAAGTTTGAGAATTGCGCTCAAATTAAATGTCCTAGAACCAAATTTCCACATGTAACTACTAAATTGTGATACAATACACTATTGGGTGAAGTTTGGTTGACTTCTGCGCAGCGGTTTGGGAGTTAACATCAAAATTACATTTCTCGGCCATATCGCATAGATCTCACTGTGAAAAGGCTTAAATGGCTTTTTTGACCTAAGTTTGAGGATTGCGCTCAAATCAAATGTCCTAGAACCAAATTTCCACATGTAACTACTAGATTGTGATACAATACACTATTGGGTGAAGTTTGGTTGACTTCTGCGCAGCGGTTTGGGAGTGAACATCAAAATTACATTTCTCGGCCATATCGCATAGATCTCACTGTGAAAAGGCTTAAATGACTTTTTTAATTAAGTTTGATGATTGCGCTCAAACCAAATGTCCTAGAACGAAATTTCCAAATGTAACTACTAGATTGTGATACAATACACTATTGGGTGAAGTTTGGTTGACTTCTGCGCAGCGGTTTGGGAGTTAACATCAAAATTACATTTCTCGGCCATATCGCATAGATCTCACTGTGAAAAGGCTTAAATGGCTTTTTTGACCTAAGTTTGAGGATTGCGCTCAAATCAAATGTCCTAGAACCAAATTTCCACATGTAACTACTAGATTGTGATACAATACACTATTGGGTGAAGTTTGGTTGACTTCTGCGCAGCGGTTTGGGAGTGAACATCAAAATTACATTTCTCGGCCATATCGCATAGATCTCACTGTGAAAAGGCTTAAATGACTTTTTTTAATTAAGTTTGAAGATTGCGCTCAAACCAAATGTCCTAGAACTAAATTTCTAAATGTAACTACTAGATTGTGATAAAATACACTATTGGGTGAAGTTTGGTTGACTTCTGCGCAGCGGTTTGGGAGTTAACATCAAAATTACATTTCTCGGCCATATCGCATAGATTTCACTGTGAAAAGGCTTAAATGGCTTTTTTGACCTAAGTTTGAGAATTGCGCTCAAATTAAATGTCCTAGAACCAAATTTCCACATGTAACTACTAAATTGTGATACAATACACTATTAGGTGAAGTTTGGTTGACTTCTGCGCAGCGGTTTGGGAGTTAACATCAAAATTACATTTCTCGGCCGTATCGCATAGATCTCACTGTGAAAAGGCTTTAAATGGCTTTTTTGACCTAAGTTTGAGGATTGCGCTCAAAACAAATGTCCTAGAACCAAATGTCCACGTGTAACTACTAGATTGTGATACAATACACTAATGGGTGAAGTTTGGTTGACTTCCGCGCAGCGGTTTGGGAGTGAACATCAAAATTACATTTCTCGGCCATATCGCATAGATCTCACTGTGAAAAGGCTTAAATGGCTTTTTTGACTTAAGTTTGAGGATTGCGCTCAAATCAAATGTCCTAGAACCAAATTTTCACATGTAACTACTAGATTGTGATACAATACACTATTGGGTGAAGTTTGGTTGACTTCTGCGCAGCGGTTTGGGAGTGAACATCAAAATTACATTTCTCGGCCATATCGCATAGATCTCACTGTGAAAAGGCTTAAATGACTTTTTTAATTAAGTTTGATGATTGCGCTCAAACCAAATGACCTAGAACGAAATTTCCAAATGTAACTACTAGATTGTGATACAATACACTATTGGGTGAAGCTTGTTTGACTTCTGCGCAGCGGTTTGGGAGTTAACATCAAAATTACATTTCTCAGCCATATCGCGTAGATCTCACTGTGAAAAAGGCTTAAATGGCTTTTTTGACCTAAGTTTGAGGATTGCGCTCAAAACAAATGTCCTAGAACCAAATTTCCACGTGTAACTACTAGATTGTGATACAATACACTATTGGGTGAAGTTTGGTTGACTTCTGCGCAGCGGTTTGGGAGTTAACATCAAAATTACATTTCTCGGCCATATCGCATAGATCTCACTGTGAAAAGGCTTAAATGGCTTTTTTGACCTAAGTTTGAGGATTGCGCTCAAATCAAATGTCCTAGAACCAAATTTCCACATGTAACTACTAGATTGTGATACAATACACTAATGGGTGAAGTTTGGTTGACTTCTGCGCAGCGGTTTGGGAGTGAACATCAAAATTACATTTCTCGGCCATATCGCATAGATCTCACTGTGAAAAGGCTTAAAATGACTTTTTTTAATTAAGTTTGAAGATTGCGCTCAAACCAAATGTCCTAAAACTAAATTTCCAAATGTAACTACTAGATTGTGATAAAATACACTATTGGGTGAAGTTTGGTTGACTTCTGCGCAGCGGTTTGGGAGTTAACATCAAAATTACATTTCTCGGCCATATCGCATAGATCTCACTGTGAAAAGGCTTAAATGGCTTTTTTGACCTAAGTTTGAGAATTGCGCTCAAATTAAATGTCCTAGAACCAAATTTCCACATGTAACTACTAAATTGTGATACAATACACTATTGGGTGAAGTTTGGTTGACTTCTGCGCAGCGGTTTGGGAGTTAACATCAAAATTACATTTCTCGGCCATATCGCATAGATCTCACTGTGAAAAGGCTTAAATGGCTTCTTTGACCTAAGTTTGAGGATTGCGCTCAAATCAAATGTCCTAGAACCAAATTTCCACATGTAACTACTAGATTGTGATACAATACACTATTGGGTGAAGTTTGGTTGACTTCTGCGCAGCGATTTGGGAGTGAACATCAAAATTACATTTCTCGGCCATATCGCATAGATCTCACTGTGAAAAGGCTTAAATGACTTTTTTAATTAAGTTTGATGATTGCGCTCAAACCAAATGTCCTAGAACGAAATTTCCAAATGTAACTACTAGATTGTGATACAATACACTATTGGGTGAAGTTTGGTTGACTTCTGCGCAGCGGTTTGGGAGTTAACATCAAAATTACATTTCTCGGCCATATCGCATAGATCTCACTGTGAAAAGGCTTAAATGGCTTTTTTGACCTAAGTTTGAGGATTGCGCTCAAATCAAATGTCCTAGAACCAAATTTCCACATGTAACTACTAGATTGTGATACAATACACTATTGGGTGAAGTTTGGTTGACTTCTGCGCAGCGGTTTGGGAGTGAACATCAAAATTACATTTCTCGGCCATATCGCATAGATCTCACTGTGAAAAGGCTTAAATGACTTTTTTTAATTAAGTTTGAAGATTGCGCTCAAACCAAATGTCCTAGAACTAAATTTCTAAATGTAACTACTAGATTGTGATAAAATACACTATTGGGTGAAGTTTGGTTGACTTCTGCGCAGCGGTTTGGGAGTTAACATCAAAATTACATTTCTCGGCCATATCGCATAGATTTCACTGTGAAAAGGCTTAAATGGCTTTTTTGACCTAAGTTTGAGAATTGCTCTCAAATTAAATGTCCTAGAACCAAATTTCCACATGTAACTACTAAATTGTGATACAATACACTATTAGGTGAAGTTTGGTTGACTTCTGCGCAGCGGTTTGGGAGTTAACATCAAAATTACATTTCTCGGCCGTATCGCATAGATCTCACTGTGAAAAGGCTTTAAATGGCTTTTTTGACCTAAGTTTGAGGATTGCGCTCAAAACAAATGTCCTAGAACCAAATGTCCACGTGTAACTACTAGATTGTGATACAATACACTATTGGTTGAAGTTTGGTTGACTTCTGCGCAGCGGTTTGGGAGTTAACATCAAAATTACATTTCTCGGCCATATCGCATAGATCTCACTGTGAAAAGGCTTAAATGGCTTTTTTGACCTAAGTTTGAGGATTGCGCTCAAATCAAATGTCCTAGAACCAAATTTCCACATGTAACTACTAGATTGTGATACAATACACTAATGGGTGAAGTTTGGTTGACTTCCGCGCAGCGGTTTGGGAGTGAACATCAAAATTACATTTCTCGGCCATATCGCATAGATCTCACTGTGAAAAGGCTTAAATGGCTTTTTTGACCTAAGTTTGAGGATTGCGCTCAAATCAAATGTCCTAGAACCAAATTTTCACATGTAACTACTAGATTGTGATACAATACACTATTGGGTGAAGTTTGGTTGACTTCTGCGCAGCGGTTTGGGAGTGAACATCAAAATTACATTTCTCGGCCATATCGCATAGATTTCACTGTGAAAAGGCTTAAATGGCTTTTTTGACCTAAGTTTGAGAATTGCGCTCAAATTAAATGTCCTAGAACCAAATTTCCACATGTAACTACTAAATTGTGATACAATACACTATTAGGTGAAGTTTGGTTGACTTCTGCGCAGCGGTTTGGGAGTTAACATCAAAATTACATTTCTCAGCCGTATCGCATAGATCTCACTGTGAAAAGGCTTAAATGGCTTTTTTGACCTAAGTTTGAGGATTGCGCTCAAAACAAATGTCCTAGAACCAAATGTCCACGTGTAACTACTAGATTGTGATACCATACACTATTGGTTGAAGTTTGGTTGACTTCTGCGCAGCGGTTTAGGAGTTAACATCAAAATTACATTTCTCGGCCATATCGCATAGATCTCACTGTGAAAAGGCTTAAATGGCTTTTTTGACCTAAGTTTGAGGATTGCGCTCAAATCAAATGTCCTAGAACCAAATTTCCACATGTAACTACTAGATTGTGATACAATACACTAATGGGTGAAGTTTGGTTGACTTCTGCGCAGCGGTTTGGGAGTGAACATCAAAATTACATTTCTCGGCCATATCGCATAAATCTCACTGTGAAAAGGCTTAAATGGCTTTTTTGACCTAAGTTTGAGGATTGCGCTCAAATCAAATGTCCTAGAACCAAATTTTCACATGTAACTACTAGATTGTGATACAATACACTATTGGGTGAAGTTTGGTTGACTTCTGCGCAGCGGTTTGGGAGTACACATCAAAATTACATTTCTCGGCCATATCGCATAGATCTCACTGTGAAAAGGCTTAAATGACTTTTTTAATTAAGTTTGATGATTGCGCTCAAA
The DNA here is from genome assembly GCF_030265065.1 of Corythoichthys intestinalis. Classification (NCBI taxonomy): domain Eukaryota; kingdom Metazoa; phylum Chordata; class Actinopteri; order Syngnathiformes; family Syngnathidae; genus Corythoichthys; species Corythoichthys intestinalis. The sequence goes on from NC_080395.1 coordinate 83,551,385, forward strand.
CCAAATGTCCTAGAACGAAATTTCCAAATGTAACTACTAGATTGTGATACAATACACTATTGGGTGAAGTTTGGTTGACTTCTGCGCAGCGGTTTGGGAGTTAACATCAAAATTACATTTCTCAGCCATATCGCGTAGATCTCACTGTGAAAAGGCTTAAATGGCTTTTTTGACCTAAGTTTGAGGATTGCGCTCAAATCAAATGTCCTAGAACCAAATTTTCACATGTAACTACTAGATTGTGATACAATACACTATTGGGTGAAGTTTGGTTGACTTCTGCGCAGCGGTTTGGGAGTGAACATCAAAATTACATTTCTCGGCCATATCGCATAGATCTCACTGTGAAAAGGCTTAAATGACTTTTTTAATTAAGTTTTATGATTGCGCTCAAACCAAATGTCCTAGAACGAAATTTCCAAATGTAACTACTAGATTGTGATACAATACACTATTGGGTGAAGCTTGTTTGACTTCTGCGCAGCGGTTTGGGAGTTAACATCAAAATTACATTTCTCAGCCATATTGCGTAGATCTCACTGTGAAAAGGCTTAAATGGCTTTTTTGACCTAAGTTTGAGGATTGCGCTCAAAACAAATGTCCTAGAACCAAATTTCCACGTGTAACTACTAGATTGTGATACAATACACTATTGGGTGAAGTTTGGTTGACTTCTGCGCAGCGGTTTGGGAGTTAACATCAAAATTACATTTCTCGGCCATATCGCATAGATCTCACTGTGAAAAGGCTTAAATGACTTTTTTTAATTAAGTTTGAAGATTGCGCTCAAACCAAATGTCCTAAAACTAAATTTCCAAATGTAACTACTAGATTGTGATAAAATACACTATTGGGTGAAGTTTTGTTGACTTCTGCGCAGCGGTTTGGGAGTTAACATCAAAATTACATTTCTCGGCCATATCGCATAGATTTCACTGTGAAAAGGCTTAAATGGCTTTTTTGACCTAAGTTTGAGAATTGCGCTCAAATTAAATGTCCTAGAACCAAATTTCCACATGTAACTACTAAATTGTGATACAATACACTATTAGGTGAAGTTTGGTTGACTTCTGCGCAGCGGTTTGGGAGTTAACATCAAAATTACATTTCTCGGCCGTATCGCATAGATCTCACTGTGAAAAGGCTTTAAATGGCTTTTTTGACCTAAGTTTGAGGATTGCGCTCAAAACAAATGTCCTAGAACCAAATGTCCACGTGTAACTACTAGATTGTGATACAATACACTATTGGTTGAAGTTTGGTTGACTTCTGCGCAGCGGTTTGGGAGTTAACATCAAAATTACATTTCTCGGCCATATCGCATAGATCTCACTGTGAAAAGGCTTAAATGGCTTTTTTGACCTAAGTTTGAGGATTGCGCTCAAATCAAATGTCCTAGAACCAAATTTCCACATGTAACTACTAGATTGTGATACAATACACTAATGGGTGAAGTTTGGTTGACTTCCGCGCAGCGGTTTGGGAGTGAACATCAAAATTACATTTCTCGGCCATATCGCATAGATCTCACTGTGAAAAGGCTTAAATGGCTTTTTTGACCTAAGTTTGAGGATTGCGCTCAAATCAAATGTCCTAGAACCAAATTTTCACATGTAACTACTAGATTGTGATACAATACACTATTGGGTGAAGTTTGGTTGACTTCTGCGCAGCGGTTTGGGAGTGAACATCAAAATTACATTTCTCGGCCATATCGCATAGATCTCACTGTGAAAAGGCTTAAATGACTTTTTTTAATTAAGTTTGAAGATTGCGCTCAAACCAAATGTCCTAGAACTAAATTTCTAAATGTAACTACTAGATTGTGATATAATACACTATTGGGTGAAGTTTGGTTGACTTCTGCGCAGCGGTTTGGGAGTTAACATCAAAATTACATTTCTCAGCCATATCGCGTAGATCTCACTGTGAAAAGGCTTAAATGGCTTTTTTGACCTAAGTTTGAGGATTGCGCTCAAATCAAATGTCCTAGAACCAAATTTCCACATGTAACTACTAGATTGTGATACAATACACTATTGGGTGAAGTTTGGTTTACTTCTGCGCAGCGGTTTGGGAGTTAACATCAAAATTACATTTCTCGGCCATATCGCATAGATCTCACTGTGAAAATGCTTAAATGGCTTTTTTGACCTAAGTTTGAGGATTGCGCTCAAATCAAATGTCCTAGAACCAAATTTCCACATGTAACTACTAGATTGTGATACAATACACTATTGGGTGAAGTTTGGTTGACTTCTGCGCAGCGGTTTGGGAGTTAACATCAAAATTACATTTCTCGGCCATATCGCATAGATCTCACTGTGAAAAGGCTTAAATGGCTTTTTTGACCTAAGTTTGAGGATTGCGCTCAAATCAAATGTCCTAGAACCAAATTTCCACATGTAACTACTAGATTGTGATAAAATACACTATTGGGTGAAGTTTGGTTGACTTCGGCGCAGCGGTTTGGGAGTTAACATCAAAATTACATTTCTCAGCCATATCGCATAGATCTCACTGTGAAAAGGCTTAAATGACTTTTTTTTAATTAAGTTTGAAGATTGCGCTCAAACCAAATGTCCTAGAACTAAATTTCCAAATGTAACTACTAGATTATGATAAAATACACTATTGGGTGAAGTTTGGTTGACTTCTGCGCAGCGGTTTGGGAGTTAACATCAAAATTACATTTCTCGGCCATATCGCATAGATCTCACTGTGAAATGGCTTAAATGGCTTTTTTTTAATTAAGTTTGAAGATTGCGCTCAAACCAAATGTCCTAGAACTAAATTTCCAAATGTAACTACTAGATTGTGATAAAATACACTATTGGGTGAAGTTTGGTTGACTTCTGCGCAGCGGTTTGGGAGTTAACATCAAAATTACATTTCTCGGCCGAATTGGGTAGATCTCACTGTGAAAATGCTTAAATGGCTTTTTTGACCTAAGTTTGAGGATTGCGCTCAAATCAAATGTCCTAGAACCAAATTTCCACATGTAACTACTAGATTGTGATACAATACACTATTGGGTGAAGTTTGGTTGACTTCTGCGCAGCGGTTTGGGAGTTAACATAAAAATTACATTTCTCGGCCATATCGCATAGATCTCACTGTGAAAAGGCTTAAATGGCTTTTTTGACCTAAGTTTGAGGATTGCGCTCAAATCAAATGTCCTAGAACCAAATTTCCACATGTAACTACTAGATTGTGATAAAATACACTATTGGGTGAAGTTTGGTTGACTTCGGCGCAGCGGTTTGGGAGTTAACATCAAAATTACATTTCTCGGCCATATCGCATAGATCTCACTGTGAAAAGGCTTAAATGGCTTTTTTGACCTAAGTTTGAGAATTGCGCTCAAACCAAATGTCCTAGAACTAAATTTCCAAATGTAACTACTAGATTATGATAAAATACACTATTGGGTGAAGTTTGGTTGACTTCTGCGCAGCGGTTTGGGAGTGAACATCAAAATTACATTTCTCGGCCATATCGCATAGATCTCACTGTGAAAAGGCTTAAATGACTTTTTTTAATTAAGTTTGAAGATTGCGCTCAAACCAAATGTCCTAAAACTAAATTTCCAAATGTAACTACTAGATTGTGATAAAATACACTATTGGGTGAAGTTTGGTTGACTTCTGCGCAGCGGTTTGGGAGTTAACATCAAAATTACATTTCTCGGCCGAATTGAGTAGATCTCACTGTCAAAACGCTTTAATGGATTTTTGAACTAAGTTTGAGGATTGCGCTCAAACCAAATGTCCTAGAACCAAATTTCCACATGTAACTACTAGATTATGATAAAATACACTATTGGGTGAAGTTTGGTTGACTTCTGCGCAGCGGTTTGGGAGTGAACATCAAAATTACATTTCTCGGCCATATCGCATAGATCTCACTGTGAAAAGGCTTAAATGGCTTTTTTGACCTAAGTTTGAGGATTGCGCTCAAAACAAATGTCCTAGAACCAAATTTCCAAATGTAACTACTAGATTGTGATACAATACACTATTGGGTGAAGTTTGGTTGACTTCTGCGCAGCGGTTTGGGAGTTAACATCAAAATTACATTTCTCGGCCATATCGCATAGATCTCACTGTGAAAAGGCTTAAATGGCTTTTTTGACCTAAGTTTGAGGATTGCGCTCAAATCAAATGTCCTAGAACCAAATTTCCAAATGTAACTACTAGATTGTGATACAATACACTATTGGGTGAAGTTTGGTTGACTTCTGCGCAGCGGTTTGGGAGTTAACATCAAAATTACATTTCTCGGCCATATCGCGTAGATCTCACTGTGAAAAGGCTTAAATGACTTTTTTAATTAAGTTTGATGATTGCGCTCAAACCAAATGTCCTACAACTAAATTTCCAAATGTAACTACTAGATTATGATAAAATACACTATTGGGTGAAGTTTGGTTGACTTCTGCGCAGCGGTTTGGGAGTTAACATCAGAATTACATTTCTCGGCCATATCGCATAGATCTCACTGTGAAAAGGCTTAAATGGCATTTTTGACCTAAGTTTGAGGATTGCGCTCAAATCAAATGTCCTAGAACTAAATTTCTAAATGTAACTACTAGATTGTGATAAAATACACTATTGGGTGAAGTTTGGTTGACTTCTGCGCAGCGGTTTGGGAGTTAACATCAAAATTACATTTCTCAGCCGTATCGCATAGATCTCACTGTGAAAAGGCTTAAATGGCTTTTTTGACCTAAGTTTGAGGATTGCGCTCAAAACAAATGTCCTAGAACCAAATGTCCACGTGTAACTACTAGATTGTGATACCATACACTATTGGTTGAAGTTTGGTTGACTTCTGCGCAGCGGTTTAGGAGTTAACATCAAAATTACATTTCTCGGCCATATCGCATAGATCTCACTGTGAAAAGGCTTAAATGGCTTTTTTGACCTAAGTTTGAGGATTGCGCTCAAATCAAATGTCCTAGAACCAAATTTCCACATGTAACTACTAGATTATGATACAATACACTAATGGGTGAAGTTTGGTTGACTTCTGCGCAGCGGTTTGGGAGTGAACATCAAAATTACATTTCTCGGCCATATCGCATAAATCTCACTGTGAAAAGGCTTAAATGGCTTTTTTGACCTAAGTTTGATGATTGCGCTCAAATCAAATGTCCTAGAACCAAATTTTCACATGTAACTACTAGATTGTGATACAATACACTATTGGGTGAAGTTTGGTTGACTTCTGCGCAGCGGTTTGGGAGTGAACATCAAAATTACATTTCTCGGCCATATCGCATAGATCTCACTGTGAAAAGGCTTAAATGACTTTTTTAATTAAGTTTGATGATTGCGCTCAAACCAAATGTCCTAGAACGAAATTTCCAAATGTAACTACTAGATTGTGATACAATACACTATTGGGTGAAGCTTGTTTGACTTCTGCGCAGCGGTTTGGGAGTTAACATCAAAATTACATTTCTCAGCCATATCGCGTAGATCTCACTGTGAAAAGGCTTAAATGGCTTTTTTGACCTAAGTTTGAGGATTGCGCTCAAAACAAATGTCCTAGAACCAAATTTCCACGTGTAACTACTAGATTGTGATACAATACACTATTGGGTGAAGTTTGGTTGACTTCTGCGCAGCAGTTTGGGAGTTAACATCAAAATTACATTTCTCGGCCATATCGCATAGATCTCACTGTGAAAAGGCTTAAATGACTTTTTTTAATTAAGTTTGAAGATTGCGCTCAAACCAAATGTCCTAAAACTAAATTTCCAAATGTAACTACTAGATTGTATAAAATACACTATTGGGTGAAGTTTGGTTGACTTCTGCGCAGCGGTTTGGGAGTTAACATCAAAATTACATTTGTCGGCCATATCGCATAGATTTCACTGTGAAAAGGCTTAAATGGCTTTTTTGACCTAAGTTTGAGAATTGCGCTCAAATTAAATGTCCTAGAACCAAATTTCCACATGTAACTACTAAATTGTGATACAATACACTATTAGGTGAAGTTTGGTTGACTTCTGCGCAGCGGTTTGGGAGTTAACATCAAAATTACATTTCTCGGCCGTATCGCATAGATCTCACTGTGAAAAGGCTTTAAATGGCTTTTTTGACCTAAGTTTGAGGATTGCGCTCAAAACAAATGTCCTAGAACCAAATGTCCACGTGTAACTACTAGATTGTGATACAATACACTATTGGTTGAAGTTTGTTTGACTTCTGCGCAGCGGTTTGGGAGTTAACATCAAAATTACATTTCTCGGCCATATCGCATAGATCTCACTGTGAAAAGGCTTAAATGGCTTTTTTGACCTAAGTTTGAGGATTGCGCTCAAATCAAATGTCCTAGAACCAAATTTCCACATGTAACTACTAGATTGTGATACAATACACTAATGGGTGAAGTTTGGTTGACTTCCGCGCAGCGGTTTGGGAGTGAACATCAAAATTACATTTCTCGGCCATATCGCATAGATCTCACTGTGAAAAGGCTTAAATGGCTTTTTTGACCTAAGTTTGAGGATTGCGCTCAAATCAAATGTCCTAGAACCAAATTTTCACATGTAACTACTAGATTGTGATACAATACACTATTGGGTGAAGTTTGGTTGACTTCTGCGCAGCGGTTTGGGAGTGAACATCAAAATTACATTTCTCGGCCATATCGCATAGATCTCACTGTGAAAAGGCTTAAATGACTTTTTTAATTAAGTTTGATAATTGCGCTCAAACCAAATGTCCTAGAACGAAATTTCCAAATGTAACTACTAGATTGTGATACAATACACTAATGGGTGAAGTTTGGTTGACTTCTGCGCAGCGGTTTGGGAGTGAACATCAAAATTACATTTCTCGGCCATATCGCATAGATCTCACTGTGAAAAGGCTTAAAATGACTTTTTTTAATTAAGTTTGAAGATTGCGCTCAAACCAAATGTCCTAAAACTAAATTTCCAAATGTAACTACTAGATTGTGATAAAATACACTATTGGGTGAAGTTTGGTTGACTTCTGCGCAGCGGTTTGGGAGTTAACATCAAAATTACATTTCTCGGCCATATCGCATAGATCTCACTGTGAAAAGGCTTAAATGGCTTTTTTGACCTAAGTTTGAGAATTGCGCTCAAATTAAATGTCCTAGAACCAAATTTCCACATGTAACTATTAAATTGTGATACAATACACTATTGGGTGAAGTTTGGTTGACTTCTGCGCAGCGGTTTGGGAGTTAACATCAAAATTACATTTCTCGTCCATATCGCATAGATCTCACTGTGAAAAGGCTTAAATGGCTTTTTTGACCTAAGTTTGAGGATTGCGCTCAAATCAAATGTCCTAGAACCAAATTTCCACATGTAACTACTAGATTATGATACAATACACTATTGGGTGAAGTTTGGTTGACTTCTGCGCAGCGGTTTGGGAGTGAACATCAAAATTACATTTCTCGGCCATATCGCATAGATCTCACTGTGAAAAGGCTTAAATGACTTTTTTAATTAAGTTTGATGATTGCGCTCAAACCAAATGTCCTAGAACGAAATTTCCAAATGTAACTACTAGATTGTGATACAATACACTATTGGGTGAAGTTTGGTTGACTTCTGCGCAGCGGTTTGGGAGTTAACATCAAAATTACATTTCTCGGCCATATCGCATAGATCTCACTGTGAAAAGGCTTAAATGGCTTTTTTGACCTAAGTTTGAGGATTGCGCTCAAATCAAATGTCCTAGAACCAAATTTCCACATGTAACTACTAGATTGTGATAAAATACACTATTGGGTGAAGTTTGGTTGACTTCTGCGCAGCGGTTTGGGAGTGAACATCAAAATTACATTTCTCGGCCATATCGCATAGATCTCACTGTGAAAAGGCTTAAATGACTTTTTTTAATTAAGTTTGAAGATTGCGCTCAAACCAAATGTCCTAGAACTAAATTTCTAAATGTAACTACTAGATTGTGATAAAATACACTATTGGGTGAAGTTTGGTTGACTTCTGCGCAGCGGTTTGGGAGTTAACATCAAAATTACATTTCTCAGCCATATCGCGTAGATCTCACTGTGAAAAGGCTTAAATGGCTTTTTTGACCTAAGTTTGAGGATTGCGCTCAAATCAAATGTCCTAGAACCAAATTTCCACATGTAACTACTAGATTGTGATACAATACACTATTGGGTGAAGTTTGGTTTACTTCTGCGCAGCGGTTTGGGAGTTTACATCAAAATTACATTTCTCGGCCATATCGCATAGATCTCACTGTGAAAATGCTTAAATGGCTTTTTTGACCTAAGTTTGAGGATTGCGCTCAAATCAAATGTCCTAGAACCAAATTTCCACATGTAACTACTAGATTGTGATACAATACACTATTGGGTGAAGTTTGGTTGACTTCTGCGCAGCGGTTTGGGAGTTAACATCAAAATTACATTTCTCGGCCATATCGCATAGATCTCACTGTGAAAAGGCTTAAATGGCTTTTTTGACCTAAGTTTGAGGATTGCGCTCAAATCAAATGTCCTAGAACCAAATTTCCACATGTAACTACTAGATTGTGATAAAATACACTATTGGGTGAAGTTTGGTTGACTTCGGCGCAGCGGTTTGGGAGTTAACATCAAAATTACATTTCTCAGCCATATCGCATAGATCTCACTGTGAAAAGGCTTAAATGACTTTTTTTTAATTAAGTTTGAAGATTGCGCTCAAACCAAATGTCCTAGAACTAAATTTCCAAATGTAACTACTAGATTATGATAAAATACACTATTGGGTGAAGTTTGGTTGACTTCTGCGCAGCGGTTTGGGAGTTAACATAAAAATTACATTTCTCGGCCATATCGCATAGATCTCACTGTGAAAAGGCTTAAATGGCTTTTTTTTAATTAAGTTTGAAGATTGCGCTCAAACCAAATGTCCTAGAACTAAATTTCCAAATGTAACTACTAGATTGTGATAAAATACACTATTGGGTGAAGTTTGGTTGACTTCTGCGCTGCGGTTTGGGAGTTAACATCAAAATTACATTTCTCGGCCATATCGCATAGATCTCACTGTGAAAAGGCTTAAATGGCTTTTTTGACCTAAGTTTGAGAATTGCGCTCAAACCAAATGTCCTAGAACTAAATTTCCAAATGTAACTACTAGATTATGATAAAATACACTATTGGGTGAAGTTTGGTTGACTTCTGCGCAGCGGTTTGGGAGTGAACATCAAAATTACATTTCTCTGCCATATCGCATAGATCTCACTGTGAAAAGGCTTAAATGACTTTTTTTAATTAAGTTTGAAGATTGCGCTCAAACCAAATGTCCTAAAACTAAATTTCCAAATGTAACTACTAGATTGTGATAAAATACACTATTGGGTGAAGTTTGGTTGACTTCTGCGCAGCGGTTTGGGAGTTAACATCAAAATTACATTTCTCGGCCGAATTGAGTAGATCTCACTGTCAAAACGCTTTAATGGATTTTTGAACTAAGTTTGAGGATTGCGCTCAAACCAAATGTCCTAGAAAAAAATGTCCAAAAGTAACTACTAGATTGTGATACATTACACTATTGGGTGAAGTTTGGTTGACTTCTGCGCAGCGGTTTGGGAGTTAACATCAAAATTACATTTCTCGGCCATATCGCATAGATCTCACTGTGAAAAGGCTTAAATGGCTTTTTTGACCTAAGTTTGAGGATTGCGCTCAAATCAAATGTCCTAGAACCAAATTTCCACATGTAACTACTAGATTGTGATAAAATACACTATTGGGTGAAGTTTGGTTGACTTCGGCGCAGCGGTTTGGGAGTTAACATCAAAATTACATTTCTCGGCCATATCGCATAGATCTCACTGTGAAAAGGCTTAAATGGCTTTTTTGACCTAAGTTTGAGAATTGCGCTCAAACCAAATGTCCTAGAACTAAATTTCCAAATGTAACTACTAGATTATGATAAAATACACTATTGGGTGAAGTTTGGTTGACTTCTGCGCAGCGGTTTGGGAGTGAACATCAAAATTACATTTCTCGGCCATATCGCATAGATCTCACTGTGAAAAGGCTTAAATGACTTTTTTTAATTAAGTTTGAAGATTGCGCTCAAACCAAATGTCCTAAAACTAAATTTCCAAATGTAACTACTAGATTGTGATAAAATACACTATTGGGTGAAGTTTGGTTGACTTCTGCGCAGCGGTTTGGGAGTTAACATAAAAATTACATTTCTCGGCCATATCGCATAGATCTCACTGTGAAAAGGCTTAAATGGCTTTTTTTTAATTAAGTTTGAAGATTGCGCTCAAACCAAATGTCCTAGAACTAAATTTCCAAATGTAACTACTAGATTGTGATAAAATACACTATTGGGTGAAGTTTGGTTGACTTCTGCGCTGCGGTTTGGGAGTTAACATCAAAATTACATTTCTCGGCCATATCGCATAGATCTCACTGTGAAAAGGCTTAAATGGCTTTTTTGACCTAAGTTTGAGAATTGCGCTCAAACCAAATGTCCTAGAACTAAATTTCCAAATGTAACTACTAGATTATGATAAAATACACTATTGGGTGAAGTTTGGTTGACTTCTGCGCAGCGGTTTGGGAGTGAACATCAAAATTACATTTCTCTGCCATATCGCATAGATCTCACTGTGAAAAGGCTTAAATGACTTTTTTTAATTAAGTTTGAAGATTGCGCTCAAACCAAATGTCCTAAAACTAAATTTCCAAATGTAACTACTAGATTGTGATAAAATACACTATTGGGTGAAGTTTGGTTGACTTCTGCGCAGCGGTTTGGGAGTTAACATCAAAATTACATTTCTCGGCCGAATTGAGTAGATCTCACTGTCAAAACGCTTTAATGGATTTTTGAACTAAGTTTGAGGATTGCGCTCAAACCAAATGTCCTAGAAAAAAATGTCCAAAAGTAACTACTAGATTGTGATACATTACACTATTGGGTGAAGTTTGGTTGACTTCTGCGCAGCGGTTTGGGAGTTAACATCAAAATTACATTTCTCGGCCATATCGCATAGATCTCACTGTGAAAAGGCTTAAATGGCTTTTTTGACCTAAGTTTGAGGATTGCGCTCAAATCAAATGTCCTAGAACCAAATTTCCACATGTAACTACTAGATTGTGATAAAATACACTATTGGGTGAAGTTTGGTTGACTTCGGCGCAGCGGTTTGGGAGTTAACATCAAAATTACATTTCTCGGCCATATCGCATAGATCTCACTGTGAAAAGGCTTAAATGGCTTTTTTGACCTAAGTTTGAGAATTGCGCTCAAACCAAATGTCCTAGAACTAAATTTCCAAATGTAACTACTAGATTATGATAAAATACACTATTGGGTGAAGTTTGGTTGACTTCTGCGCAGCGGTTTGGGAGTGAACATCAAAATTACATTTCTCGGCCATATCGCATAGATCTCACTGTGAAAAGGCTTAAATGACTTTTTTTAATTAAGTTTGAAGATTGCGCTCAAACCAAATGTCCTAAAACTAAATTTCCAAATGTAACTACTAGATTGTGATAAAATACACTATTGGGTGAAGTTTGGTTGACTTCTGCGCAGCGGTTTGGGAGTTAACATCAAAATTACATTTCTCGGCCGAATTGAGTAGATCTCACTGTCAAAACGCTTTAATGGATTTTTGAACTAAGTTTGAGGATTGCGCTCAAACCAAATGTCCTAGAACCAAATTTCCACATGTAACTACTAGATTATGATAAAATACACTATTGGGTGAAGTTTGGTTGACTTCTGCGCAGCGGTTTGGGAGTGAACATCAAAATTACATTTCTCGGCCATATCGCATAGATCTCACTGTGAAAAGGCTTAAATGGCTTTTTTGACCTAAGTTTGAGGATTGCGCTCAAAACAAATGTCCTAGAACCAAATTTCCAAATGTAACTACTAGATTGTGATACAATACACTATTGGGTGAAGTTTGGTTGACTTCTGCGCAGCGGTTTGGGAGTTAACATCAAAATTACATTTCTCGGCCATATCGCATAGATCTCACTGTGAAAAGGCTTAAATGGCTTTTTTGACCTAAGTTTGAGGATTGCGCTCAAATCAAATGTCCTAGAACCAAATTTCCAAATGTAACTACTAGATTGTGATACAATACACTATTGGGTGAAGTTTGGTTGACTTCTGCGCAGCGGTTTGGGAGTTAACATCAAAATTACATTTCTCGGCCATATCGCGTAGATCTCACTGTGAAAAGGCTTAAATGACTTTTTTAATTAAGTTTGATGATTGCGCTCAAACCAAATGTCCTACAACTAAATTTCCAAATGTAACTACTAGATTATGATAAAATACACTATTGGGTGAAGTTTGGTTGACTTCTGCGCAGCGGTTTGGGAGTTAACATCAGAATTACATTTCTCGGCCATATCGCATAGATCTCACTGTGAAAAGGCTTAAATGACTTTTTTTTAATTAAGTTTGAAGATTGCGCTCAAACCAAATGTCCTAGAACTAAATTTCCAAATGTAACTACTAGATTATGATAAAATACACTATTGGGTGAAGTTTTGTTGACTTCAGCGCAGCGGTTTGGGAGTTAACATCAAAATTACATTTCTCAGCCGTATCGCATAGATCTCACTGTGAAAAGGCTTAAATGGCTTTTTTGACCTAAGTTTGAGGATTGCGCTCAAAACAAATGTCCTAGAACCAAATGTCCACGTGTAACTACTAGATTGTGATACCATACACTATTGGTTGAAGTTTGGTTGACTTCTGCGCAGCGGTTTAGGAGTTAACATCAAAATTACATTTCTCGGCCATATCGCATAGATCTCACTGTGAAAAGGCTTAAATGGCTTTTTTGACCTAAGTTTGAGGATTGCGCTCAAATCAAATGTCCTAGAACCAAATTTCCACATGTAACTACTAGATTATGATACAATACACTAATGGGTGAAGTTTGGTTGACTTCTGCGCAGCGGTTTGGGAGTGAACATCAAAATTACATTTCTCGGCCATATCGCATAAATCTCACTGTGAAAAGGCTTAAATGGCTTTTTTGACCTAAGTTTGATGATTGCGCTCAAATCAAATGTCCTAGAACCAAATTTTCACATGTAACTACTAGATTGTGATACAATACACTATTGGGTGAAGTTTGGTTGACTTCTGCGCAGCGGTTTGGGAGTGAACATCAAAATTACATTTCTCGGCCATATCGCATAGATCTCACTGTGAAAAGGCTTAAATGACTTTTTTAATTAAGTTTGATGATTGCGCTCAAACCAAATGTCCTAGAACGAAATTTCCAAATGTAACTACTAGATTGTGATACAATACACTATTGGGTGAAGTTTGGTTGACTTCTGCGCAGCGGTTTGGGAGTTAACATCAAAATTACATTTCTCAGCCATATCGCGTAGATCTCACTGTGAAAAGGCTTAAATGGCTTTTTTGACCTAAGTTTGAGGATTGCGCTCAAATCAAATGTCCTAGAACCAAATTTTCACATGTAACTACTAGATTGTGATACAATACACTATTGGGTGAAGTTTGGTTGACTTCTGCGCAGCGGTTTGGGAGTGAACATCAAAATTACATTTCTCGGCCATATCGCATAGATCTCACTGTGAAAAGGCTTAAATGACTTTTTTAATTAAGTTTGATGATTGCGCTCAAACCAAATGTCCTAGAACGAAATTTCCAAATGTAACTACTAGATTGTGATACAATACACTATTGGGTGAAGCTTGTTTGACTTCTGCGCAGCGGTTTGGGAGTTAACATCAAAATTACATTTCTCAGCCATATCGCGTAGATCTCACTGTGAAAAGGCTTAAATGGCTTTTTTGACCTAAGTTTGAGGATTGCGCTCAAAACAAATGTCCTAGAACCAAATTTCCACGTGTAACTACTAGATTGTGATACAATACACTATTGGGTGAAGTTTGGTTGACTTCTGCGCAGCGGTTTGGGAGTTAACATCAAAATTACATTTCTCGGCCATATCGCATAGATCTCACTGTGAAAAGGCTTAAATGACTTTTTTTAATTAAGTTTGAAGATTGCGCTCAAACCAAATGTCCTAAAACTAAATTTCCAAATGTAACTACTAGATTGTATAAAATACACTATTGGGTGAAGTTTGGTTGACTTCTGCGCAGCGGTTTGGGAGTTAACATCAAAATTACATTTGTCGGCCATATCGCATAGATTTCACTGTGAAAAGGCTTAAATGGCTTTTTTGACCTAAGTTTGAGAATTGCGCTCAAATTAAATGTCCTAGAACCAAATTTCCACATGTAACTACTAAATTGTGATACAATACACTATTAGGTGAAGTTTGGTTGACTTCTGCGCAGCGGTTTGGGAGTTAACATCAAAATTACATTTCTCGGCCGTATCGCATAGATCTCACTGTGAAAAGGCTTTAAATGGCTTTTTTGACCTAAGTTTGAGGATTGCGCTCAAAACAAATGTCCTAGAACCAAATGTCCACGTGTAACTACTAGATTGTGATACAATACACTATTGGTTGAAGTTTGTTTGACTTCTGCGCAGCGGTTTGGGAGTTAACATCAAAATTACATTTCTCGGCCATATCGCATAGATCTCACTGTGAAAAGGCTTAAATGGCTTTTTTGACCTAAGTTTGAGGATTGCGCTCAAATCAAATGTCCTAGAACCAAATTTCCACATGTAACTACTAGATTGTGATACAATACACTAATGGGTGAAGTTTGGTTGACTTCCGCGCAGCGGTTTGGGAGTGAACATCAAAATTACATTTCTCGGCCATATCGCATAGATCTCACTGTGAAAAGGCTTAAATGGCTTTTTTGACCTAAGTTTGAGGATTGCGCTCAAATCAAATGTCCTAGAACCAAATTTTCACATGTAACTACTAGATTGTGATACAATACACTATTGGGTGAAGTTTGGTTGACTTCTGCGCAGCGGTTTGGGAGTGAACATCAAAATTACATTTCTCGGCCATATCGCATAGATCTCACTGTGAAAAGGCTTAAATGACTTTTTTAATTAAGTTTGATAATTGCGCTCAAACCAAATGTCCTAGAACGAAATTTCCAAATGTAACTACTAGATTGTGATACAATACACTAATGGGTGAAGTTTGGTTGACTTCTGCGCAGCGGTTTGGGAGTGAACATCAAAATTACATTTCTCGGCCATATCGCATAGATCTCACTGTGAAAAGGCTTAAAATGACTTTTTTTAATTAAGTTTGAAGATTGCGCTCAAACCAAATGTCCTAAAACTAAATTTCCAAATGTAACTACTAGATTGTGATAAAATACACTATTGGGTGAAGTTTGGTTGACTTCTGCGCAGCGGTTTGGGAGTTAACATCAAAATTACATTTCTCGGCCATATCGCATAGATCTCACTGTGAAAAGGCTTAAATGGCTTTTTTGACCTAAGTTTGAGAATTGCGCTCAAATTAAATGTCCTAGAACCAAATTTCCACATGTAACTATTAAATTGTGATACAATACACTATTGGGTGAAGTTTGGTTGACTTCTGCGCAGCGGTTTGGGAGTTAACATCAAAATTACATTTCTCGTCCATATCGCATAGATCTCACTGTGAAAAGGCTTAAATGGCTTTTTTGACCTAAGTTTGAGGATTGCGCTCAAATCAAATGTCCTAGAACCAAATTTCCACATGTAACTACTAGATTGTGATACAATACACTATTGGGTGAAGTTTGGTTGACTTCTGCGCAGCGGTTTGGGAGTGAACATCAAAATTACATTTCTCGGCCATATCGCATAGATCTCACTGTGAAAAGGCTTAAATGACTTTTTTAATTAAGTTTGATGATTGCGCTCAAACCAAATGTCCTAGAATGAAATTTCCAAATGTAACTACTAGATTGTGATACAATACACTATTGGGTGAAGTTTGGTTGACTTCTGCGCAGCGGTTTGGGAGTTAACATCAAAATTACATTTCTCGGCCATATCGCATAGATCTCACTTTGAAAAGGCTTAAATGGCTTTTTTGACCTAAGTTTGAGGATTGCGCTCAAATCAAATGTCCTAGAACCAAATTTCCACATGTAACTACTAGATTGTGATAAAATACACTATTGGGTGAAGTTTGGTTGACTTCTGCGCAGCGGTTTGGGAGTGAACATCAAAATTACATTTCTCGGCCATATCGCATAGATCTCACTGTGAAAAGGCTTAAATGACTTTTTTTAATTAAGTTTGAAGATTGCGCTCAAACCAAATGTCCTAGAACTAAATTTCTAAATGTAACTACTAGATTGTGATAAAATACACTATTGGGTGAAGTTTGGTTGACTTCTGCGCAGCGGTTTGGGAGTTAACATCAAAATTACATTTCTCAGCCATATCGCGTAGAGCTCACTGTGAAAAGGCTTAAATGGCTTTTTTGACCTAAGTTTGAGGATTGCGCTCAAATCAAATGTCCTAGAACCAAATTTCCACATGTAACTACTAGATTGTGATACAATACACTATTGGGTGAAGTTTGGTTTACTTCTGCGCAGCGGTTTGGGAGTTAACATCAAAATTACATTTCTCGGCCATATCGCATAGATCTCACTGTGAAAATGCTTAAATGGCTTTTTTGACCTAAGTTTGAGGATTGCGCTCAAATCAAATGTCCTAGAACCAAATTTCCACATGTAACTACTAGATTGTGATACAATACACTATTGGGTGAAGTTTGGTTGAATTCTGCGCAGCTGTTTGGGAGTTAACATCAAAATTACATTTCTCGGCCATATCGCATAGATCTCACTGTGAAAAGGCTTAAATGGCTTTTTTGACCTAAGTTTGAGGATTGCGCTCAAATCAAATGTCCTAGAACCAAATTTCCACATGTAACTACTAGATTGTGATAAAATACACTATTGGGTGAAGTTTGGTTGACTTCGGCGCAGCCGTTTGGGAGTTAACATCAAAATTACATTTCTCAGCCATATCGCATAGATCTCACTGTGAAAAGGCTTAAATGACTTTTTTTTAATTAAGTTTGAAGATTGCGCTCAAACCAAATGTCCTAGAACTAAATTTCCAAATGTAACTACTAGATTATGATAAAATACACTATTGGGTGAAGTTTGGTTGACTTCTGCGCAGCGGTTTGGGAGTTAACATAAAAATTACATTTCTCGGCCATATCGCATAGATCTCACTGTGAAAAGGCTTAAATGGCTTTTTTTTAATTAAGTTTGAAGATTGCGCTCAAACCAAATGTCCTAGAACTAAATTTCCAAATGTAACTACTAGATTGTGATAAAATACACTATTGGGTGAAGTTTGGTTGACTTCTGCGCTGCGGTTTGGGAGTTAACATCAAAATTACATTTCTCGGCCATATCGCATAGATCTCACTGTGAAAAGGCTTAAATGGCTTTTTTGACCTAAGTTTGAGAATTGCGCTCAAACCAAATGTCCTAGAACTAAATTTCCAAATGTAACTACTAGATTATGATAAAATACACTATTGGGTGAAGTTTGGTTGACTTCTGCGCAGCGGTTTGGGAGGGAACATCAAAATTACATTTCTCTGCCATATCGCATAGATCTCACTGTGAAAAGGCTTAAATGACTTTTTTTAATTAAGTTTGAAGATTGCGCTCAAACCAAATGTCCTAAAACTAAATTTCCAAATGTAACTACTAGATTGTGATAAAATACACTATTGGGTGAAGTTTGGTTGACTTCTGCGCAGCGGTTTGGGAGTTAACATCAAAATTACATTTCTCGGCCGAATTGAGTAGATCTCACTGTCAAAACGCTTTAATGGATTTTTGAACTAAGTTTGAGGATTGCGCTCAAACCAAATGTCCTAGAAAAAAATGTCCAAAAGTAACTACTAGATTGTGATACATTACACTATTGGGTGAAGTTTGGTTGACTTCTGCGCAGCGGTTTGGGAGTTAACATCAAAATTACATTTCTCGGCCATATCGCGTAGATCTCACTGTGAAAAGGCTTAAATGACTTTTTTAATTAAGTTTGATGATTGCGCTCAAACCAAATGTCCTACAACTAAATTTCCAAATGTAACTACTAGATTATGATAAAATACACTATTGGGTGAAGTTTGGTTGACTTCTGCGCAGCGGTTTGGGAGTGAACATCAAAATTACATTTCTCGGCCATATCGCATAGATCTCACTGTGAAAAGGCTTAAATGGCTTTTTTGACCTAAGTTTGAGGATTGCGCTCAAAACAAATGTCCTAGAACCAAATTTCCACATGTAACTACTAGATTGTGATACAATACACTATTGGGTGAAGTTTGGTTGACTTCTGCGCAGCGGTTTGGGAGTTAACATCAAAATTACATTTCTCGGCCATATCGCATAGATCTCACTGTGAAAAGGCTTAAATGGCTTTTTTGACCTAAGTTTGAGGATTGCGCTCAAATCAAATGTCCTAGAACCAAATTTCCAAATGTAACTACTAGATTGTGATACAATACACTATTGGGTGAAGTTTGGTTGACTTCTGCGCAGCGGTTTGGGAGTTAACATCAAAATTACATTTCTCGGCCATATCGCATAGATCTCACTGTGAAAAGGCTTAAATGGCTTTTTTGACCTAAGTTTGAGGATTGCGCTCAAATCAAATGTCCTAGAACCAAATTTCCACATGTAACTACTAGATTGTGATAAAATACACTATTGGGTGAAGTTTGGTTGACTTCTGCGCAGCGGTTTGGGAGTGAACATCAAAATTACATTTCTCGGCCATATCGCATAGATCTCACTGTGAAAAGGCTTAAATGACTTTTTTTAATTAAGTTTGAAGATTGCGCTCAAACCAAATGTCCTAGAACTAAATTTCTAAATGTAACTACTAGATTGTGATAAAATACACTATTGGGTGAAGTTTGGTTGACTTCTGCGCAGCGGTTTGGGAGTTAACATCAAAATTACATTTCTCAGCCATATCGCGTAGATCTCACTGTGAAAAGGCTTAAATGGCTTTTTTGACCTAAGTTTGAGGATTGCGCTCAAATCAAATGTCCTAGAACCAAATTTCCACATGTAACTACTAGATTGTGATACAATACACTATTGGGTGAAGTTTGGTTTACTTCTGCGCAGCGGTTTGGGAGTTAACATCAAAATTACATTTCTCGGCCATATCGCATAGATCTCACTGTGAAAATGCTTAAATGGCTTTTTTGACCTAAGTTTGAGGATTGCGCTCAAATCAAATGTCCTAGAACCAAATTTCCACATGTAACTACTAGATTGTGATACAATACACTATTGGGTGAAGTTTGGTTGACTTCTGCGCAGCGGTTTGGGAGTTAACATCAAAATTACATTTCTCGGCCATATCGCATAGATCTCACTGTGAAAAGGCTTAAATGGCTTTTTTGACCTAAGTTTGAGGATTGCGCTCAAATCAAATGTCCTAGAACCAAATTTCCACATGTAACTACTAGATTGTGATAAAATACACTATTGGGTGAAGTTTGGTTGACTTCGGCGCAGCGGTTTGGGAGTTAACATCAAAATTACATTTCTCAGCCATATCGCATAGATCTCACTGTGAAAAGGCTTAAATGACTTTTTTTTAATTAAGTTTGAAGATTGCGCTCAAACCAAATGTCCTAGAACTAAATTTCCAAATGTAACTACTAGATTATGATAAAATACACTATTGGGTGAAGTTTGGTTGACTTCTGCGCAGCGGTTTGGGAGTTAACATAAAAATTACATTTCTCGGCCATATCGCATAGATCTCACTGTGAAAAGGCTTAAATGGCTTTTTTTTAATTAAGTTTGAAGATTGCGCTCAAACCAAATGTCCTAGAACTAAATTTCCAAATGTAACTACTAGATTGTGATAAAATACACTATTGGGTGAAGTTTGGTTGACTTCTGCGCAGCGGTTTGGGAGTTAACATCAAAATTACATTTCTCGGCCATATCGCATAGATCTCACTGTGAAAAGGCTTAAATGGCTTTTTTGACCTAAGTTTGAGAATTGCGCTCAAACCAAATGTCCTAGAACTAAATTTCCAAATGTAACTACTAGATTATGATAAAATACACTATTGGGTGAAGTTTGGTTGACTTCTGCGCAGCGGTTTGGGAGTGAACATCAAAATTACATTTCTCGGCCATATCGCATAGATCTCACTGTGAAAAGGCTTAAATGACTTTTTTTAATTAAGTTTGAAGATTGCGCTCAAACCAAATGTCCTAAAACTAAATTTCCAAATGTAACTACTAGATTGTGATAAAATACACTATTGGGTGAAGTTTGGTTGACTTCTGCGCAGCGGTTTGGGAGTTAACATCAAAATTACATTTCTCGGCCGAATTGAGTAGATCTCACTGTCAAAACGCTTTAATGGATTTTTGAACTAAGTTTGAGGATTGCGCTCAAACCAAATGTCCTAGAAAAAAATGTCCAAAAGTAACTACTAGATTGTGATACATTACACTATTGGGTGAAGTTTGGTTGACTTCTGCGCAGCGGTTTGGGAGTTAACATCAAAATTACATTTCTCGGCCATATCGCGTAGATCTCACTGTGAAAAGGCTTAAATGACTTTTTTAATTAAGTTTGATGATTGCGCTCAAACCAAATGTCCTACAACTAAATTTCCAAATGTAACTACTAGATTATGATAAAATACACTATTGGGTGAAGTTTGGTTGACTTCTGCGCAGCGGTTTGGGAGTGAACATCAAAATTACATTTCTCGGCCATATCGCATAGATCTCACTGTGAAAAGGCTTAAATGGCTTTTTTGACCTAAGTTTGAGGATTGCGCTCAAAACAAATGTCCTAGAACCAAATTTCCACATGTAACTACTAGATTGTGATACAATACACTATTGGGTGAAGTTTGGTTGACTTCTGCGCAGCGGTTTGGGAGTTAACATCAAAATTACATTTCTCGGCCATATCGCATAGATCTCACTGTGAAAAGGCTTAAATGGCTTTTTTGACCTAAGTTTGAGGATTGCGCTCAAATCAAATGTCCTAGAACCAAATTTCCAAATGTAACTACTAGATTGTGATACAATACACTATTGGGTGAAGTTTGGTTGACTTCTGCGCAGCGGTTTGGGAGTTAACATCAAAATTACATTTCTCGGCCATATCGCGTAGATCTCACTGTGAAAAGGCTTAAATGACTTTTTTAATTAAGTTTGATGATTGCGCTCAAACCAAATGTCCTACAACTAAATTTCCAAATGTAACTACTAGATTATGATAAAATACACTATTGGGTGAAGTTTGGTTGACTTCTGCGCAGCGGTTTGGGAGTTAACATCAGAATTACATTTCTCGGCCATATCGCATAGATCTCACTGTGAAAAGGCTTAAATGGCATTTTTGACCTAAGTTTGAGGATTGCGCTCAAATCAAATGTCCTAGAACTAAATTTCTAAATGTAACTACTAGATTGTGATAAAATACACTATTGGGTGAAGTTTGGTTGACTTCTGCGCAGCGGTTTGGGAGTTAACATCAAAATTACATTTCTCGGCAATATCGCATAGATCTCACTGTGAAAAGGCTGAAATGACTTTTTTAATTAAGTTTGATGATTGCGCTCAAACCAAATGTCCTAGAACGAAATTTCCAAATGTAACTACTAGATTGTGATAAAATACACTATTGGGTGAAGTTTGGTTGACTTCTGCGCAGCGGTTTGGGAGTTAACATCAAAATTACATTTTTCGGCAATATCGCATAGATCTCACTGTGAAAAGGCTTAAATGACTTTTTTAATTAAGTTTGATGATTGCGCTCAAACCAAATGTCCTAGAACGAAATTTCCAAATGTAACTACTAGATTGTGATACAATACACTATTGGGTGAAGTTTGGTTGACTTCTGCGCAGCGGTTTGGGAGTTAACATCAAAATTACATTTCTCAGCCATATCGCGTAGATCTCACTGTGAAAAGGCTTAAATGGCTTTTTTGACCTAAGTTTGAGGATTGTGCTCAAAACAAATGTCCTAGAACCAAATTTCCACATGTAACTACTAGATTGTGATACAATACACTATTGGGTGAAGTTTGGTTGACTTCTGCGCAGCGGTTTGGGAGTTAACATCAAAATTACATTTCTCGGCCATATCGCATAGATCTCACTGTGAAAAGGCTTAAATGGCTTTTTTGACCTAAGTTTGAGAATTGCGCTCAAATCAAATGTCCTAGAACCAAATTTCCACATGTAACTACTAGAATGTGATACAATACACTATTGGGTGAAGTTTGGTTGACTTCTGCGCAGCGGTTTGGGAGTGAACATCAAAATTACATTTCTCGGCCATATCGCATAGATCTCACTGTGAAAAGGCTTAAATGACTTTTTTAATTAAGTTTGATGATTGCGCTCAAACCAAATGTCCTAGAACGAAATTTCCAAATGTAACTACTAGATTGTGATACAATACACTATTGGGTGAAGTTTGGTTGACTTCTGCGCAGCGGTTTGGGAGTTAACATCAAAATTACATTTCTCGGCCATATCGCATAGATCTCACTGTGAAAAGGCTTAAATGGCTTTTTTGACCTAAGTTTGAGGATTGCGCTCAAATCAAATGTCCTAGAACCAAATTTCCACATGTAACTACTAGATTGTGATAAAATACACTATTGGGTGAAGTTTGGTTGACTTCTGCGCAGCGGTTTGGGAGTGAACATCAAAATTACATTTCTCGGCCATATCGCATAGATCTCACTGTGAAAAGGCTTAAATGACTTTTTTTAATTAAGTTTGAAGATTGCGCTCAAACCAAATGTCCTAGAACTAAATTTCTAAATGTAACTACTAGATTGTGATAAAATACACTATTGGGTGAAGTTTGGTTGACTTCTGCGCAGCGGTTTGGGAGTTAACATCAAAATTACATTTCTCAGCCATATCGCGTAGATCTCACTGTGAAAAGGCTTAAATGGCTTTTTTGACCTAAGTTTGAGGATTGCGCTCAAATCAAATGTCCTAGAACCAAATTTCCACATGTAACTACTAGATTGTGATACAATACACTATTGGGTGAAGTTTGGTTTACTTCTGCGCAGCGGTTTGGGAGTTAACATCAAAATTACATTTCTCGGCCATATCGCATAGATCTCACTGTGAAAATGCTTAAATGGCTTTTTTGACCTAAGTTTGAGGATTGCGCTCAAATCAAATGTCCTAGAACCAAATTTCCACATGTAACTACTAGATTGTGATACAATACACTATTGGGTGAAGTTTGGTTGACTTCTGCGCAGCGGTTTGGGAGTTAACATCAAAATTACATTTCTCGGCCATATCGCATAGATCTCACTGTGAAAAGGCTTAAATGGCTTTTTTGACCTAAGTTTGAGGATTGCGCTCAAATCAAATGTCCTAGAACCAAATTTCCACATGTAACTACTAGATTGTGATAAAATACACTATTGGGTGAAGTTTGGTTGACTTCGGCGCAGCGGTTTGGGAGTTAACATCAAAATTACATTTCTCAGCCATATCGCATAGATCTCACTGTGAAAAGGCTTAAATGACTTTTTTTTAATTAAGTTTGAAGATTGCGCTCAAACCAAATGTCCTAGAACTAAATTTCCAAATGTAACTACTAGATTATGATAAAATACACTATTGGGTGAAGTTTGGTTGACTTCTGCGCAGCGGTTTGGGAGTTAACATCAAAATTACATTTCTCGGCCATATCGCATAGATCTCACTGTGAAAAGGCTTAAATGGCTTTTTTTTAATTAAGTTTGAAGATTGCGCTCAAACCAAATGTCCTAGAACTAAATTTCCAAATGTAACTACTAGATTGTGATAAAATACACTATTGGGTGAAGTTTGGTTGACTTCTGCGCAGCGGTTTGGGAGTTAACATCAAAATTACATTTCTCGGCCATATCGCATAGATCTCACTGTGAAAAGGCTTAAATGGCTTTTTTGACCTAAGTTTGAGAATTGCGCTCAAACCAAATGTCCTAGAACTAAATTTCCAAATGTAACTACTAGATTATGATAAAATACACTATTGGGTGAAGTTTGGTTGACTTCTGCGCAGCGGTTTGGGAGTGAACATCAAAATTACATTTCTCGGCCATATCGCATAGATCTCACTGTGAAAAGGCTTAAATGACTTTTTTTAATTAAGTTTGAAGATTGCGCTCAAACCAAATGTCCTAAAACTAAATTTCCAAATGTAACTACTAGATTGTGATAAAATACACTATTGGGTGAAGTTTGGTTGACTTCTGCGCAGCGGTTTGGGAGTTAACATCAAAATTACATTTCTCGGCCGAATTGAGTAGATCTCACTGTCAAAACGCTTTAATGGATTTTTGAACTAAGTTTGAGGATTGCGCTCAAACCAAATGTCCTAGAAAAAAATGTCCAAAAGTAACTACTAGATTGTGATATATTACACTATTCGGTGAAGTTTGGTTGACTTCTGCGCAGCGGTTTGGGAGTTAACATCAAAATTACATTTCTCGGCCATATCGTGTAGATCTCACTGTGAAAAGGCTTAAATGACTTTTTTAATTAAGTTTGATGATTGCGCTCAAACCAAATGTCCTACAACTAAATTTCCAAATGTAACTACTAGATTATGATAAAATACACTATTGGGTGAAGTTTGGTTGACTTCTGCGCAGCGGTTTGGGAGTGAACATCAAAATTACATTTCTCGGCCATATCGCATAGATCTCACTGTGAAAAGGCTTAAATGGCTTTTTTGACCTAAGTTTGAGGATTGCGCTCAAAACAAATGTCCTAGAACCAAATTTCCACATGTAACTACTAGATTGTGATACAATACACTATTGGGTGAAGTTTGGTTGACTTCTGCGCAGCGGTTTGGGAGTTAACATCAAAATTACATTTCTCGGCCATATCGCATAGATCTCACTGTGAAAAGGCTTAAATGGTTTTTTTGACCTAAGTTTGAGGATTGCGCTCAAATCAAATGTCCTAGAACCAAATTTCCAAATGTAACTACTAGATTGTGATACAATACACTATTGGGTGAAGTTTGGTTGACTTCTGCGCAGCGGTTTGGGAGTTAACATCAAAATTACATTTCTCGGCCATATCGCGTAGATCTCACTGTGAAAAGGCTTAAATGACTTTTTTAATTAAGTTTGATGATTGCGCTCAAACCAAATGTCCTACAACTAAATTTCCAAATGTAACTACTAGATTATGATAAAATACACTATTGGGTGAAGTTTGGTTGACTTCTGCGCAGCGGTTTGGGAGTTAACATCAGAATTACATTTCTCGGCCATATCGCATAGATCTCACTGTGAAAAGGCTTAAATGGCATTTTTGACCTAAGTTTGAGGATTGCGCTCAAATCAAATGTCCTAGAACTAAATTTCTAAATGTAACTACTAGATTGTGATAAAATACACTATTGGGTGACGTTTGGTTGACTTCTGCGCAGCGGTTTGGGAGTTAACATCAAAATTACATTTCTCGGCCATATCGCATAGATTTCACTGTGAAAAGGCTTAAATGGCTTTTTTGACCTAAGTTTGAGAATTGCGCTCAAATTAAATGTCCTAGAACCAAATTTCCACATGTAACTACTAAATTGTGATACAATACACTATTAGGTGAAGTTTGGTTGACTTCTGCGCAGCGGTTTGGGAGTTAACATCAAAATTACATTTCCCAGCCGTATCGCATAGATCTCACTGTGAAAAGGCTTAAATGGCTTTTTTGACCTAAGTTTGAGGATTGCGCTCAAAACAAATGTCCTAGAACCAAATGTCCACGTGTAACTACTAGATTGTGATACCATACACTATTGGTTGAAGTTTGGTTGACTTCTGCGCAGCGGTTTAGGAGTTAACATCAAAATTACATTTCTCGGCCATATCGCATAGATCTCACTGTGAAAAGGCTTAAATGGCTTTTTTGACCTAAGTTTGAGGATTGCGCTCAAATCAAATGTCCTAGAACCAAATTTCCACATGTAACTACTAGATTGTGATACAATACACTAATGGGTGAAGTTTGGTTGACTTCTGCGCAGCGGTTTGGGAGTGAACATCAAAATTACATTTCTCGGCCATATCGCATAAATCTCACTGTGAAAAGGCTTAAATGGCTTTTTTGACCTAAGTTTGAGGATTGCGCTCAAATCAAATGTCCTAGAACCAAATTTTCACATGTAACTACTAGATTGTGATACAATACACTATTGGGTGAAGTTTGGTTGACTTCTGCGCAGCGGTTTGGGAGTGAACATCAAAATTACATTTCTCGGCCATATCGCATAGATCTCACTGTGAAAAGGCTTAAATGACTTTTTTAATTAAGTTTGATGATTGCGCTCAAACCAAATGTCCTAGAACGAAATTTCCAAATGTAACTACTAGATTGTGATACAATACACTATTGGGTGAAGTTTGGTTGACTTCTGTGCAGCGGTTTGGGAGTTAACATCAAAATTACATTTCTCAGCCATATCGCGTAGATCTCACTGTGAAAAGGCTTAAATGGCTTTTTTGACCTAAGTTTGAGGATTGCGCTCAAATCAAATGTCCTAGAACCAAATTTTCACATGTAACTACTAGATTGTGATACAATACACTATTGGGTGAAGTTTGGTTGACTTCTGCGCAGCGGTTTGGGAGTGAACATCAAAATTACATTTCTCGGCCATATCGCATAGATCTCACTGTGAAAAGGCTTAAATGACTTTTTTAATTATGTTTGATGATTGCGCTCAAACCAAATGTCCTAGAACGAAATTTCCAAATGTAACTACTAGATTGTGATACAATACACTATTGGGTGAAGCTTGTTTGACTTCTGCGCAGCGGTTTGGGAGTTAACATCAAAATTACATTTCTCAGCCATATCGCGTAGATCTCACTGTGAAAAGGCTTAAATGGCTTTTTTGACCTAAGTTTGAGGATTGCGCTCAAAACAAATGTCCTAGAACCAAATTTCCACGTGTAACTACTAGATTGTGATACAATACACTATTGGGTGAAGTTTGGTTGACTTCTGCGCAGCGGTTTGGGAGTTAACATCAAAATTACATTTCTCGGCCATATCGCATAGATCTCACTGTGAAAAGGCTTAAATGACTTTTTTTAATTAAGTTTGAAGATTGCGCTCAAACCAAATGTCCTAAAACTAAATTTCCAAATGTAACTACTAGATTGTGATAAAATACACTATTGGGTGAAGTTTGGTTGACTTCTGCGCAGCGGTTTGGGAGTTAACATCAAAATTACATTTCTCGGCCATATCGCATAGATTTCACTGTGAAAAGGCTTAAATGGCTTTTTTGACCTAAGTTTGAGAATTGCGCTCAAATTAAATGTCCTAGAACCAAATTTCCACATGTAACTACTAAATTGTGATACAATACACTATTAGGTGAAGTTTGGTTGACTTCTGCGCAGCGGTTTGGGAGTTAACATCAAAATTACATTTCTCGGCCGTATCGCATAGATCTCACTGTGAAAAGGCTTTAAATGGCTTTTTTGACCTAAGTTTGAGGATTGCGCTCAAAACAAATGTCCTAGAACCAAATGTCCACGTGTAACTACTAGATTGTGATACAATACACTATTGGTTGAAGTTTGTTTGACTTCTGCGCAGCGGTTTGGGATTTAACATCAAAATTACATTTCTCGGCCATATCGCATAGATCTCACTGTGAAAAGGCTTAAATGGCTTTTTTGACCTAAGTTTGAGGATTGCGCTTAAATCAAATGTCCTAGAACCAACTTTCCACATGTAACTACTAGATTGTGATACAATACACTAATGGGTGAAGTTTGGTTGACTTCCGCGCAGCGGTTTGGGAGTGAACATCAAAATTACAGTTCTCGGCCATATCGCATAGATCTCACTGTGAAAAGGCTTAAATGGCTTTTTTGACCTAAGTTTGAGGATTGCGCTCAAATCAAATGTCCTAGAACCAAATTTTCACATGTAACTACTAGATTGTGATACAATACACTATTGGGTGAAGTTTGGTTGACTTCTGCGCAGCGGTTTGGGAGTGAACATCAAAATTACATTTCTCGGCCATATCGCATAGATCTCACTGTGAAAAGGCTTAAATGACTTTTTTAATTAAGTTTGATGATTGCGCTCAAACCAAATGTCCTAGAACGAAATTTCCAAATGTAACTACTAGATTGTGATAAAATACACTATTGGGTGAAGTTTGTTTGACTTCTGCGCAGCGGTTTGGGAGTTAACATCAAAATTACATTTCTCGGCCATATCGCATAGATCTCACTGTGAAAAGGCTTAAATGGCTTTTTTGACCTAAGTTTGAGAATTGCGCTCAAATTAAATGTCCTAGAACCAAATTTCCACATGTAACTATTAAATTGTGATACAATACACTATTGGGTGAAGTTTGGTTGACTTCTGCGCAGCGGTTTGGGAGTTAACATCAAAATTACATTTTTCGGCCATATCGCATAGATCTCACTGTGAAAAGGCTTAAATGGCTTTTTTGACCTAAGTTTGAGGATTGCGCTCAAATCAAATGTCCTAGAACCAAATTTCCACATGTAACTACTAGATTGTGATACAATACACTATTGGGTGAAGTTTGGTTGAATTCTGCGCAGCGGTTTGGGAGTGAACATCAAAATTACATTTCTCGGCCATATCGCATAGATCTCACTGTGAAAAGGCTTAAATGACTTTTTTAATTAAGTTTGAGGATTGCGCTCAAATCAAATGTCCTAGAACCAAATTTCCACATGTAACTACTAGATTGTGATAAAATACACTATTGGGTGAAGTTTGGTTGACTTCTGCGCAGCGGTTTGGGAGTGAACATCAAAATTACATTTCTCGGCCATATCGCATAGATCTCACTGTGAAAAGGCTTAAATGACTTTTTTTAATTAAGTTTGAAGATTGCGCTCAAACCAAATGTCCTAGAACTAAATTTCTAAATGTAACTACTAGATTGTGATAAAATACACTATTGGGTGAAGTTTGGTTGACTTCTGCGCAGCGGTTTGGGAGTTAACATCAAAATTACATTTCTCAGCCATATCGCGTAGATCTCACTGTGAAAAGGCTTAAATGGCTTTTTTGACCTAAGTTTGAGGATTGCGCTCAAATCAAATGTCCTAGAACCAAATTTCCACATGTAACTACTAGATTGTGATACAATACACTATTGGGTGAAGTTTGGTTTACTTCTGCGCAGCGGTTTGGGAGTTAACATCAAAATTACATTTCTCGGCCATATCGCATAGATCTCACTGTGAAAATGCTTAAATGGCTTTTTTGACCTAAGTTTGAGGATTGCGCTCAAATCAAATGTCCTAGAACCAAATTTCCACATGTAACTACTAGATTGTGATACAATACACTATTGGGTGAAGTTTGGTTGACTTCTGCGCAGCGGTTTGGGAGTTAACATCAAAATTACATTTCTCGGCCATATCGCATAGATCTCACTGTGAAAAGGCTTAAATGGCTTTTTTGACCTAAGTTTGAGGATTGCGCTCAAATCAAATGTCCTAGAACCAAATTTCCACATGTAACTACTAGATTGTGATAAAATACACTATTGGGTGAAGTTTGGTTGACTTCGGCGCAGCGGTTTGGGAGTTAACATCAAAATTACATTTCTCAGCCATATCGCATAGATCTCACTGTGAAAAGGCTTAAATGACTTTTTTTTAATTAAGTTTGAAGATTGCGCTCAAACCAAATGTCCTAGAACTAAATTTCCAAATGTAACTACTAGATTATGATAAAATACATTATTGGGTGAAGTTTGGTTGACTTCTGCGCAGCGGTTTGGGAGTTAACATAAAAATTACATTTCTCGGCCATGTCGCATAGATCTCACTGTGAAAAGGCTTAAATGGCTTTTTTTTAATTAAGGTTGAAGATTGCGCTCAAACCAAATGTCCTAGAACTAAATTTCCAAATGTAACTACTAGATTGTGATAAAATACACTATTGGGTGAAGTTTGGTTGACTTCTGCGCAGCGGTTTGTGAGTTAACATCAAAATTACATTTCTCGGCCATATCGCATAGATCTCACTGTGAAAAGGCTTAAATGGCTTTTTTGACCTAAGTTTGAGAATTGCGCTCAAACCAAATGTCCTAGAACTAAATTTCCAAATGTAACTACTAGATTATGATAAAATACACTATTGGGTGAAGTTTGGTTGACTTCTGCGCAGCGGTTTGGGAGTGAACATCAAAATTACATTTCTCGGCCATATCGCATAGATCTCACTGTGAAAAGGCTTAAATGACTTTTTTTAATTAAGTTTGAAGATTGCGCTCAAACCAAATGTCCTAAAACTAAATTTCCAAATGTAACTACTAGATTGTGATAAAATACACTATTGGGTGAAGTTTGGTTGACTTCTGCGCAGCGGTTTGGGAGTTAACATCAAAATTACATTTCTCGGCCATATCGCATAGATCTCACTGTGAAAAGGCTTAAATGGCTTTTTTGACCTAAGTTTGAGGATTGCGCTCAAATCAAATGTCCTAGAACCAAATTTCCACATGTAACTACTAGATTGTGATACAATACACTAATGGGTGAAGTTTGGTTGACTTCTGCGCAGCGGTTTGGGAGTGAACATCAAAATTACATTTCTCGGCCATATCGCATAGATCTCACTGTGAAAAGGCTTAAATGACTTTTTTTTAATTAAGTTTGAAGATTGCGCTCAAACCAAATGTCCTAAAACTAAATTTCAGAATGTAACTACTAGATTGTGATAAAATACACTATCGGGTGAAGTTTGGTTGACTTCTGCGCAGCGGTTTGGGAGTTAACATCAAAATTACATTTCTCGGCTATATCGCATAGATCTCACTGTGAAAAGGCTTAAATGACTTTTTTAATTAAGTTTGATGATTGCGCTCAAACCAAATGTCCTAGAACGAAATTTCCAAATGTAACTACTAGATTGTGATACAATACACTATTGGGTGAAGTTTGGTTGACTTCTGCGCAGCGGTTTGGGAGTTAACATCAAAATTACATTTCTCAGCCATATCGCGTAGATCTTACTGTGAAAAGGCTTAAATGGCTTTTTTGACCTAAGTTTGAGGATTGCGCTCAAAACAAATGTCCTAGAACCAAATTTCCACATGTAACTACTAGATTGTGATACAATACACTATTGGGTGAAGTTTGGTTGACTTCTGCGCAGCGGTTTGGGAGTTAACATCAAAATTACATTTCTCGGCCATATCGCATAGATCTCACTGTGAAAAGGCTTAAATGGCTTTTTTGACCTAAGTTTGAGGATTGCGCTCAAATCAAATGTCCTAGAACCAAATTTCCAAATGTAACTACTAGATTGTGATACAATACACTATTGGGTGAAGTTTGGTTGACTTCTGCGCAGCGGTTTGGGAGTTAACATCAAAATTACATTTCTCGGCCATATCGCGTAGATCTCACTGTGAAAAGGCTTAAATGAGTTTTTTAATTAAGTTTGATGATTGCGCTCAAACCAAATGTCCTAGTACTAAATTTCCAAATGTAACTACTAGATTGTGATAAAATACACTATTGGGTGAAGTTTGGTTGACTTCGGCGCAGCGGTTTGGGAGTTAACATCAAAATTACATTTCTCAGCCATATCGCATAGATCTCACTGTGAAAAGGCTTAAATGACTTTTTTAAATTAAGTTTGAAGATTGCGCTCAAACCAAATGTCCTAGAACTAAATTTCCAAATGTAACTACTAGATTATGATAAAATACACTATTGGGTGAAGTTTGGTTGACTTCTGCGCAGCGGTTTGGGAGTTAACATCAAAATTACATTTCTCGGCCATATCGCATAGATCTCACTGTGAAAAGGCTTAAATGGCATTTTTGACCTAAGTTTGAGGATTGCGCTCAAATCAAATGTCCTAGAACTAAATTTCTAAATGTAACTACTAGATTGTGATAAAATACACTATTGGGTGAAGTTTGGTTGACTTCTGCGCAGCGGTTTGGGAGTTAACATCAAAATTACATTTCTCGGCAATATCGCATAGATCTCACTGTGAAAAGGCTGAAATGACTTTTTTAATTAAGTTTGATGATTGCGCTCAAACCAAATGTCCTAGAACGAAATTTCCAAATGTAACTACTAGATTGTGATACAATACACTATTGGGTGAAGTTTGGTTGACTTCTGCGCAGCGGTTTGGGAGTTAACATCAAAATTACATTTCTCAGCCATATCGCATAGATCTCACTGTGAAAAGGCTTAAATGGCTTTTTGGACCTAAGTTTGAGAATTGCGCTCAAACCAAATGTCCTAGAACTAAATTTCTAAATGTAACTACTAGATTGTGATAAAATACACTATTGGGTGAAGTTTGGTTGACTTCTGCGCAGCGGTTTGGGAGTTAACATCAAAATTACATTTCTCAGCCATATCGCATAGATCTCACTGTGAAAAGGCTTAAATGGCTTTTTTGACCTAAGTTTGAGGATTGCGCTCAAATCAAATGTCCTAGAACCAAATTTCCAAATGTAACTACTAGATTGTGATAAAATACACTATTGGGTGAAGTTTGGTTTACTTCTGCGCAGCGGTTTGGGAGTTAACATCAAAATTACATTTCTCGGCCATATCGCATAGATCTCACTGTGAAAAGGCTTAAATGGCTTTTTTGACCTAAGTTTGAGGATTGCGCTCAAATCAAATGTCCTAGAACCAAATTTCCACATGTACCTACTAGATTGTGATACAATACACTATTGGGTGAAGTTTGGTTGACTTCTGCGCAGCGGTTTGGGAGTTAACATCAAAATTACATTTCTCGGCCATATCGCATAGATCTCACTGTGAAAAGGCTTAAATGGCTTTTTTGACCTAAGTTTGAGGATTGCGCTCAAATCAAATGTCCTAGAACCAAATTTCCACACGTAACTACTAGATTGTGATAAAATACACTATTGGGTGAAGTTTGGTTGACTTCGGCGCAGCGGTTTGGGAGTTAACATCAAAATTACATTTCTCAGCCATATCGCATAGATCTCACTGTGAAAAGGCTTAAATGGCTTTTTTGACCTAAGTTTGAGGATTGCGCTCAAATCAAATGTCCTAGAACCAAATTTCCACATGTAACTACTAGATTGTGATACAATACACTAATGGGTGAAGTTTGGTTGACTTCTGCGCAGCGGTTTGGGAGTGAACATCAAAATTACATTTCTCGGCCATATCGCATAGATCTCACTGTGAAAAGGCTTAAATGACTTTTTTTAATTAAGTTTGAAGATTGCGCTCAAACCAAATGTCCTAGAACTAAATTTCCAAATGTAACTACTAGATTGTGATAAAATACACTATTGGGTGAAGTTTGGTTGACTTCTGCGCAGCGGTTTGGGAGTTAACATCAAAATTACATTTCTCGGCCATATCGCATAGATCTCACTGTGAAAAGGCTTAAATGGCTTTTTTTAATTAAGTTTGAAGATTGCGCTCAAACCAAATGTCCTAAAACTAAATTTCCAAATGTAACTACTAGATTGTGATAAAATACACTATTGGGTGAAGTTTGGTTGACTTCTGCGCAGCGGTTTGGGAGTGAACATCAAAATTACATTTCTCGGCCATATCGCATAGATCTCACTGTGAAAAGGCTTAAATGGCTTTTTTGACCTAAGTTTGAGGATTGCGCTCAAATCAAATGTCCTAGAACCAAATTTCCACATGTAACTACTAGATTGTGATACAATACACTAATGGGTGAAGTTTGGTTGACTTCTGCGCAGCGGTTTGGGAGTGAACATCAAAATTACATTTCTCGGCCATATCGCATTGATCTCACTGTGAAAAGGCTTAAATGACTTTTTTTAATTAAGTTTGAAGATTGCGCTCAAACCAAATGTCCTAAAACTAAATTTCAGAATGTAACTACTAGATTGTGATAAAATACACTATTGGGTGAAGTTTGGTTGACTTCTGCGCAGCGGTTTGGGAGTTAACATCAAAATTACATTTCTCGGCTATATCGCATAGATCTCACTGTGAAAAGGCTTAAATGACTTTTTTAATTAAGTTTGATGATTGCGCTCAAACCAAATGTCCTAGAACGAAATTTCCAAATGTAACTACTAGATTGTGATACAATACACTATTGGGTGAAGTTTGGTTGACTTCTGCGCAGCGGTTTGGGAGTTAACATCAAAATTACATTTCTCAGCCATATCGCGTAGATCTCACTGTGAAAAGGCTTAAATGGCTTTTTTGACCTAAGTTTGAGGATTGCGCTCAAATCAAATGTCCTAGAACCAAATTTCCACAAGTAACTACTAGATTGTGATACAATACACTATTGGGTGAAGTTTGGTTTACTTCTGCGCAGCGGATTGGGAGTTAACATCAAAATTACATTTCTCAGCCATATCGCGTAGATCTCACTGTGAAAAGGCTTAAATGGCTTTTTTGACCTAAGTTTGAGGATTGCGCTCAAATCAAATGTCCTAGAACCAAATTTCCACATGTAACTACTAGATTGTGATACAATACACTATTGGGTGAAGTTTGGTTTACTTCTGCGCAGCGGTTTGGGAGTTAACATCAAAATTACATTTCTCGGCCATATCGCATAGATCTCACTGTGAAAAGGCTTAAATGACTTTTTTTAATTAAGTTTGAAGATTGCGCTCAAATCAAATGTCCTAGAACCAAATTTCCACATGTAACTACTAGATTGTGATACAATACACTAATGGGTGAAGTTTGGTTGACTTCTGCGCAGCGGTTTGGGAGTGAACATCAAAATTACATTTCTCGGCCATATCGCATAGATCTCACTGTGAAAAGGCTTAAATGACTTTTTTTAATTAAGTTTGAAGATTGCGCTCAAACCAAATGTCCTAAAACTAAATTTCAGAATGTAACTACTAGATTGTGATAAAATACACTATTGGGTGAAGTTTGGTTGACTTCTGCGCAGCGGTTTGTTAGTTAACATCAAAATTACATTTCTCGGCTATATCGCATAGATCTCACTGTGAAAAGGCTTAAATGACTTTTTTAATTAAGTTTGATGATTGCGCTCAAACCAAATGTCCTAGAACGAAATTTCCAAATGTAACTACTAGATTGTGATACAATACACTATTGGGTGAAGTTTGGTTGACTTCTGCGCAGCGGTTTGGGAGTTAACATCAAAATTACATTTCTCAGCCATATCGCGTAGATCTCACTGTGAAAAGGCTTAAATGGCTTTTTTGACCTAAGTTTGAGGATTGCGCTCAAATCAAATGTCCTAGAACCAAATTTCCACATGTAACTACTAGATTGTGATAAAATACACTATTGGGTGAAGTTTGGTTGACTTCGGCGCAGCGGTTTGGGAGTTAACATCAAAATTACATTTCTCAGCCATATCGCATAGATCTCACTGTGAAAAGGCTTAAATGACTTTTTTTTAATTAAGTTTGAAGATTGCGCTCAAACCAAATGTCCTAGAACTAAATTTCCAAATGTAACTACTAGATTATGATAAAATACATTATTGGGTGAAGTTTGGTTGACTTCTGCGCAGCGGTTTGGGAGTTAACATAAAAATTACATTTCTCGGCCATATCGCATAGATCTCACTGTGAAAAGGCTTAAATGGCTTTTTTTTAATTAAGTTTGAAGATTGCGCTCAAACCAAATGTCCTAGAACTAAATTTCCAAATGTAACTACTAGATTGTGATAAAATACACTATTGGGTGAAGTTTGGTTGACTTCTGCGCAGCGGTTTGTGAGTTAACATCAAAATTACATTTCTCGGCCATATCGCATAGATCTCACTGTGAAAAGGCTTAAATGGCTTTTTTGACCTAAGTTTGAGAATTGCGCTCAAACCAAATGTCCTAGAACTAAATTTCCAAATGTAACTACTAGATTATGATAAAATACACTATTGGGTGAAGTTTGGTTGACTTCTGCGCAGCGGTTTGGGAGTGAACATCAAAATTACATTTCTCGGCCATATCGCATAGATCTCACTGTGAAAAGGCTTAAATGACTTTTTTTAATTAAGTTTGAAGATTGCGCTCAAACCAAATGTCCTAAAACTAAATTTCCAAATGTAACTACTAGATTGTGATAAAATACACTATTGGGTGAAGTTTGGTTGACTTCTGCGCAGCGGTTTGGGAGTTAACATCAAAATTACATTTCTCGGCCATATCGCATAGATCTCACTGTGAAAAGGCTTAAATGGCTTTTTTGACCTAAGTTTGAGGATTGCGCTCAAATCAAATGTCCTAGAACCAAATTTCCACATGTAACTACTAGATTGTGATACAATACACTAATGGGTGAAGTTTGGTTGACTTCTGCGCAGCGGTTTGGGAGTGAACATCAAAATTACATTTCTCGGCCATATCGCATAGATCTCACTGTGAAAAGGCTTAAATGACTTTTTTTAATTAAGTTTGAAGATTGCGCTCAAACCAAATGTCCTAAAACTAAATTTCAGAATGTAACTACTAGATTGTGATAAAATACACTATCGGGTGAAGTTTGGTTGACTTCTGCGCAGCGGTTTGGGAGTTAACATCAAAATTACATTTCTCGGCTATATCGCATAGATCTCACTGTGAAAAGGCTTAAATGACTTTTTTAATTAAGTTTGATGATTGCGCTCAAACCAAATGTCCTAGAACGAAATTTCCAAATGTAACTACTAGATTGTGATACAATACACTATTGGGTGAAGTTTGGTTGACTTCTGCGCAGCGGTTTGGGAGTTAACATCAAAATTACATTTCTCAGCCATATCGCGTAGATCTTACTGTGAAAAGGCTTAAATGGCTTTTTTGACCTAAGTTTGAGGATTGCGCTCAAAACAAATGTCCTAGAACCAAATTTCCACATGTAACTACTAGATTGTGATACAATACACTATTGGGTGAAGTTTGGTTGACTTCTGCGCAGCGGTTTGGGAGTTAACATCAAAATTACATTTCTCGGCCATATCGCATAGATCTCACTGTGAAAAGGCTTAAATGGCTTTTTTGACCTAAGTTTGAGGATTGCGCTCAAATCAAATGTCCTAGAACCAAATTTCCAAATGTAACTACTAGATTGTGATACAATACACTATTGGGTGAAGTTTGGTTGACTTCTGCGCAGCGGTTTGGGAGTTAACATCAAAATTACATTTCTCGGCCATATCGCGTAGATCTCACTGTGAAAAGGCTTAAATGAGTTTTTTAATTAAGTTTGATGATTGCGCTCAAACCAAATGTCCTAGTACTAAATTTCCAAATGTAACTACTAGATTGTGATAAAATACACTATTGGGTGAAGTTTGGTTGACTTCGGCGCAGCGGTTTGGGAGTTAACATCAAAATTACATTTCTCAGCCATATCGCATAGATCTCACTGTGAAAAGGCTTAAATGACTTTTTTAAATTAAGTTTGAAGATTGCGCTCAAACCAAATGTCCTAGAACTAAATTTCCAAATGTAACTACTAGATTATGATAAAATACACTATTGGGTGAAGTTTGGTTGACTTCTGCGCAGCGGTTTGGGAGTTAACATCAAAATTACATTTCTCGGCCATATCGCATAGATCTCACTGTGAAAAGGCTTAAATGGCATTTTTGACCTAAGTTTGAGGATTGCGCTCAAATCAAATGTCCTAGAACTAAATTTCTAAATGTAACTACTAGATTGTGATAAAATACACTATTGGGTGAAGTTTGGTTGACTTCTGCGCAGCGGTTTGGGAGTTAACATCAAAATTACATTTCTCGGCAATATCGCATAGATCTCACTGTGAAAAGGCTGAAATGACTTTTTTAATTAAGTTTGATGATTGCGCTCAAACCAAATGTCCTAGAACGAAATTTCCAAATGTAACTACTAGATTGTGATACAATACACTATTGGGTGAAGTTTGGTTGACTTCTGCGCAGCGGTTTGGGAGTTAACATCAAAATTACATTTCTCAGCCATATCGCATAGATCTCACTGTGAAAAGGCTTAAATGGCTTTTTGGACCTAAGTTTGAGAATTGCGCTCAAACCAAATGTCCTAGAACTAAATTTCTAAATGTAACTACTAGATTGTGATAAAATACACTATTGGGTGAAGTTTGGTTGACTTCTGCGCAGCGGTTTGGGAGTTAACATCAAAATTACATTTCTCAGCCATATCGCATAGATCTCACTGTGAAAAGGCTTAAATGGCTTTTTTGACCTAAGTTTGAGGATTGCGCTCAAATCAAATGTCCTAGAACCAAATTTCCAAATGTAACTACTA
The DNA here is from genome assembly GCF_030265065.1 of Corythoichthys intestinalis. Lineage (NCBI taxonomy): Eukaryota > Metazoa > Chordata > Actinopteri > Syngnathiformes > Syngnathidae > Corythoichthys > Corythoichthys intestinalis. Next base: position 83,589,622 of record NC_080395.1, read on the forward strand.
GATTGTGATAAAATACACTATTGGGTGAAGTTTGGTTTACTTCTGCGCAGCGGTTTGGGAGTTAACATCAAAATTACATTTCTCGGCCATATCGCATAGATCTCACTGTGAAAAGGCTTAAATGGCTTTTTTGACCTAAGTTTGAGGATTGCGCTCAAATCAAATGTCCTAGAACCAAATTTCCACATGTACCTACTAGATTGTGATACAATACACTATTGGGTGAAGTTTGGTTGACTTCTGCGCAGCGGTTTGGGAGTTAACATCAAAATTACATTTCTCGGCCATATCGCATAGATCTCACTGTGAAAAGGCTTAAATGGCTTTTTTGACCTAAGTTTGAGGATTGCGCTCAAATCAAATGTCCTAGAACCAAATTTCCACATGTAACTACTAGATTGTGATAAAATACACTATTGGGTGAAGTTTGGTTGACTTCGGCGCAGCGGTTTGGGAGTTAACATCAAAATTACATTTCTCAGCCATATCGCATAGATCTCACTGTGAAAAGGCTTAAATGGCTTTTTTGACCTAAGTTTGAGGATTGCGCTCAAATCAAATGTCCTAGAACCAAATTTCCACATGTAACTACTAGATTGTGATACAATACACTAATGGGTGAAGTTTGGTTGACTTCTGCGCAGCGGTTTGGGAGTGAACATCAAAATTACATTTCTCGGCCATATCGCATAGATCTCACTGTGAAAAGGCTTAAATGACTTTTTTTAATTAAGTTTGAAGATTGCGCTCAAACCAAATGTCCTAGAACTAAATTTCCAAATGTAACTACTAGATTGTGATAAAATACACTATTGGGTGAAGTTTGGTTGACTTCTGCGCAGCGGTTTGGGAGTTAACATCAAAATTACATTTCTCGGCCATATCGCATAGATCTCACTGTGAAAAGGCTTAAATGGCTTTTTTTAATTAAGTTTGAAGATTGCGCTCAAACCAAATGTCCTAAAACTAAATTTCCAAATGTAACTACTAGATTGTGATAAAATACACTATTGGGTGAAGTTTGGTTGACTTCTGCGCAGCGGTTTGGGAGTGAACATCAAAATTACATTTCTCGGCCATATCGCATAGATCTCACTGTGAAAAGGCTTAAATGGCTTTTTTGACCTAAGTTTGAGGATTGCGCTCAAATCAAATGTCCTAGAACCAAATTTCCACATGTAACTACTAGATTGTGATACAATACACTAATGGGTGAAGTTTGGTTGACTTCTGCGCAGCGGTTTGGGAGTGAACATCAAAATTACATTTCTCGGCCATATCGCATTGATCTCACTGTGAAAAGGCTTAAATGACTTTTTTTAATTAAGTTTGAAGATTGCGCTCAAACCAAATGTCCTAAAACTAAATTTCAGAATGTAACTACTAGATTGTGATAAAATACACTATTGGGTGAAGTTTGGTTGACTTCTGCGCAGCGGTTTGGGAGTTAACATCAAAATTACATTTCTCGGCTATATCGCATAGATCTCACTGTGAAAAGGCTTAAATGACTTTTTTAATTAAGTTTGATGATTGCGCTCAAACCAAATGTCCTAGAACGAAATTTCCAAATGTAACTACTAGATTGTGATACAATACACTATTGGGTGAAGTTTGGTTGACTTCTGCGCAGCGGTTTGGGAGTTAACATCAAAATTACATTTCTCAGCCATATCGCGTAGATCTCACTGTGAAAAGGCTTAAATGGCTTTTTTGACCTAAGTTTGAGGATTGCGCTCAAATCAAATGTCCTAGAACCAAATTTCCACAAGTAACTACTAGATTGTGATACAATACACTATTGGGTGAAGTTTGGTTTACTTCTGCGCAGCGGATTGGGAGTTAACATCAAAATTACATTTCTCAGCCATATCGCGTAGATCTCACTGTGAAAAGGCTTAAATGGCTTTTTTGACCTAAGTTTGAGGATTGCGGTCAAATCAAATGTCCTAGAACCAAATTTCCACATGTAACTACTAGATTGTGATACAATACACTATTGGGTGAAGTTTGGTTTACTTCTGCGCAGCGGTTTGGGAGTTAACATCAAAATTACATTTCTCGGCCATATCGCATAGATCTCACTGTGAAAAGGCTTAAATGACTTTTTTTAATTAAGTTTGAAGATTGCGCTCAAATCAAATGTCCTAGAATCAAATTTCCACATGTAACTACTAGATTGTGATACAATACACTAATGGGTGAAGTTTGGTTGACTTCTGCGCAGCGGTTTGGGAGTGAACATCAAAATTACATTTCTCGGCCATATCGCATAGATCTCACTGTGAAAAGGCTTAAATGACTTTTTTTAATTAAGTTTGAAGATTGCGCTCAAACCAAATGTCCTAGAACTAAATTTCCAAATGTAACTACTAGATTGTGATAAAATACACTATTGGGTGAAGTTTGGTTGACTTCTGCGCAGCGGTTTGGGAGTTAACATCAAAATTACATTTCTCGGCCATATCGCATAGATCTCACTGTGAAAAGGCTTAAATGGCTTTTTTTAATTAAGTTTGAAGATTGCGCTCAAACCAAATGTCCTAAAACTAAATTTCCAAATGTAACTACTAGATTGTGATAAAATACACTATTGGGTGAAGTTTGGTTGACTTCTGCGCAGCGGTTTGGGAGTGAACATCAAAATTACATTTCTCGGCCATATCGCATAGATCTCACTGTGAAAAGGCTTAAATGGCTTTTTTGACCTAAGTTTGAGGATTGCGCTCAAATCAAATGTCCTAGAACCAAATTTCCACATGTAACTACTAGATTGTGATACAATACACTAATGGGTGAAGTTTGGTTGACTTCTGCGCAGCGGATTGGGAGTGAACATCAAAATTACATTTCTCGGCCATATCGCATTGATCTCACTGTGAAAAGGCTTAAATGACTTTTTTTAATTAAGTTTGAAGATTGCGCTCAAACCAAATGTCCTAAAACTAAATTTCAGAATGTAACTACTAGATTGTGATAAAATACACTATTGGGTGAAGTTTGGTTGACTTCTGCGCAGCGGTTTGGGAGTTAACGTCAAAATTACATTTCTCGGCTATATCGCATAGATCTCACTGTGAAAAGGCTTAAATGACTTTTTTAATTAAGTTTGATGATTGCGCTCAAACCAAATGTCCTAGAACGAAATTTCCAAATGTAACTACTAGATTGTGATACAATACACTATTGGGTGAAGTTTGGTTGACTTCTGCGCAGCGGTTTGGGAGTTAACATCAAAATTACATTTCTCAGCCATATCGCGTAGATCTCACTGTGAAAAGGCTTAAATGGCTTTTTTGACCTAAGTTTGAGGATTGCGCTCAAATCAAATGTCCTAGAACCAAATTTCCACAAGTAACTACTAGATTGTGATACAATACACTATTGGGTGAAGTTTGGTTTACTTCTGCGCAGCGGATTGGGAGTTAACATCAAAATTACATTTCTCAGCCATATCGCGTAGATCTCACTGTGAAAAGGCTTAAATGGCTTTTTTGACCTAAGTTTGAGGATTGCGCTCAAATCAAATGTCCTAGAACCAAATTTCCACATGTAACTACTAGATTGTGATACAATACACTATTGGGTGAAGTTTGGTTTACTTCTGCGCAGCGGTTTGGGAGTTAACATCAAAATTACATTTCTCGGCCATATCGCATAGATCTCACTGTGAAAAGGCTTAAATGACTTTTTTTAATTAAGTTTGAAGATTGCGCTCAAATCAAATGTCCTAGAACCAAATTTCCACATGTAACTACTAGATTGTGATACAATACACTAATGGGTGAAGTTTGGTTGACTTCTGCGCAGCGGTTTGGGAGTGAACATCAAAATTACATTTCTCGGCCATATCGCATAGATCTCACTGTGAAAAGGCTTAAATGACTTTTTTTAATTAAGTTTGAAGATTGCGCTCAAACCAAATGTCCTAAAACTAAATTTCAGAATGTAACTACTAGATTGTGATAAAATACACTATTGGGTGAAGTTTGGTTGACTTCTGCGCAGCGGTTTGGGAGTTAACATCAAAATTACATTTCTCGGCTATATCGCATAGATCTCACTGTGAAAAGGCTTAAATGACTTTTTTAATTAAGTTTGATGATTGCGCTCAAACCAAATGTCCTAGAACGAAATTTCCAAATGTAACTACTAGATTGTGATACAATACACTATTGGGTGAAGTTTGGTTGACTTCTGCGCAGCGGTTTGGGAGTTAACATCAAAATTACATTTCTCAGCCATATCGCGTAGATCTCACTGTGAAAAGGCTTAAATGGCTTTTTTGACCTAAGTTTGAGGATTGCGCTCAAATCAAATGTCCTAGAACCAAATTTCCACATGTAACTACTAGATTGTGATACAATACACTATTGGGTGAAGTTTGGTTTACTTCTGCGCAGCGGATTGGGAGTTAACATCAAAATTACATTTCTCAGCCATATCGAATAGATCTCACTGTGAAAAGGCTTAAATGGCTTTTTTGACCTAAGTTTGAGGATTGCGCTCAAATCAAATGTCCTAGAACCAAATTTCCACATGTAACTACTAGATTGTGATACAATACACTATTGGGTGAAGTTTGGTTTACTTCTGCGCAGCGGTTTGGGAGTGAACATCAAAATTACATTTCTCGGCCATATCGCATAGATCTCACTGTGAAAAGGCTTAAATGACTTTTTTTTAATTAAGTTTGAAGATTGCGCTCAAACCAAATGTCCTAAAACTAAATTTCAGAATGTAACTACTAGATTGTGATAAAATACACTATCGGGTGAAGTTTGGTTGACTTCTGCGCAGCGGTTTGGGAGTTAACATCAAAATTACATTTCTCGGCTATATCGCATAGATCTCACTGTGAAAAGGCTTAAATGACTTTTTTAATTAAGTTTGATGATTGCGCTCAAACCAAATGTCCTAGAACGAAATTTCCAAATGTAACTACTAGATTGTGATACAATACACTATTGGGTGAAGTTTGGTTGACTTCTGCGCAGCGGTTTGGGAGTTAACATCAAAATTACATTTCTCAGCCATATCGCGTAGATCTTACTGTTAAAAGGCTTAAATGGCTTTTTTGACCTAAGTTTGAGGATTGCGCTCAAAACAAATGTCCTAGAACCAAATTTCCACATGTAACTACTAGATTGTGATACAATACACTATTGGGTGAAGTTTGGTTGACTTCTGCGCAGCGGTTTGGGAGTTAACATCAAAATTACATTTCTCGGCCATATCGCATAGATCTCACTGTGAAAAGGCTTAAATGGCTTTTTTGACCTAAGTTTGAGGATTGCGCTCAAATCAAATGTCCTAGAACCAAATTTCCAAATGTAACTACTAGATTGTGATACAATACACTATTGGGTGAAGTTTGGTTGACTTCTGCGCAGCGGTTTGGGAGTTAACATCAAAATTACATTTCTCGGCCATATCGCGTAGATCTCACTGTGAAAAGGCTTAAATGAGTTTTTTAATTAAGTTTGATGATTGCGCTCAAACCAAATGTCCTAGTACTAAATTTCCAAATGTAACTACTAGATTGTGATAAAATACACTATTGGGTGAAGTTTGGTTGACTTCGGCGCAGCGGTTTGGGAGTTAACATCAAAATTACATTTCTCAGCCATATCGCATAGATCTCACTGTGAAAAGGCTTAAATGACTTTTTTAAATTAAGTTTGAAGATTGCGCTCAAACCAAATGTCCTAGAACTAAATTTCCAAATGTAACTACTAGATTATGATAAAATACACTATTGGGTGAAGTTTGGTTGACTTCTGCGCAGCGGTTTGGGAGTTAACATCAAAATTACATTTCTCGGCCATATCGCATAGATCTCACTGTGAAAAGGCTTAAATGGCATTTTTGACCTAAGTTTGAGGATTGCGCTCAAATCAAATGTCCTAGAACTAAATTTCTAAATGTAACTACTAGATTGTGATAAAATACACTATTGGGTGAAGTTTGGTTGACTTCTGCGCAGCGGTTTGGGAGTTAACATCAAAATTACATTTCTCGGCAATATCGCATAGATCTCACTGTGAAAAGGCTGAAATGACTTTTTTAATTAAGTTTGATGATTGCGCTCAAACCAAATGTCCTAGAACGAAATTTCCAAATGTAACTACTAGATTGTGATACAATACACTATTGGGTGAAGTTTGGTTGACTTCTGCGCAGCGGTTTGGGAGTTAACATCAAAATTACATTTCTCAGCCATATCGCATAGATCTCACTGTGAAAAGGCTTAAATGGCTTTTTGGACCTAAGTTTGAGAATTGCGCTCAAACCAAATGTCCTAGAACTAAATTTCTAAATGTAACTACTAGATTGTGATAAAATACACTATTGGGTGAAGTTTGGTTGACTTCTGCGCAGCGGTTTGGGAGTTAACATCAAAATTACATTTCTCAGCCATATCGCATAGATCTCACTGTGAAAAGGCTTAAATGGCTTTTTTGACCTAAGTTTGAGGATTGCGCTCAAATCAAATGTCCTAGAACCAAATTTCCAAATGTAACTACTAGATTGTGATAAAATACACTATTGGGTGAAGTTTGGTTTACTTCTGCGCAGCGGTTTGGGAGTTAACATCAAAATTACATTTCTCGGCCATATCGCATAGATCTCACTGTGAAAAGGCTTAAATGGCTTTTTTGACCTAAGTTTGAGGATTGCGCTCAAATCAAATGTCCTAGAACCAAATTTCCACATGTACCTACTAGATTGTGATACAATACACTATTGGGTGAAGTTTGGTTGACTTCTGCGCAGCGGTTTGGGAGTTAACATCAAAATTACATTTCTCGGCCATATCGCATAGATCTCACTGTGAAAAGGCTTAAATGGCTTTTTTGACCTAAGTTTGAGGATTGCGCTCAAATCAAATGTCCTAGAACCAAATTTCCACATGTAACTACTAGATTGTGATAAAATACACTATTGGGTGAAGTTTGGTTGACTTCGGCGCAGCGGTTTGGGAGTTAACATCAAAATTACATTTCTCAGCCATATCGCATAGATCTCACTGTGAAAAGGCTTAAATGGCTTTTTTGACCTAAGTTTGAGGATTGCGCTCAAATCAAATGTCCTAGAACCAAATTTCCACATGTAACTACTAGATTGTGATACAATACACTAATGGGTGAAGTTTGGTTGACTTCTGCGCAGCGGTTTGGGAGTGAACATCAAAATTACATTTCTCGGCCATATCGCATAGATCTCACTGTGAAAAGGCTTAAATGACTTTTTTTAATTAAGTTTGAAGATTGCGCTCAAACCAAATGTCCTAGAACTAAATTTCCAAATGTAACTACTAGATTGTGATAAAATACACTATTGGGTGAAGTTTGGTTGACTTCTGCGCAGCGGTTTGGGAGTTAACATCAAAATTACATTTCTCGGCCATATCGCATAGATCTCACTGTGAAAAGGCTTAAATGGCTTTTTTTAATTAAGTTTGAAGATTGCGCTCAAACCAAATGTCCTAAAACTAAATTTCCAAATGTAACTACTAGATTGTGATAAAATACACTATTGGGTGAAGTTTGGTTGACTTCTGCGCAGCGGTTTGGGAGTGAACATCAAAATTACATTTCTCGGCCATATCGCATAGATCTCACTGTGAAAAGGCTTAAATGGCTTTTTTGACCTAAGTTTGAGGATTGCGCTCAAATCAAATGTCCTAGAACCAAATTTCCACATGTAACTACTAGATTGTGATACAATACACTAATGGGTGAAGTTTGGTTGACTTCTGCGCAGCGGTTTGGGAGTGAACATCAAAATTACATTTCTCGGCCATATCGCATTGATCTCACTGTGAAAAGGCTTAAATGACTTTTTTTAATTAAGTTTGAAGATTGCGCTCAAACCAAATGTCCTAAAACTAAATTTCAGAATGTAACTACTAGATTGTGATAAAATACACTATTGGGTGAAGTTTGGTTGACTTCTGCGCAGCGGTTTGGGAGTTAACATCAAAATTACATTTCTCGGCTATATCGCATAGATCTCACTGTGAAAAGGCTTAAATGACTTTTTTAATTAAGTTTGATGATTGCGCTCAAACCAAATGTCCTAGAACGAAATTTCCAAATGTAACTACTAGATTGTGATACAATACACTATTGGGTGAAGTTTGGTTGACTTCTGCGCAGCGGTTTGGGAGTTAACATCAAAATTACATTTCTCAGCCATATCGCGTAGATCTCACTGTGAAAAGGCTTAAATGGCTTTTTTGACCTAAGTTTGAGGATTGCGCTCAAATCAAATGTCCTAGAACCAAATTTCCACAAGTAACTACTAGATTGTGATACAATACACTATTGGGTGAAGTTTGGTTTACTTCTGCGCAGCGGATTGGGAGTTAACATCAAAATTACATTTCTCAGCCATATCGCGTAGATCTCACTGTGAAAAGGCTTAAATGGCTTTTTTGACCTAAGTTTGAGGATTGCGCTCAAATCAAATGTCCTAGAACCAAATTTCCACATGTAACTACTAGATTGTGATACAATACACTATTGGGTGAAGTTTGGTTTACTTCTGCGCAGCGGTTTGGGAGTTAACATCAAAATTACATTTCTCGGCCATATCGCATAGATCTCACTGTGAAAAGGCTTAAATGACTTTTTTTAATTAAGTTTGAAGATTGCGCTCAAATCAAATGTCCTAGAACCAAATTTCCACATGTAACTACTAGATTGTGATACAATACACTAATGGGTGAAGTTTGGTTGACTTCTGCGCAGCGGTTTGGGAGTGAACATCAAAATTACATTTCTCGGCCATATCGCATAGATCTCACTGTGAAAAGGCTTAAATGACTTTTTTTAATTAAGTTTGAAGATTGCGCTCAAACCAAATGTCCTAAAACTAAATTTCAGAATGTAACTACTAGATTGTGATAAAATACACTATTGGGTGAAGTTTGGTTGACTTCTGCGCAGCGGTTTGGGAGTTAACATCAAAATTACATTTCTCGGCTATATCGCATAGATCTCACTGTGAAAAGGCTTAAATGACTTTTTTAATTAAGTTTGATGATTGCGCTCAAACCAAATGTCCTAGAACGAAATTTCCAAATGTAACTACTAGATTGTGATACAATACACTATTGGGTGAAGTTTGGTTGACTTCTGCGCAGCGGTTTGGGAGTTAACATCAAAATTACATTTCTCAGCCATATCGCGTAGATCTCACTGTGAAAAGGCTTAAATGGCTTTTTTGACCTAAGTTTGAGGATTGCGCTCAAATCAAATGTCCTAGAACCAAATTTCCACATGTAACTACTAGATTGTGATAAAATACACTATTGGGTGAAGTTTGGTTGACTTCGGCGCAGCGGTTTGGGAGTTAACATCAAAATTACATTTCTCAGCCATATCGCATAGATCTCACTGTGAAAAGGCTTAAATGACTTTTTTTTAATTAAGTTTGAAGATTGCGCTCAAACCAAATGTCCTAGAACTAAATTTCCAAATGTAACTACTAGATTATGATAAAATACATTATTGGGTGAAGTTTGGTTGACTTCTGCGCAGCGGTTTGGGAGTTAACATAAAAATTACATTTCTCGGCCATATCGCATAGATCTCACTGTGAAAAGGCTTAAATGGCTTTTTTTTAATTAAGTTTGAAGATTGCGCTCAAACCAAATGTCCTAGAACTAAATTTCCAAATGTAACTACTAGATTGTGATAAAATACACTATTGGGTGAAGTTTGGTTGACTTCTGCGCAGCGGTTTGTGAGTTAACATCAAAATTACATTTCTCGGCCATATCGCATAGATCTCACTGTGAAAAGGCTTAAATGGCTTTTTTGACCTAAGTTTGAGAATTGCGCTCAAACCAAATGTCCTAGAACTAAATTTCCAAATGTAACTACTAGATTATGATAAAATACACTATTGGGTGAAGTTTGGTTGACTTCTGCGCAGCGGTTTGGGAGTGAACATCAAAATTACATTTCTCGGCCATATCGCATAGATCTCACTGTGAAAAGGCTTAAATGACTTTTTTTAATTAAGTTTGAAGATTGCGCTCAAACCAAATGTCCTAAAACTAAATTTCCAAATGTAACTACTAGATTGTGATAAAATACACTATTGGGTGAAGTTTGGTTGACTTCTGCGCAGCGGTTTGGGAGTTAACATCAAAATTACATTTCTCGGCCATATCGCATAGATCTCACTGTGAAAAGGCTTAAATGGCTTTTTTGACCTAAGTTTGAGGATTGCGCTCAAATCAAATGTCCTAGAACCAAATTTCCACATGTAACTACTAGATTGTGATACAATACACTAATGGGTGAAGTTTGGTTGACTTCTGCGCAGCGGTTTGGGAGTGAACATCAAAATTACATTTCTCGGCCATATCGCATAGATCTCACTGTGAAAAGGCTTAAATGACTTTTTTTAATTAAGTTTGAAGATTGCGCTCAAACCAAATGTCCTAAAACTAAATTTCAGAATGTAACTACTAGATTGTGATAAAATACACTATCGGGTGAAGTTTGGTTGACTTCTGCGCAGCGGTTTGGGAGTTAACATCAAAATTACATTTCTCGGCTATATCGCATAGATCTCACTGTGAAAAGGCTTAAATGGCTTTTTTGACCTAAGTTTGAGGATTGCGCTCAAATCAAATGTCCTAGAACCAAATTTCCACATGTAACTACTAGATTGTGATAAAATACACTATTGGGTGAAGTTTGGTTGACTTCGGCGCAGCGGTTTGGGAGTTAACATCAAAATTACATTTCTCAGCCATATCGCATAGATCTCACTGTGAAAAGGCTTAAATGACTTTTTTTTAATTAAGTTTGAAGATTGCGCTCAAACCAAATGTCCTAGAACTAAATTTCCAAATGTAACTACTAGATTATGATAAAATACATTATTGGGTGAAGTTTGGTTGACTTCTGCGCAGCGGTTTGGGAGTTAACATAAAAATTACATTTCTCGGCCATATCGCATAGATCTCACTGTGAAAAGGCTTAAATGGCTTTTTTTTAATTAAGTTTGAAGATTGCGCTCAAACCAAATGTCCTAGAACTAAATTTCCAAATGTAACTACTAGATTGTGATAAAATACACTATTGGGTGAAGTTTGGTTGACTTCTGCGCAGCGGTTTGTGAGTTAACATCAAAATTACATTTCTCGGCCATATCGCATAGATCTCACTGTGAAAAGGCTTAAATGGCTTTTTTGACCTAAGTTTGAGGATTGCGCTCAAATCAAATGTCCTAGAACCAAATTTCCAAATGTAACTACTAGATTGTGATACAATACACTATTGGGTGAAGTTTGGTTGACTTCTGCGCAGCGGTTTGGGAGTTAACATCAAAATTACATTTCTCGGCCATATCGCGTAGATCTCACTGTGAAAAGGCTTAAATGAGTTTTTTAATTAAGTTTGATGATTGCGCTCAAACCAAATGTCCTAGTACTAAATTTCCAAATGTAACTACTAGATTGTGATAAAATACACTATTGGGTGAAGTTTGGTTGACTTCGGCGCAGCGGTTTGGGAGTTAACATCAAAATTACATTTCTCAGCCATATCGCATAGATCTCACTGTGAAAAGGCTTAAATGACTTTTTTAAATTAAGTTTGAAGATTGCGCTCAAACCAAATGTCCTAGAACTAAATTTCCAAATGTAACTACTAGATTATGATAAAATACACTATTGGGTGAAGTTTGGTTGACTTCTGCGCAGCGGTTTGGGAGTTAACATCAAAATTACATTTCTCGGCCATATCGCATAGATCTCACTGTGAAAAGGCTTAAATGGCATTTTTGACCTAAGTTTGAGGATTGCGCTCAAATCAAATGTCCTAGAACTAAATTTCTAAATGTAACTACTAGATTGTGATAAAATACACTATTGGGTGAAGTTTGGTTGACTTCTGCGCAGCGGTTTGGGAGTTAACATCAAAATTACATTTCTCGGCAATATCGCATAGATCTCACTGTGAAAAGGCTGAAATGACTTTTTTAATTAAGTTTGATGATTGCGCTCAAACCAAATGTCCTAGAACGAAATTTCCAAATGTAACTACTAGATTGTGATACAATACACTATTGGGTGAAGTTTGGTTGACTTCTGCGCAGCGGTTTGGGAGTTAACATCAAAATTACATTTCTCAGCCATATCGCATAGATCTCACTGTGAAAAGGCTTAAATGGCTTTTTGGACCTAAGTTTGAGAATTGCGCTCAAACCAAATGTCCTAGAACTAAATTTCTAAATGTAACTACTAGATTGTGATAAAATACACTATTGGGTGAAGTTTGGTTGACTTCTGCGCAGCGGTTTGGGAGTTAACATCAAAATTACATTTCTCAGCCATATCGCATAGATCTCACTGTGAAAAGGCTTAAATGGCTTTTTTGACCTAAGTTTGAGGATTGCGCTCAAATCAAATGTCCTAGAACCAAATTTCCAAATGTAACTACTAGATTGTGATAAAATACACTATTGGGTGAAGTTTGGTTTACTTCTGCGCAGCGGTTTGGGAGTTAACATCAAAATTACATTTCTCGGCCATATCGCATAGATCTCACTGTGAAAAGGCTTAAATGGCTTTTTTGACCTAAGTTTGAGGATTGCGCTCAAATCAAATGTCCTAGAACCAAATTTCCACATGTACCTACTAGATTGTGATACAATACACTATTGGGTGAAGTTTGGTTGACTTCTGCGCAGCGGTTTGGGAGTTAACATCAAAATTACATTTCTCGGCCATATCGCATAGATCTCACTGTGAAAAGGCTTAAATGACTGTTTTTTAATTAAGTTTGAAGATTGCGCTCAAACCAAATGTCCTAAAACTAAATTTCAGAATTTAACTACTAGATTGTGATAAAATACACTATCGGGTGAAGTTTGGTTGACTTCTGCGCAGCGGTTTGGGAGTTAACATCAAAATTACATTTCTCGGCTATATCGCATAGATCTCACTGTGAAAAGGCTTAAATGACTTTTTTAATTAAGTTTGATGATTGCGCTCAAACCAAATGTCCTAGAACGAAATTTCCAAATGTAACTACTAGATTGTGATACAATACACTATTGGGTGAAGTTTGGTTGACTTCTGCGCAGCGGTTTGGGAGTTAACATCAAAATTACATTTCTCAGCCATATCGCGTAGATCTTACTGTGAAAAGGCTTAAATGGCTTTTTTGACCTAAGTTTGAGGATTGCGCTCAAAACAAATGTCCTAGAACCAAATTTCCACATGTAACTACTAGATTGTGATACAATACACTATTGGGTGAAGTTTGGTTGACTTCTGCGCAGCGGTTTGGGAGTTAACATCAAAATTACATTTCTCGGCCATATCGCATAGATCTCACTGTGAAAAGGCTTAAATGGCTTTTTTGACCTAAGTTTGAGGATTGCGCTCAAATCAAATGTCCTAGAACCAAATTTCCAAATGTAACTACTAGATTGTGATACAATACACTATTGGGTGAAGTTTGGTTGACTTCTGCGCAGCGGTTTGGGAGTTAACATCAAAATTACATTTCTCGGCCATATCGCGTAGATCTCACTGTGAAAAGGCTTAAATGAGTTTTTTAATTAAGTTTGATGATTGCGCTCAAACCAAATGTCCTAGTACTAAATTTCCAAATGTAACTACTAGATTGTGATAAAATACACTATTGGGTGAAGTTTGGTTGACTTCGGCGCAGCGGTTTGGGAGTTAACATCAAAATTACATTTCTCAGCCATATCGCATAGATCTCACTGTGAAAAGGCTTAAATGACTTTTTTAAATTAAGTTTGAAGATTGCGCTCAAACCAAATGTCCTAGAACTAAATTTCCAAATGTAACTACTAGATTATGATAAAATACACTATTGGGTGAAGTTTGGTTGACTTCTGCGCAGCGGTTTGGGAGTTAACATCAAAATTACATTTCTCGGCCATATCGCATAGATCTCACTGTGAAAAGGCTTAAATGGCATTTTTGACCTAAGTTTGAGGATTGCGCTCAAATCAAATGTCCTAGAACTAAATTTCTAAATGTAACTACTAGATTGTGATAAAATACACTATTGGGTGAAGTTTGGTTGACTTCTGCGCAGCGGTTTGGGAGTTAACATCAAAATTACATTTCTCGGCAATATCGCATAGATCTCACTGTGAAAAGGCTGAAATGACTTTTTTAATTAAGTTTGATGATTGCGCTCAAACCAAATGTCCTAGAACGAAATTTCCAAATGTAACTACTAGATTGTGATACAATACACTATTGGGTGAAGTTTGGTTGACTTCTGCGCAGCGGTTTGGGAGTTAACATCAAAATTACATTTCTCAGCCATATCGCATAGATCTCACTGTGAAAAGGCTTAAATGGCTTTTTGGACCTAAGTTTGAGAATTGCGCTCAAACCAAATGTCCTAGAACTAAATTTCTAAATGTAACTACTAGATTGTGATAAAATACACTATTGGGTGAAGTTTGGTTGACTTCTGCGCAGCGGTTTGGGAGTTAACATCAAAATTACATTTCTCAGCCATATCGCATAGATCTCACTGTGAAAAGGCTTAAATGGCTTTTTTGACCTAAGTTTGAGGATTGCGCTCAAATCAAATGTCCTAGAACCAAATTTCCAAATGTAACTACTAGATTGTGATAAAATACACTATTGGGTGAAGTTTGGTTTACTTCTGCGCAGCGGTTTGGGAGTTAACATCAAAATTACATTTCTCGGCCATATCGCATAGATCTCACTGTGAAAAGGCTTAAATGGCTTTTTTGACCTAAGTTTGAGGATTGCGCTCAAATCAAATGTCCTAGAACCAAATTTCCACATGTACCTACTAGATTGTGATACAATACACTATTGGGTGAAGTTTGGTTGACTTCTGCGCAGCGGTTTGGGAGTTAACATCAAAATTACATTTCTCGGCCATATCGCATAGATCTCACTGTGAAAAGGCTTAAATGGCTTTTTTGACCTAAGTTTGAGGATTGCGCTCAAATCAAATGTCCTAGAACCAAATTTCCACATGTAACTACTAGATTGTGATAAAATACACTATTGGGTGAAGTTTGGTTGACTTCGGCGCAGCGGTTTGGGAGTTAACATCAAAATTACATTTCTCAGCCATATCGCATAGATCTCACTGTGAAAAGGCTTAAATGGCTTTTTTGACCTAAGTTTGAGGATTGCGCTCAAATCAAATGTCCTAGAACCAAATTTCCACATGTAACTACTAGATTGTGATACAATACACTAATGGGTGAAGTTTGGTTGACTTCTGCGCAGCGGTTTGGGAGTGAACATCAAAATTACATTTCTCGGCCATATCGCATAGATCTCACTGTGAAAAGGCTTAAATGACTTTTTTTAATTAAGTTTGAAGATTGCGCTCAAACCAAATGTCCTAGAACTAAATTTCCAAATGTAACTACTAGATTGTGATAAAATACACTATTGGGTGAAGTTTGGTTGACTTCTGCGCAGCGGTTTGGGAGTTAACATCAAAATTACATTTCTCGGCCATATCGCATAGATCTCACTGTGAAAAGGCTTAAATGGCTTTTTTTAATTAAGTTTGAAGATTGCGCTCAAACCAAATGTCCTAAAACTAAATTTCCAAATGTAACTACTAGATTGTGATAAAATACACTATTGGGTGAAGTTTGGTTGACTTCTGCGCAGCGGTTTGGGAGTGAACATCAAAATTACATTTCTCGGCCATATCGCATAGATCTCACTGTGAAAAGGCTTAAATGGCTTTTTTGACCTAAGTTTGAGGATTGCGCTCAAATCAAATGTCCTAGAACCAAATTTCCACATGTAACTACTAGATTGTGATACAATACACTAATGGGTGAAGTTTGGTTGACTTCTGCGCAGCGGTTTGGGAGTGAACATCAAAATTACATTTCTCGGCCATATCGCATTGATCTCACTGTGAAAAGGCTTAAATGACTTTTTTTAATTAAGTTTGAAGATTGCGCTCAAACCAAATGTCCTAAAACTAAATTTCAGAATGTAACTACTAGATTGTGATAAAATACACTATTGGGTGAAGTTTGGTTGACTTCTGCGCAGCGGTTTGGGAGTTAACATCAAAATTACATTTCTCGGCTATATCGCATAGATCTCACTGTGAAAAGGCTTAAATGACTTTTTTAATTAAGTTTGATGATTGCGCTCAAACCAAATGTCCTAGAACGAAATTTCCAAATGTAACTACTAGATTGTGATACAATACACTATTGGGTGAAGTTTGGTTGACTTCTGCGCAGCGGTTTGGGAGTTAACATCAAAATTACATTTCTCAGCCATATCGCGTAGATCTCACTGTGAAAAGGCTTAAATGGCTTTTTTGACCTAAGTTTGAGGATTGCGCTCAAATCAAATGTCCTAGAACCAAATTTCCACAAGTAACTACTAGATTGTGATACAATACACTATTGGGTGAAGTTTGGTTTACTTCTGCGCAGCGGATTGGGAGTTAACATCAAAATTACATTTCTCAGCCATATCGCGTAGATCTCACTGTGAAAAGGCTTAAATGGCTTTTTTGACCTAAGTTTGAGGATTGCGCTCAAATCAAATGTCCTAGAACCAAATTTCCACATGTAACTACTAGATTGTGATACAATACACTATTGGGTGAAGTTTGGTTTACTTCTGCGCAGCGGTTTGGGAGTTAACATCAAAATTACATTTCTCGGCCATATCGCATAGATCTCACTGTGAAAAGGCTTAAATGACTTTTTTTAATTAAGTTTGAAGATTGCGCTCAAATCAAATGTCCTAGAATCAAATTTCCACATGTAACTACTAGATTGTGATACAATACACTAATGGGTGAAGTTTGGTTGACTTCTGCGCAGCGGTTTGGGAGTGAACATCAAAATTACATTTCTCGGCCATATCGCATAGATCTCACTGTGAAAAGGCTTAAATGACTTTTTTTAATTAAGTTTGAAGATTGCGCTCAAACCAAATGTCCTAAAACTAAATTTCAGAATGTAACTACTAGATTGTGATACAATACACTAATGGGTGAAGTTTGGTTGACTTCTGCGCAGCGGTTTGGGAGTGAACATCAAAATTACATTTCTCGGCCATATCGCATAGATCTCACTGTGAAAAGGCTTAAATGACTTTTTTTAATTAAGTTTGAAGATTGCGCTCAAACCAAATGTCCTAGAACTAAATTTCCAAATGTAACTACTAGATTGTGATAAAATACACTATTGGGTGAAGTTTGGTTGACTTCTGCGCAGCGGTTTGGGAGTTAACATCAAAATTACATTTCTCGGCCATATCGCATAGATCTCACTGTGAAAAGGCTTAAATGGCTTTTTTTAATTAAGTTTGAAGATTGCGCTCAAACCAAATGTCCTAAAACTAAATTTCCAAATGTAACTACTAGATTGTGATAAAATACACTATTGGGTGAAGTTTGGTTGACTTCTGCGCAGCGGTTTGGGAGTGAACATCAAAATTACATTTCTCGGCCATATCGCATAGATCTCACTGTGAAAAGGCTTAAATGGCTTTTTTGACCTAAGTTTGAGGATTGCGCTCAAATCAAATGTCCTAGAACCAAATTTCCACATGTAACTACTAGATTGTGATACAATACACTAATGGGTGAAGTTTGGTTGACTTCTGCGCAGCGGATTGGGAGTGAACATCAAAATTACATTTCTCGGCCATATCGCATTGATCTCACTGTGAAAAGGCTTAAATGACTTTTTTTAATTAAGTTTGAAGATTGCGCTCAAACCAAATGTCCTAAAACTAAATTTCAGAATGTAACTACTAGATTGTGATAAAATACACTATTGGGTGAAGTTTGGTTGACTTCTGCGCAGCGGTTTGGGAGTTAACGTCAAAATTACATTTCTCGGCTATATCGCATAGATCTCACTGTGAAAAGGCTTAAATGACTTTTTTAATTAAGTTTGATGATTGCGCTCAAACCAAATGTCCTAGAACGAAATTTCCAAATGTAACTACTAGATTGTGATACAATACACTATTGGGTGAAGTTTGGTTGACTTCTGCGCAGCGGTTTGGGAGTTAACATCAAAATTACATTTCTCAGCCATATCGCGTAGATCTCACTGTGAAAAGGCTTAAATGGCTTTTTTGACCTAAGTTTGAGGATTGCGCTCAAATCAAATGTCCTAGAACCAAATTTCCACAAGTAACTACTAGATTGTGATACAATACACTATTGGGTGAAGTTTGGTTTACTTCTGCGCAGCGGATTGGGAGTTAACATCAAAATTACATTTCTCAGCCATATCGCGTAGATCTCACTGTGAAAAGGCTTAAATGGCTTTTTTGACCTAAGTTTGAGGATTGCGCTCAAATCAAATGTCCTAGAACCAAATTTCCACATGTAACTACTAGATTGTGATACAATACACTATTGGGTGAAGTTTGGTTTACTTCTGCGCAGCGGTTTGGGAGTTAACATCAAAATTACATTTCTCGGCCATATCGCATAGATCTCACTGTGAAAAGGCTTAAATGACTTTTTTTAATTAAGTTTGAAGATTGCGCTCAAATCAAATGTCCTAGAACCAAATTTCCACATGTAACTACTAGATTGTGATACAATACACTAATGGGTGAAGTTTGGTTGACTTCTGCGCAGCGGTTTGGGAGTGAACATCAAAATTACATTTCTCGGCCATATCGCATAGATCTCACTGTGAAAAGGCTTAAATGACTTTTTTTAATTAAGTTTGAAGATTGCGCTCAAACCAAATGTCCTAAAACTAAATTTCAGAATGTAACTACTAGATTGTGATAAAATACACTATTGGGTGAAGTTTGGTTGACTTCTGCGCAGCGGTTTGGGAGTTAACATCAAAATTACATTTCTCGGCTATATCGCATAGATCTCACTGTGAAAAGGCTTAAATGACTTTTTTAATTAAGTTTGATGATTGCGCTCAAACCAAATGTCCTAGAACGAAATTTCCAAATGTAACTACTAGATTGTGATACAATACACTATTGGGTGAAGTTTGGTTGATTTCTGCGCAGCGGTTTGGGAGTTAACATCAAAATTACATTTCTCAGCCATATCGCGTAGATCTCACTGTGAAAAGGCTTAAATGGCTTTTTTGACCTAAGTTTGAGGATTGCGCTCAAATCAAATGTCCTAGAACCAAATTTCCACATGTAACTACTAGATTGTGATACAATACACTATTGGGTGAAGTTTGGTTTACTTCTGCGCAGCGGATTGGGAGTTAACATCAAAATTACATTTCTCAGCCATATCGAATAGATCTCACTGTGAAAAGGCTTAAATGGCTTTTTTGACCTAAGTTTGAGGATTGCGCTCAAATCAAATGTCCTAGAACCAAATTTCCACATGTAACTACTAGATTGTGATACAATACACTATTGGGTGAAGTTTGGTTTACTTCTGCGCAGCGGTTTGGGAGTTAACATCAAAATTACATTTCTCGGCCATATCGCATAGATCTCACTGTGAAAAGGCTTAAATGACTTTTTTTAATTAAGTTTGAAGATTGCGCTCAAATCAAATGTCCTAGAACCAAATTTCCACATGTAACTACTTGATTGTGATACAATACACTAATGGGTGAAGTTTGGTTGACTTCTGCGCAGCGGTTTGGGAGTTAACATCAAAATTACATTTCTCGGCCATATCGCATAGATCTCACTGTGAAAAGGCTTAAATGACTTTTTTTAATTAAGTTTGAAGATTGCGCTCAAACCAAATGTCCTAAAACTAAATTTCCAAATGTAACTACTAGATTGTGATAAAATACACTATTGGGTGAAGTTTGGTTGACTTCTGCGCAGCGGTTTGGGAGTTAACATCAAAATTACATTTCTCGGCCATATCGCATAGATCTCACTGTGAAAAGGCTTAAATGACTTTTTTAATTAAGTTTGATGATTGCGCTCAAACCAAATGTCCTAGAACGAAATTTCCAAATGTAACTACTAGATTGTGATACAATACACTATTGGGTGAAGTTTGGTTGACTTCTGCGCAGCGGTTTGGGAGTTAACATCAAAATTACATTTCTCGGCCATATCGCATAGATCTCACTGTGAAAAGGCTTAAATGACTTTTTTTAATTAAGTTTGAAGATTGCGCTCAAACCAAATGTCCTAAAACTAAATTTCTAAATGTAACTACTAGATTGTGATACAATACACTATTGGGTGAAGTTTGGTTGACTTCTGCGCAGCGGTTTGGGAGTTAACATCAAAATTACATTTCTCGGCCATATCGCATAGATCTCCCTGTGAAAAGGCTTAAATGGCTTTTTTGACCTAAGTTTGAGGATTGCGCTCAAATCAAATGTCCTAGAACCAAATTTCCACATGTAACTACTAGATTGTGATACAATACACTATTGGGTGAAGTTTGGTTGACTTCTGCGCAGCGGTTTGGGAGTGAACATCAAAATTACATTTCTCGGCCATATCGCATAGATCTCACTGTGAAAAGGCTTAAATGACTTTTTTTAATTAAGTTTGAAGATTGCGCTCAAACCAAATGTCCTAGAACTAAATTTCCAAATGTAACTACTAGATTATGATAAAATACACTATTGGGTGAAGTTTGGTTTACTTCTGCGCAGCGGTTTGGGAGTTAACATCAAAATTACATTTCTCGGCCATATCGCATAGATCTCACTGTGAAAAGGCTTAAATGACTTTTTTAATTAAGTTTGATGATTGCGCTCAAACCAAATGTCCTAGAACGAAATTTCCAAATGTAACTACTAGATTGTGATACAATACACTATTGGGTGAAGTTTGGTTGACTTCTGCGCAGCGGTTTGGGAGTGAACATCAAAATTACATTTCTCGACCATATCGCATAGATCTCACTGTGAAAAGGCTTAAATGACTTTTTTTAATTAAGTTTGAAGATTGCGCTCAAACCAAATGTCCTAAAACTAAATTTCCAAATGTAACTACTAGATTGTGATAAAATACACTATTGGGTGAAGTTTGGTTGACTTCTGCGCAGCGGTTTGGGAGTTAACATCAAAATTACATTTCTCGGCCATATCGCATAGATCTCACTGTGAAAAGGTTTAAATGGCTTTTTTGACCTAAGTTTGAGGATTGCGCTCAAATCAAATGTCCTAGAACCAAATTTCCACATGTAACTACTAGATTGTGATACAATACACTAATGGGTGAAGTTTGGTTGACTTCTGCGCAGCGGTTTGGGAGTGAACATCAAAATTACATTTCTCGGCCATATCGCATAGATCTCACTGTGAAAAGGCTTAAATGACTTTTTTTAATTAAGTTTGAAAATTGCGCTCAAACCAAATGTCCTAAAACTAAATTTCCAAATGTAACTACTAGATTGTGATAAAATACACTATTGGGTGAAGTTTGGTTGACTTCTGCGCAGCGGTTTGGGAGTTAACATCAAAATTACATTTCTCGGCCATATCGCATAGATCTCACTGTGAAAAGGCTTAAATGGCTTTTTTGACCTAAGTTTGAGAATTGCGCTCAAATCAAATGTCCTAGAACCAAATTTCCACATGTAACTACTAAATTGTGATACAATACACTATTGGGTGAAGTTTGGTTGACTGCTGCGCAGCGGTTTGGGAGTTAACATCAAAATTACATTTCTCGGCCATATCGCATAGATCTCACTGTGAAAAGGCTTAAATGGCTTTTTTGACCTAAGTTTGAGGATTGCGCTCAAATCAAATGTCCTAGAACCAAATTTCCACATGTAACTACTAGATTGTGATACAATACACTATTGGGTGAAGTTTGGTTGACTTCTGCGCAGCGGTTTGGGAGTTAACATCAAAATTACATTTCTCAGCCATATCGCGTAGATCTCACTGTGAAAAGGCTTAAATGGCTTTTTTGACCTAGGTTTGAGGATTGCGCTCAAATCAAATGTCCTAGAACCAAATTTCCACATGTAACTACTAGATTGTGATACAATACACTATTGGGTGAAGTTTGGTTGACTTCTGCGCAGCGGTTTGGGAGTTAACATCAAAATTACATTTCTCAGCCATATCGCGTAGATCTCACTGTGAAAAGGCTTAAATGGCTTTTTTGACCTAGGTTTGAGGATTGCGCTCAAAACAAATGTCCTAGAACCAAATTTCCACATGTAACTACTAGATTCTGATACAATACACTATTGGATGAAGTTTGGTTGACTTCTGCTCAGCGGTTTGGGAGTTAACATCAAAATTACATTTCTCGGCCATATCGCATAGATCTCACTGTGAAAAGGCTTAAATGGCTTTTTTGACCTAAGTTTGATGATTGCGCTCAAACCAAATGTCCTAGAAATAAATTTCCAAATGTAACTACTAGATTGTGATACAATACACTAATGGGTGAAGTTTGGTTGACTTCTGCGCAGCGGTTTGGGAGTGAACATCAAAATTACATTTCTAGGCCATATCGCATAGATCTCACTGTGAAAAGGCTTAAATGACTTTTTTTAATTAAGTTTGAAAATTGCGCTCAAACCAAATGTCCTAAAACTAAATTTCCAAATGTAACTACTAGATTGTGATAAAATACACTATTGGGTGAAGTTTGGTTGACTTCTGCGCAGCGGTTTGGGAGTTAACATCAAAATTACATTTCTCGGCCATATCGCATAGATCTCACTGTGAAAAGGCTTAAATGGCTTTTTTGACCTAAGTTTGAGAATTGCGCTCAAATCAAATGTCCTAGAACCAAATTTCCACATGTAACTACTAAATTGTGATACAATACACTATTGGGTGAAGTTTGGTTGACTTCTGCGCAGCGGTTTGGGAGTTAACATCAAAATTACATTTCTCGGCCATATCGCATAGATCTCACTGTGAAAAGGCTTAAATGGCTTTTTTGACCTAAGTTTGAGGATTGCTCTCAAATCAAATGTCCTAGAACCAAATTTCCACATGTAACTACTAGATTGTGATACAATACACTATTGGGTGAAGTTTGGTTGACTTCTGCGCAGCGGTTTGGGAGTTAACATCAAAATTACATTTCTCAGCCATATCGCGTAGATCTCACTGTGAAAAGGCTTAAATGGCTTTTTTGACCTAGGTTTGAGGATTGCGCTCAAAACAAATGTCCTAGAACCAAATTTCCACATGTAACTACTAGATTCTGATACAATACACTATTGGATGAAGTTTGGTTGACTTCTGCTCAGCGGTTTGGGAGTTAACATCAAAATTACATTTCTCGGCCATATCGCATAGATCTCACTGTGAAAAGGCTTAAATGGCTTTTTTGACCTAAGTTTGATGATTGCGCTCAAACCAAATGTCCTAGAACTAAATTTCCAAATGTAACTACTAGATTGTGATAAAATACACTATTGGGTGAAGTTTGGTTGACTTCGGCGCAGCGGTTTGGGAGTTAACATCAAAATTACATTTCTCGGCCATATCGCATAGATCTCACTGTGAAAAGGCTTAAATGGCTTTTTTGACCTAAGTTTGAGGATTGCGCTCAAATCAAATGTCCTAGAACCAAATTTCCACATGTAAC
The DNA here is from genome assembly GCF_030265065.1 of Corythoichthys intestinalis. Classification (NCBI taxonomy): domain Eukaryota; kingdom Metazoa; phylum Chordata; class Actinopteri; order Syngnathiformes; family Syngnathidae; genus Corythoichthys; species Corythoichthys intestinalis. Next base: position 83,613,167 of record NC_080395.1, read on the forward strand.
TACTAGATTGTGATACAATACACTATTGGGTGAAGTTTGGTTTACTTCTGCGCAGCGGTTTGGGAGTTAACATCAAAATTACATTTCTCAGCCATATCGCATAGATCTCACTGTGAAAAGGCTTAAATGACTTTTTTTAATTAAGTTTGAAGATTGCGCTCAAACCAAATGTCCTAGAACTAAATTTCCAAATGTAACTACTAGATTGTGATACAGTACACTATTGGGTGAAGTTTGGTTGACTTCTGCGCAGCGGTTTGGGAGTTAACATCAAAATTACATTTCTCGGCCATATCGCATAGATCTCACTGTGAAAAGGCTTAAATGGCTTTTTTGACCTAAGTTTGAGGATTGCGCTCAAATCAAATGTCCTAGAACCAAATTTCCACATGTAACTACTAGATTGTGATACAATACACTATTGGGTGAAGTTTAGTTTACTTCTGCGCAGCGGTTTGGGAGTTAACATCAAAATTACATTTCTCGGCCATATCGCATAGATCTCACTGTGAAAAGGCTTAAATGACTTTTTTTAATTAAGTTTGAAGATTGCGCTCAAACCAAATGTCCTAGAACTAAATTTCTAAATGTAACTACTAGATTGTGATAAAATACACTATTGGGTGAAGTTTGGTTGACTTCTGCGCAGCGGTTTGGGAGTTAACATCAAAATTACATTTCTCGGCAATATCGCATAGATCTCACTGTGAAAAGGCTGAAATGACTTTTTTAATTAAGTTTGATGATTGCGCTCAAACCAAATGTCCTAGAACGAAATTTCCAAATGTAACTACTAGATTGTGATACAATACACTATTGGGTGAAGTTTGGTTGACTTCTGCGCAGCGGTTTGGGAGTTAACATCAAAATTACATTTCTCAGCCATATCGCGTAGATCTCACTGTGAAAAGGCTTAAATGGCTTTTTTGACCTAAGTTTGAGGATTGCGCTCAAATCAAATGTCCTAGAACCAAATTTCCACATGTAACTACTAGATTGTGATACAATACACTATTGGGTGAAGTTTGGTTTACTTCTGCGCAGCGGATTGGGAGTTAACATCAAAATTACATTTCTCAGCCATATCGCGTAGATCTCACTGTGAAAAGGCTTAAATGGCTTTTTTGACCTAAGTTTGAGGATTGCGCTCAAATCAAATGTCCTAGAACCAAATTTCCACATGTAACTACTAGATTGTGATACAATACACTATTGGGTGAAGTTTGGTTTACTTCTGCGCAGCGGTTTGGGAGTTAACATCAAAATTACATTTCTCGGCCATATCGCATAGATCTCACTGTGAAAAGGCTTAAATGGCTTTTTTGACATAAGTTTGAGGATTGCGCTCAAATCAAATGTCCTAGAACCAAATTTCTACATGTAACTACTAGATTGTGATACAATACACTATTGAGTGAAGTTTGGTTTACTTCTGCGCAGCGGTTTGGGAGTTAACATCAAAATTACATTTCTCGGCCATATCGCTTAGATCTCACTGTGAAAAGGCTTAAATGACTTTTTTAAATTAAGTTTGAAGATTGCGCTCAAATCAAATGTCCTAGAACCAAATTTCCACATGTAACTACTAGATTGTGATACAATACACTAATGGGTGAAGTTTGGTTGACTTCTGCGCAGCGGTTTGGGAGTGAACATCAAAATTACATTTCTCGGCCATATCGCATAGATCTCACTGTGAAAAGGCTTAAATGACTTTTTTTAATTAAGTTTGAAGATTGCGCTCAAACCAAATGTCCTAAAACTAAATTTCCAAATGTAACTACTAGATTGTGATAAAATACACTATTGGGTGAAGTTTGGTTGACTTCTGCGCAGCGGTTTGGGAGTTAACATCAAAATTACATTTCTCGGCCATATCGCATAGATCTCACTGTGAAAAGGCTTAAATGACTTTTTTAATTAAGTTTGATGATTGCGCTCAAACCAAATGTCCTAGAACGAAATTTCCAAATGTAACTACTAGATTGTGATACAATACACTATTGGGTGAAGTTTGGTTGACTTCTGCGCAGCGGTTTGGGAGTTAACATCAAAATTACATTTCTCGGCCATATCGCATAGATCTCACTGTGAAAAGGCTTAAATGACTTTTTTTAATTAAGTTTGAAGATTGCGCTCAAACCAAATGTCCTAGAACTAAATTTCTAAATGTAACTATTAGATTGTGATAAAATACACTATTGGGTGAAGTTTGGTTGACTTCTGCGCAGCGGTTTGGGAGTTAACATCAAAATTACATTTCTCGGCAATATCGCATAGATCTCACTGTGAAAAGGCTGAAATGACTTTTTTAATTAAGTTTGATGATTGCGCTCAAACCAAATGTCCTAGAACGAAATTTCCAAATGTAACTACTAGATTGTGATACAATACACTATTGGGTGAAGTTTGGTTGACTTCTGCGCAGCGGTTTGGGAGTTAACATCAAAATTACATTTCTCAGCCATATCGCGTAGATCTCACTGTGAAAAGGCTTAAATGGCTTTTTTGACCTAAGTTTGAGGATTGTGCTCAAATCAAATGTCCTAGAACCAAATTTCCACATGTAACTACTAGATTGTGATACAATACACTATTGGGTGAAGTTTGGTTTACTTCTGCGCAGCGGATTGGGAGTTAACATCAAAATTACATTTCTCGGCCATATCGCATAGATCTCACTGTGAAAAGGCTTAAATGGCTTTTTTGACCTAAGTTTGAGGATTGCGCTCAAATCAAATGTCCTAGAACCAAATTTCCACATGTAACTACTAGATTGTGATACAATACACTATTGGGTGAAGTTTGGTTTACTTCTGCGCAGCGGTTTGGGAGTTAACATCAAAATTACATTTCTCGGCCATATCGCATAGATCTCACTGTGAAAAGGCTTAAATGGCTTTTTTGACATAAGTTTGAGGATTGCGCTCATATCAAATGTCCTAGAACCAAATTTCCAAATGTAACTACTAGATTGTGATACAATACATTATTGGGTGAAGTTTGGTTGACTTCTGCGCAGCGGTTTGGGAGTTAACATCAAAATTACATTTCTCGGCCATATCGCATAGATCTCACTGTGAAAAGGCTTAAATGACTTTTTTTAATTAAGTTTGAAGATTGCGCTCAAACCAAATGTCCTAAAACTACATTTCCAAATGTAACTACTAGATTGTGACAAAATACACTATTGGGTGAAGTTTGGTTGACTTCTGCGCAGCGGTTTGGGAGTTAACATCAAAATTACATTTCTCGGCCATATCGCATAGATCTCTCTGTGAAAAGGCTTAAATGGCTTTTTTGACCTACGTTTGAGGATTGCGCTCAAATCAAATGTCCTAGAACCAAATTTCCACATGTAACTACTAGATTGTGATACAATACACTAATGGGTGAAGTTTGGTTGACTTCTGCGCAGCGGTTTGGGAGTTAACATCAAAATTACATTTCTCTGCCATATCGCATAGATCTCACTGTGAAAAGGCTTAAATGACTTTTTTTAATTAAGTTTGAAGATTGCGCTCAAACCAAATGTCCTAAAACTAAATTTCCAAATGTAACTACTAGATTATGATAAAATACACTACTGGGTGAAGTTTGGTTGACTTCTGCGCAGCGGTTTGGGAGTTAACATCACAATTACATTTCTCGGCCATATCGCATAGATCTCACTGTGAAAAGGCTTAAATGGCTTTTTTGACCTAAGTTTGAGGATTGCGCTCAAATCAAATGTCCTAGAACCAAATTTCCACATGTAACTACTAGATTGTGATACAATACACTATTGGGTGAAGTTTGGTTGACTTCTGCGCAGCGGTTTGGGAGTTAACATCAAAATTACATTTCTCGGCCATATCGCTTAGATCTCACTGTGAAAAGGCTTAAATGACTTTTTTAAATTAAGTTTGAAGATTGCGCTCAAATCAAATGTCCTAGAACCAAATTTCCACATGTAACTACTAGATTGTGATACAATACACTAATGGGTGAAGTTTGGTTGACTTCTGCGCAGCGGTTTGGGAGTGAACATCAAAATTACATTTCTCGGCCATATCGCATAGATCTCACTGTGAAAAGGCTTAAATGACTTTTTTTAATTAAGTTTGAAGATTGCGCTCAAACCAAATGTCCTAAAACTAAATTTCCAAATGTAACTACTAGATTGTGATAAAATACACTATTGGGTGAAGTTTGGTTGACTTCTGCGCAGCGGTTTGGGAGTTAACATCAAAATTACATTTCTCGGCCATATCGCATAGATCTCACTGTGAAAAGGCTTAAATGACTTTTTTAATTAAGTTTGATGATTGCGCTCAAACCAAATGTCCTAGAACGAAATTTCCAAATGTAACTACTAGATTGTGATACAATACACTATTGGGTGAAGTTTGGTTGACTTCTGCGCAGCGGTTTGGGAGTTAACATCAAAATTACATTTCTCGGCCATATCGCATAGATCTCACTGTGAAAAGGCTTAAATGACTTTTTTTAATTAAGTTTGAAGATTGCGCTCAAACCAAATGTCCTAGAACTAAATTTCTAAATGTAACTATTAGATTGTGATAAAATACACTATTGGGTGAAGTTTGGTTGACTTCTGCGCAGCGGTTTGGGAGTTAACATCAAAATTACATTTCTCGGCAATATCGCATAGATCTCACTGTGAAAAGGCTGAAATGACTTTTTTAATTAAGTTTGATGATTGCGCTCAAACCAAATGTCCTAGAACGAAATTTCCAAATGTAACTACTAGATTGTGATACAATACACTATTGGGTGAAGTTTGGTTGACTTCTGCGCAGCGGTTTGGGAGTTAACATCAAAATTACATTTCTCAGCCATATCGCGTAGATCTCACTGTGAAAAGGCTTAAATGGCTTTTTTGACCTAAGTTTGAGGATTGTGCTCAAATCAAATGTCCTAGAACCAAATTTCCACATGTAACTACTAGATTGTGATACAATACACTATTGGGTGAAGTTTGGTTTACTTCTGCGCAGCGGATTGGGAGTTAACATCAAAATTACATTTCTCGGCCATATCGCATAGATCTCACTGTGAAAAGGCTTAAATGGCTTTTTTGACCTAAGTTTGAGGATTGCGCTCAAATCAAATGTCCTAGAACCAAATTTCCACATGTAACTACTAGATTGTGATACAATACACTATTGGGTGAAGTTTGGTTTACTTCTGCGCAGCGGTTTGGGAGTTAACATCAAAATTACATTTCTCGGCCATATCGCATAGATCTCACTGTGAAAAGGCTTAAATGGCTTTTTTGACATAAGTTTGAGGATTGCGCTCATATCAAATGTCCTAGAACCAAATTTCCAAATGTAACTACTAGATTGTGATACAATACATTATTGGGTGAAGTTTGGTTGACTTCTGCGCAGCGGTTTGGGAGTTAACATCAAAATTACATTTCTCGGCCATATCGCATAGATCTCACTGTGAAAAGGCTTAAATGACTTTTTTTAATTAAGTTTGAAGATTGCGCTCAAACCAAATGTCCTAAAACTACATTTCCAAATGTAACTACTAGATTGTGACAAAATACACTATTGGGTGAAGTTTGGTTGACTTCTGCGCAGCGGTTTGGGAGTTAACATCAAAATTACATTTCTCGGCCATATCGCATAGATCTCTCTGTGAAAAGGCTTAAATGGCTTTTTTGACCTACGTTTGAGGATTGCGCTCAAATCAAATGTCCTAGAACCAAATTTCCACATGTAACTACTAGATTGTGATACAATACACTAATGGGTGAAGTTTGGTTGACTTCTGCGCAGCGGTTTGGGAGTTAACATCAAAATTACATTTCTCTGCCATATCGCATAGATCTCACTGTGAAAAGGCTTAAATGACTTTTTTTAATTAAGTTTGAAGATTGCGCTCAAACCAAATGTCCTAAAACTAAATTTCCAAATGTAACTACTAGATTATGATAAAATACACTACTGGGTGAAGTTTGGTTGACTTCTGCGCAGCGGTTTGGGAGTTAACATCACAATTACATTTCTCGGCCATATCGCATAGATCTCACTGTGAAAAGGCTTAAATGGCTTTTTTGACCTAAGTTTGAGGATTGCGCTCAAATCAAATGTCCTAGAACCAAATTTCCACATGTAACTACTAGATTGTGATACAATACACTATTGGGTGAAGTTTGGTTGACTTCTGCGCAGCGGTTTGGGAGTTAACATCAAAATTACATTTCTCGACCATATCGCATAGATCTCACTGTGAAAAGGCTTAAATGGCTTTTTTGACCTAAGTTTGATGATTGCGCTCAAACCAAATGTCCTAGAACTAAATTTCCAAATGTAACTACTAGATTGTGATAAAATACACTATTGGGTGAAGTTTGGTTGACTTCGGCGAAGCGGTTTGGGAGTTAACATCAAAATTACATTTCTCGGCCATATCGCATAGATCTCACTGTGAAAAGGCTTAAATGGCTTTTTTGACCTAAATTTGAGGATTGCGCTCAAATCAAATGTCCTAGAACCAAATTTCCACATGTAACTACTAGATTGTGATACAATACACTATTGGGTGAAGTTTGGTTTACTTCTGCGCAGCGGTTTGGGAGTTAACATCAAAATTACATTTCTCGGCCATATCGCATAGATCTCACTGTGAAAAGGCTTAAATGACTTTTTTTAATTAAGTTTGAAGATTGCGCTCAAACCAAATGTCCTAGAACTAAATTTCTAAATGTAACTACTAGATTGTGATAAAATACACTATTGGGTGAAGTTTGGTTGACTTCTGCGCAGCGGTTTGGGAGTTAACATCAAAATTACATTTCTCGGCAATATCGCATAGATCTCACTGTGAAAAGGCTGAAATGACTTTTTTAATTAAGTTTGATGATTGCGCTCAAACCAAATGTCCTAGAACGAAATTTCCAAATGTAACTACTAGATTGTGATACAATACACTATTGGGTGAAGTTTGGTTGACTTCTGCGCAGCGGTTTGGGAGTTAACATCAAAATTACATTTCTCAGCCATATCGCGTAGATCTCACTGTGAAAAGGCTTAAATGGCTTTTTTGACCTAAGTTTGAGGATTGTGCTCAAATCAAATGTCCTAGAACCAAATTTCCACATGTAACTACTAGATTGTGATACAATACACTATTGGGTGAAGTTTGGTTTACTTCTGCGCAGCGGATTGGGAGTTAACATCAAAATTACATTTCTCGGCCATATCGCATAGATCTCACTGTGAAAAGGCTTAAATGGCTTTTTTGACCTAAGTTTGAGGATTGCGCTCAAATCAAATGTCCTAGAACCAAATTTCCACATGTAACTACTAGATTGTGATACAATACACTATTGGGTGAAGTTTGGTTTACTTCTGCGCAGCGGTTTGGGAGTTAACATCAAAATTACATTTCTCGGCCATATCGCATAGATCTCACTGTGAAAAGGCTTAAATGGCTTTTTTGACATAAGTTTGAGGATTGCGCTCATATCAAATGTCCTAGAACCAAATTTCCAAATGTAACTACTAGATTGTGATACAATACATTATTGGGTGAAGTTTGGTTGACTTCTGCGCAGCGGTTTGGGAGTTAACATCAAAATTACATTTCTCGGCCATATCGCATAGATCTCACTGTGAAAAGGCTTAAATGACTTTTTTTAATTAAGTTTGAAGATTGCGCTCAAACCAAATGTCCTAAAACTAAATTTCCAAATGTAACTACTAGATTGTGACAAAATACACTATTGGGTGAAGTTTGGTTGACTTCTGCGCAGCGGTTTGGGAGTTAACATCAAAATTACATTTCTCGGCCATATCGCATAGATCTCACTGTGAAAAGGCTTAAATGGCTTTTTTGACCTACGTTTGAGGATTGCGCTCAAATCAAATGTCCTAGAACCAAATTTCCACATGTAACTACTAGATTGTGATACAATACACTAATGGGTGAAGTTTGGTTGACTTCTGCGCAGCGGTTTGGGAGTGAACATCAAAATTACATTTCTCTGCCATATCGCATAGATCTCACTGTGAAAAGGCTTAAATGACTTTTTTTAATTAAGTTTGAAGATTGCACTCAAACCAAATGTCCTAAAACTAAATTTCCAAATGTAACTACTAGATTATGATAAAATACACTATTGGGTGAAGTTTGGTTGACTTCTGCGCAGCGGTTTGGGAGTTAACATCAAAATTACATTTCTCGGCCATATCGCATAGATCTCACTGTGAAAAGGCTTAAATGGCTTTTTTGACCTAAGTTTGAGGATTGCGCTCAAATCAAATGTCCTAGAACCAAATTTCCACATGTAACTACTAGATTGTGATACAATACACTATTGGGTGAAGTTTGGTTGACTTCTGCGCAGCGGTTTGGGAGTTAACATCAAAATTACATTTCTCGACCATATCGCATAGATCTCACTGTGAAAAGGCTTAAATGGCTTTTTTGACCTAAGTTTGATGATTGCGCTCAAACCAAATGTCCTAGAACTAAATTTCCAAATGTAACTACTAGATTGTGATAAAATACACTATTGGGTGAAGTTTGGTTGACTTCGGCGAAGCGGTTTGGGAGTTAACATCAAAATTACATTTCTCGGCCATATCGCATAGATCTCACTGTGAAAAGGCTTAAATGGCTTTTTTGACCTAAATTTGAGGATTGCGCTCAAATCAAATGTCCTAGAACCAAATTTCCACATGTAACTACTAGATTGTGATACAATACACTATTGGGTGAAGTTTGGTTTACTTCTGCGCAGCGGTTTGGGAGTTAACATCAAAATTACATTTCTCGGCCATATCGCATAGATCTCACTGTGAAAAGGCTTAAATGGCTTTTTTTAATTAAGTTTGAAGATTGCGCTCAAACCAAATGTCCTAGAACTAAATTTCTAAATGTAACTACTAGATTGTGATAAAATACACTATTGGGTGAAGTTTGGTTGACTTCTGCGCAGCGGTTTGGGAGTTAACATCAAAATTACATTTCTCAGCCATATCGCATAGATCTCACTGTGAAAAGGCTTAAATGGCTTTTTTGACCTAAGTTTGATGATTGCGCTCAAACCAAATGTCCTAGAACTAAATTTCTAAATGTAACTACTAAATTGTGATAAAATACACTATTGGGTGAAGTTTGGTTGACTTCTGCGCAGCGGTTTGGGAGTTAACATCAAAATTACATTTCTCGGCCATATCGCATAGATCTCACTGTGAAAAGGCTTAAATGGCTTTTTTGACCTAAGTTTGAGAATTGCGCTCAAATCAAATGTCCTAGAACCAAATTTCCACATGTAACTACTAGATTGTGATACAATACACTATTGGGTGAAGTTTGGTTGACTTCTGCGCAGCGGTTTGGGAGTTAACATCAAAATTACATTTCTCGGCCATATCGCATAGATCTCACTGTGAAAAGGCTTAAATGACTTTTTTTAATTAAGTTTGAAGATTGCGCTCAAACCAAATGTCCTAGAACAAGATTTCCAAATGTAACTACTAGATTATGATAAAATACACTATTGGGTGAAGTTTGGTTGACTTCTGCGCAGCGGTTTGGGAGTTAACATCAAAATTACATTTCTCGGCCATATCGCATAGATCTCACTGTGAAAAGGCTTAAATGGCTTTTTTGACCTAAGTTTGAGGATTGCGCTCAAATCAAATGTCCTAGAACCAAATTTCCACATGTAACTACTAAATTGTGATACAATACACTATTGGGTGAAGTTTGGTTGACTTCTGCGCAGCGGTTTGGGAGTTAACATAAAAATTACATTTCTCGGCCATATCGCATAGATCTCACTGTGAAAAGGCTTAAATGGCTTTTTTGACCTAAGTTTGAGGATTGCGCTCAAATCAAATGTCCTAGAACCAAATTTCCACATGTAAGTACTAGATTGTGATACAATACACTATTGGGTGAAGTTTGGTTGACTTCTGCGCAGCGGTTTGGGAGTTAACATCAAAATTACATTTCTCAGCCATATCACGTAGATCTCACTGTGAAAAGGCTTAAATGGCTTTTTTGACCTAGGTTTGAGGATTGCGCTCAAAACAAATGTCCTAGAACCAAATTTCCACATGTAACTACTAGATTCTGATACAATACACTATTGGGTGAAGTTTGGTTGACTTCTGCGCAGCGGTTTGGGAGTTAACATCAAAATTACATTTCTCGGCCATATCGCATAGATCTCACTGTGAAAAGGCTTAAATGGCTTTTTTGACCTAAGTTTGATGATTACGCTCAAACCAAATGTCCTAGAACTAAATTTCCAAATGTAACTACTAGATTGTGATAAAATACACTATTGGGTGAAGTTTGGTTTACTTCTGCGCAGCGGTTTGGGAGTTAACATCAAAATTACATTTCTCGGCCATATCGCATAGATCTCACTGTGAAAAGGCTTAAATGGCTTTTTTGACATAAGTTTGAGGATTGCGCTCATATCAAATGTCCTAGAACCAAATTTCCAAATGTAACTACTAGATTGTGATACAATACATTATTGGGTGAAGTTTGGTTGACTTCTGCGCAGCGGTTTGGGAGTTAACATCAAAATTACATTTCTCGGCCATATCGCATAGATCTCACTGTGAAAAGGCTTAAATGACTTTTTTTAATTAAGTTTGAAGATTGCGCTCAAACCAAATGTCCTAAAACTAAATTTCCAAATGTAACTACTAGATTGTGACAAAATACACTATTGGGTGAAGTTTGGTTGACTTCTGCGCAGCGGTTTGGGAGTTAACATCAAAATTACATTTCTCGGCCATATCGCATAGATCTCACTGTGAAAAGGCTTAAATGGCTTTTTTGACCTACGTTTGAGGATTGCGCTCAAATCAAATGTCCTAGAACCAAATTTCCACATGTAACTACTAGATTGTGATACAATACACTAATGGGTGAAGTTTGGTTGACTTCTGCGCAGCGGTTTGGGAGTGAACATCAAAATTACATTTCTCTGCCATATCGCATAGATCTCACTGTGAAAAGGCTTAAATGACTTTTTTTAATTAAGTTTGAAGATTGCGCTCAAACCAAATGTCCTAAAACTAAATTTCCAAATGTAACTACTAGATTATGATAAAATACACTATTGGGTGAAGTTTGGTTGACTTCTGCGCAGCGGTTTGGGAGTTAACATCAAAATTACATTTCTCGGCCATATCGCATAGATCTCACTGTGAAAAGGCTTAAATGGCTTTTTTGACATAAGTTTGAGGATTGCGCTCAAATCAAATGTCCTAGAACCAAATTTCTACATGTAACTACTAGATTGTGATACAATACACTATTGAGTGAAGTTTGGTTTACTTCTGCGCAGCGGTTTGGGAGTTAACATCAAAATTACATTTCTCGGCCATATCGCTTAGATCTCACTGTGAAAAGGCTTAAATGACTTTTTTAAATTAAGTTTGAAGATTGCGCTCAAATCAAATGTCCTAGAACCAAATTTCCACATGTAACTACTAGATTGTGATACAATACACTAATGGGTGAAGTTTGGTTGACTTCTGCGCAGCGGTTTGGGAGTGAACATCAAAATTACATTTCTCGGCCATATCGCATAGATCTCACTGTGAAAAGGCTTAAATGACTTTTTTAATTAAGTTTGATGATTGCGCTCAAACCAAATGTCCTAGAACGAAATTTCCAAATGTAACTACTAGATTGTGATACAATACACTATTGGGTGAAGTTTGGTTGACTTCTGCGCAGCGGTTTGGGAGTTAACATCAAAATTACATTTCTCGGCCATATCGCATAGATCTCACTGTGAAAAGGCTTAAATGACTTTTTTTAATTAAGTTTGAAGATTGCGCTCAAACCAAATGTCCTAGAACTAAATTTCTAAATGTAACTATTAGATTGTGATAAAATACACTATTGGGTGAAGTTTGGTTGACTTCTGCGCAGCGGTTTGGGAGTTAACATCAAAATTACATTTCTCGGCAATATCGCATAGATCTCACTGTGAAAAGGCTGAAATGACTTTTTTAATTAAGTTTGATGATTGCGCTCAAACCAAATGTCCTAGAACGAAATTTCCAAATGTAACTACTAGATTGTGATACAATACACTATTGGGTGAAGTTTGGTTGACTTCTGCGCAGCGGTTTGGGAGTTAACATCAAAATTACATTTCTCAGCCATATCGCGTAGATCTCACTGTGAAAAGGCTTAAATGGCTTTTTTGACCTAAGTTTGAGGATTGTGCTCAAATCAAATGTCCTAGAACCAAATTTCCACATGTAACTACTAGATTGTGATACAATACACTATTGGGTGAAGTTTGGTTTACTTCTGCGCAGCGGATTGGGAGTTAACATCAAAATTACATTTCTCGGCCATATCGCATAGATCTCACTGTGAAAAGGCTTAAATGGCTTTTTTGACCTAAGTTTGAGGATTGCGCTCAAATCAAATGTCCTAGAACCAAATTTCCACATGTAACTACTAGATTGTGATACAATACACTATTGGGTGAAGTTTGGTTTACTTCTGCGCAGCGGTTTGGGAGTTAACATCAAAATTACATTTCTCGGCCATATCGCATAGATCTCACTGTGAAAAGGCTTAAATGGCTTTTTTGACCTAAGTTTGAGGATTGCGCTCAAATCAAATGTCCTAGAACCAAATTTCCACATGTAACTACTAGATTGTGATACAATACACTATTGGGTGAAGTTTGGTTGACTTCTGCGCAGCGGTTTGGGAGTTAACATCAAAATTACATTTCTCGACCATATCGCATAGATCTCACTGTGAAAAGGCTTAAATGGCTTTTTTGACCTAAGTTTGATGATTGCGCTCAAACCAAATGTCCTAGAACTAAATTTCCAAATGTAACTACTAGATTGTGATAAAATACACTATTGGGTGAAGTTTGGTTGACTTTGGCGAAGCGGTTTGGGAGTTAACATCAAAATTACATTTCTCGGCCATATCGCATAGATCTCACTGTGAAAAGGCTTAAATGGCTTTTTTGACCTAAATTTGAGGATTGCGCTCAAATCAAATGTCCTAGAACCAAATTTCCACATGTAACTACTAGATTGTGATACAATACACTATTGGGTGAAGTTTGGTTTACTTCTGCGCAGCGGTTTGGGAGTTAACATCAAAATTACATTTCTCGGCCATATCGCATAGATCTCACTGTGAAAAGGCTTAAATGGCTTTTTTTAATTAAGTTTGAAGATTGCGCTCAAACCAAATGTCCTAGAACTAAATTTCTAAATGTAACTACTAGATTGTGATAAAATACACTATTGGGTGAAGTTTGGTTGACTTCTGCGCAGCGGTTTGGGAGTTAACATCAAAATTACATTTCTCAGCCATATCGCATAGATCTCACTGTGAAAAGGCTTAAATGGCTTTTTTGACCTAAGTTTGATGATTGCGCTCAAACCAAATGTCCTAGAACTAAATTTCTAAATGTAACTACTAAATTGTGATAAAATACACTATTGGGTGAAGTTTGGTTGACTTCTGCGCAGCGGTTTGGGAGTTAACATCAAAATTACATTTCTCGGCCATATCGCATAGATCTCACTGTGAAAAGGCTTAAATGGCTTTTTTGACCTAAGTTTGAAGATTGCGCTCAAACCAAATGTCCTAAAACTAAATTTCCAAATGTAACTACTAGATTGTGACAAAATACACTATTGGGTGAAGTTTGGTTGACTTCTGCGCAGCGGTTTGGGAGTTAACATCAAAATTACATTTCTCGGCCATATCGCATAGATCTCACTGTGAAAAGGCTTAAATGGCTTTTTTGACCTACGTTTGAGGATTGCGCTCAAATCAAATGTCCTAGAACCAAATTTCCACATGTAACTACTAGATTGTGATACAATACACTAATGGGTGAAGTTTGGTTGACTTCTGCGCAGCGGTTTGGGAGTGAACATCAAAATTACATTTCTCTGCCATATCGCATAGATCTCACTGTGAAAAGGCTTAAATGACTTTTTTTAATTAAGTTTGAAGATTGCACTCAAACCAAATGTCCTAAAACTAAATTTCCAAATGTAACTACTAGATTATGATAAAATACACTATTGGGTGAAGTTTGGTTGACTTCTGCGCAGCGGTTTGGGAGTTAACATCAAAATTACATTTCTCGGCCATATCGCATAGATCTCACTGTGAAAAGGCTTAAATGGCTTTTTTGACCTAAGTTTGAGGATTGCGCTCAAATCAAATGTCCTAGAACCAAATTTCCACATGTAACTACTAGATTGTGATACAATACACTATTGGGTGAAGTTTGGTTGACTTCTGCGCAGCGGTTTGGGAGTTAACATCAAAATTACATTTCTCGACCATATCGCATAGATCTCACTGTGAAAAGGCTTAAATGGCTTTTTTGACCTAAGTTTGATGATTGCGCTCAAACCAAATGTCCTAGAACTAAATTTCCAAATGTAACTACTAGATTGTGATAAAATACACTATTGGGTGAAGTTTGGTTGACTTCGGCGAAGCGGTTTGGGAGTTAACATCAAAATTACATTTCTCGGCCATATCGCATAGATCTCACTGTGAAAAGGCTTAAATGGCTTTTTTGACCTAAATTTGAGGATTGCGCTCAAATCAAATGTCCTAGAACCAAATTTCCACATGTAACTACTAGATTGTGATACAATACACTATTGGGTGAAGTTTGGTTTACTTCTGCGCAGCGGTTTGGGAGTTAACATCAAAATTACATTTCTCGGCCATATCGCATAGATCTCACTGTGAAAAGGCTTAAATGGCTTTTTTTAATTAAGTTTGAAGATTGCGCTCAAACCAAATGTCCTAGAACTAAATTTCTAAATGTAACTACTAGATTGTGATAAAATACACTATTGGGTGAAGTTTGGTTGACTTCTGCGCAGCGGTTTGGGAGTTAACATCAAAATTACATTTCTCAGCCATATCGCATAGATCTCACTGTGAAAAGGCTTAAATGGCTTTTTTGACCTAAGTTTGATGATTGCGCTCAAACCAAATGTCCTAGAACTAAATTTCTAAATGTAACTACTAAATTGTGATAAAATACACTATTGGGTGAAGTTTGGTTGACTTCTGCGCAGCGGTTTGGGAGTTAACATCAAAATTACATTTCTCGGCCATATCGCATAGATCTCACTGTGAAAAGGCTTAAATGGCTTTTTTGACCTAAGTTTGAGAATTGCGCTCAAATCAAATGTCCTAGAACCAAATTTCCACATGTAACTACTAGATTGTGATACAATACACTATTGGGTGAAGTTTGGTTGACTTCTGCGCAGCGGTTTGGGAGTTAACATCAAAATTACATTTCTCGGCCATATCGCATAGATCTCACTGTGAAAAGGCTTAAATGACTTTTTTTAATTAAGTTTGAAGATTGCGCTCAAACCAAATGTCCTAGAACAAGATTTCCAAATGTAACTACTAGATTATGATAAAATACACTATTGGGTGAAGTTTGGTTGACTTCTGCGCAGCGGTTTGGGAGTTAACATCAAAATTACATTTCTCGGCCATATCGCATAGATCTCACTGTGAAAAGGCTTAAATGGCTTTTTTGACCTAAGTTTGAGGATTGCGCTCAAATCAAATGTCCTAGAACCAAATTTCCACATGTAACTACTAAATTGTGATACAATACACTATTGGGTGAAGTTTGGTTGACTTCTGCGCAGCGGTTTGGGAGTTAACATAAAAATTACATTTCTCGGCCATATCGCATAGATCTCACTGTGAAAAGGCTTAAATGGCTTTTTTGACCTAAGTTTGAGGATTGCGCTCAAATCAAATGTCCTAGAACCAAATTTCCACATGTAAGTACTAGATTGTGATACAATACACTATTGGGTGAAGTTTGGTTGACTTCTGCGCAGCGGTTTGGGAGTTAACATCAAAATTACATTTCTCAGCCATATCGCGTAGATCTCACTGTGAAAAGGCTTAAATGGCTTTTTTGACCTAGGTTTGAGGATTGCGCTCAAAACAAATGTCCTAGAACCAAATTTCCACATGTAACTACTAGATTCTGATACAATACACTATTGGGTGAAGTTTGGTTGACTTCTGCGCAGCGGTTTGGGAGTTAACATCAAAATTACATTTCTCGGCCATATCGCATAGATCTCACTGTGAAAAGGCTTAAATGGCTTTTTTGACCTAAGTTTGATGATTACGCTCAAACCAAATGTCCTAGAACTAAATTTCCAAATGTAACTACTAGATTGTGATAAAATACACTATTGGGTGAAGTTTGGTTTACTTCTGCGCAGCGGTTTGGGAGTTAACATCAAAATTACATTTCTCGGCCATATCGCATAGATCTCACTGTGAAAAGGCTTAAATGGCTTTTTTGACATAAGTTTGAGGATTGCGCTCATATCAAATGTCCTAGAACCAAATTTCCAAATGTAACTACTAGATTGTGATACAATACATTATTGGGTGAAGTTTGGTTGACTTCTGCGCAGCGGTTTGGGAGTTAACATCAAAATTACATTTCTCGGCCATATCGCATAGATCTCACTGTGAAAAGGCTTAAATGACTTTTTTTAATTAAGTTTGAAGATTGCGCTCAAACCAAATGTCCTAAAACTAAATTTCCAAATGTAACTACTAGATTGTGACAAAATACACTATTGGGTGAAGTTTGGTTGACTTCTGCGCAGCGGTTTGGGAGTTAACATCAAAATTACATTTCTCGGCCATATCGCATAGATCTCACTGTGAAAAGGCTTAAATGGCTTTTTTGACCTACGTTTGAGGATTGCGCTCAAATCAAATGTCCTAGAACCAAATTTCCACATGTAACTACTAGATTGTGATACAATACACTAATGGGTGAAGTTTGGTTGACTTCTGCGCAGCGGTTTGGGAGTGAACATCAAAATTACATTTCTCTGCCATATCGCATAGATCTCACTGTGAAAAGGCTTAAATGACTTTTTTTAATTAAGTTTGAAGATTGCGCTCAAACCAAATGTCCTAAAACTAAATTTCCAAATGTAACTACTAGATTATGATAAAATACACTATTGGGTGAAGTTTGGTTGACTTCTGCGCAGCGGTTTGGGAGTTAACATCAAAATTACATTTCTCGGCCATATCGCATAGATCTCACTGTGAAAAGGCTTAAATGGCTTTTTTGACATAAGTTTGAGGATTGCGCTCAAATCAAATGTCCTAGAACCAAATTTCTACATGTAACTACTAGATTGTGATACAATACACTATTGAGTGAAGTTTGGTTTACTTCTGCGCAGCGGTTTGGGAGTTAACATCAAAATTACATTTCTCGGCCATATCGCTTAGATCTCACTGTGAAAAGGCTTAAATGACTTTTTTAAATTAAGTTTGAAGATTGCGCTCAAATCAAATGTCCTAGAACCAAATTTCCACATGTAACTACTAGATTGTGATACAATACACTAATGGGTGAAGTTTGGTTGACTTCTGCGCAGCGGTTTGGGAGTGAACATCAAAATTACATTTCTCGGCCATATCGCATAGATCTCACTGTGAAAAGGCTTAAATGACTTTTTTAATTAAGTTTGATGATTGCGCTCAAACCAAATGTCCTAGAACGAAATTTCCAAATGTAACTACTAGATTGTGATACAATACACTATTGGGTGAAGTTTGGTTGACTTCTGCGCAGCGGTTTGGGAGTTAACATCAAAATTACATTTCTCGGCCATATCGCATAGATCTCACTGTGAAAAGGCTTAAATGACTTTTTTTAATTAAGTTTGAAGATTGCGCTCAAACCAAATGTCCTAGAACTAAATTTCTAAATGTAACTATTAGATTGTGATAAAATACACTATTGGGTGAAGTTTGGTTGACTTCTGCGCAGCGGTTTGGGAGTTAACATCAAAATTACATTTCTCGGCAATATCGCATAGATCTCACTGTGAAAAGGCTGAAATGACTTTTTTAATTAAGTTTGATGATTGCGCTCAAACCAAATGTCCTAGAACGAAATTTCCAAATGTAACTACTAGATTGTGATACAATACACTATTGGGTGAAGTTTGGTTGACTTCTGCGCAGCGGTTTGGGAGTTAACATCAAAATTACATTTCTCAGCCATATCGCGTAGATCTCACTGTGAAAAGGCTTAAATGGCTTTTTTGACCTAAGTTTGAGGATTGTGCTCAAATCAAATGTCCTAGAACCAAATTTCCACATGTAACTACTAGATTGTGATACAATACACTATTGGGTGAAGTTTGGTTTACTTCTGCGCAGCGGATTGGGAGTTAACATCAAAATTACATTTCTCGGCCATATCGCATAGATCTCACTGTGAAAAGGCTTAAATGGCTTTTTTGACCTAAGTTTGAGGATTGCGCTCAAATCAAATGTCCTAGAACCAAATTTCCACATGTAACTACTAGATTGTGATACAATACACTATTGGGTGAAGTTTGGTTTACTTCTGCGCAGCGGTTTGGGAGTTAACATCAAAATTACATTTCTCGGCCATATCGCATAGATCTCACTGTGAAAAGGCTTAAATGGCTTTTTTGACCTAAGTTTGAGGATTGCGCTCAAATCAAATGTCCTAGAACCAAATTTCCACATGTAACTACTAGATTGTGATACAATACACTATTGGGTGAAGTTTGGTTGACTTCTGCGCAGCGGTTTGGGAGTTAACATCAAAATTACATTTCTCGACCATATCGCATAGATCTCACTGTGAAAAGGCTTAAATGGCTTTTTTGACCTAAGTTTGATGATTGCGCTCAAACCAAATGTCCTAGAACTAAATTTCCAAATGTAACTACTAGATTGTGATAAAATACACTATTGGGTGAAGTTTGGTTGACTTTGGCGAAGCGGTTTGGGAGTTAACATCAAAATTACATTTCTCGGCCATATCGCATAGATCTCACTGTGAAAAGGCTTAAATGGCTTTTTTGACCTAAATTTGAGGATTGCGCTCAAATCAAATGTCCTAGAACCAAATTTCCACATGTAACTACTAGATTGTGATACAATACACTATTGGGTGAAGTTTGGTTTACTTCTGCGCAGCGGTTTGGGAGTTAACATCAAAATTACATTTCTCGGCCATATCGCATAGATCTCACTGTGAAAAGGCTTAAATGGCTTTTTTTAATTAAGTTTGAAGATTGCGCTCAAACCAAATGTCCTAGAACTAAATTTCTAAATGTAACTACTAGATTGTGATAAAATACACTATTGGGTGAAGTTTGGTTGACTTCTGCGCAGCGGTTTGGGAGTTAACATCAAAATTACATTTCTCAGCCATATCGCATAGATCTCACTGTGAAAAGGCTTAAATGGCTTTTTTGACCTAAGTTTGATGATTGCGCTCAAACCAAATGTCCTAGAACTAAATTTCTAAATGTAACTACTAAATTGTGATAAAATACACTATTGGGTGAAGTTTGGTTGACTTCTGCGCAGCGGTTTGGGAGTTAACATCAAAATTACATTTCTCGGCCATATCGCATAGATCTCACTGTGAAAAGGCTTAAATGGCTTTTTTGACCTAAGTTTGAGAATTGCGCTCAAATCAAATGTCCTAGAACCAAATTTCCACATGTAACTACTAGATTGTGATACAATACACTATTGGGTGAAGTTTGGTTGACTTCTGCGCAGCGGTTTGGGAGTTAACATCAAAATTACATTTCTCGGCCATATCGCATAGATCTCACTGTGAAAAGGCTTAAATGACTTTTTTTAATTAAGTTTGAAGATTGCGCTCAAACCAAATGTCCTAGAACAAGATTTCCAAATGTAACTACTAGATTATGATAAAATACACTATTGGGTGAAGTTTGGTTGACTTCTGCGCAGCAGTTTGGGAGTTAACATCAAAATTACATTTCTCGGCCATATCGCATAGATCTCACTGTGAAAAGGCTTAAATGGCTTTTTTGACCTAAGTTTGAGGATTGCGCTCAAATCAAATGTCCTAGAACCAAATTTCCACATGTAACTACTAAATTGTGATACAATACACTATTGGGTGAAGTTTGGTTGACTTCTGCGCAGCGGTTTGGGAGTTAACATAAAAATTACATTTCTCGGCCATATCGCATAGATCTCACTGTGAAAAGGCTTAAATGGCTTTTTTGACCTAAGTTTGAGGATTGCGCTCAAATCAAATGTCCTAGAACCAAATTTCCACATGTAAGTACTAGATTGTGATACAATACACTATTGGGTGAAGTTTGGTTGACTTCTGCGCAGCGGTTTGGGAGTTAACATCAAAATTACATTTCTCAGCCATATCGCGTAGATCTCACTGTGAAAAGGCTTAAATGGCTTTTTTGACCTAGGTTTGAGGATTGCGCTCAAAACAAATGTCCTAGAACCAAATTTCCACATGTAACTACTAGATTCTGATACAATACACTATTGGGTGAAGTTTGGTTGACTTCTGCGCAGCGGTTTGGGAGTTAACATCAAAATTACATTTCTCGGCCATATCGCATAGATCTCACTGTGAAAAGGCTTAAATGGCTTTTTTGACCTAAGTTTGATGATTACGCTCAAACCAAATGTCCTAGAACTAAATTTCCAAATGTAACTACTAGATTGTGATAAAATACACTATTGGGTGAAGTTTGGTTTACTTCTGCGCAGCGGTTTGGGAGTTAACATCAAAATTACATTTCTCGGCCATATCGCATAGATCTCACTGTGAAAAGGCTTAAATGGCTTTTTTGACATAAGTTTGAGGATTGCGCTCATATCAAATGTCCTAGAACCAAATTTCCAAATGTAACTACTAGATTGTGATACAATACATTATTGGGTGAAGTTTGGTTGACTTCTGCGCAGCGGTTTGGGAGTTAACATCAAAATTACATTTCTCGGCCATATCGCATAGATCTCACTGTGAAAAGGCTTAAATGACTTTTTTTAATTAAGTTTGAAGATTGCGCTCAAACCAAATGTCCTAAAACTAAATTTCCAAATGTAACTACTAGATTGTGACAAAATACACTATTGGGTGAAGTTTGGTTGACTTCTGCGCAGCGGTTTGGGAGTTAACATCAAAATTACATTTCTCGGCCATATCGCATAGATCTCACTGTGAAAAGGCTTAAATGGCTTTTTTGACCTACGTTTGAGGATTGCGCTCAAATCAAATGTCCTAGAACCAAATTTCCACATGTAACTACTAGATTGTGATACAATACACTAATGGGTGAAGTTTGGTTGACTTCTGCGCAGCGGTTTGGGAGTGAACATCAAAATTACATTTCTCTGCCATATCGCATAGATCTCACTGTGAAAAGGCTTAAATGACTTTTTTTAATTAAGTTTGAAGATTGCGCTCAAACCAAATGTCCTAAAACTAAATTTCCAAATGTAACTACTAGATTATGATAAAATACACTATTGGGTGAAGTTTGGTTGACTTCTGCGCAGCGGTTTGGGAGTTAACATCAAAATTACATTTCTCGGCCATATCGCATAGATCTCACTGTGAAAAGGCTTAAATGGCTTTTTTGACATAAGTTTGAGGATTGCGCTCAAATCAAATGTCCTAGAACCAAATTTCTACATGTAACTACTAGATTGTGATACAATACACTATTGAGTGAAGTTTGGTTTACTTCTGCGCAGCGGTTTGGGAGTTAACATCAAAATTACATTTCTCGGCCATATCGCTTAGATCTCACTGTGAAAAGGCTTAAATGACTTTTTTAAATTAAGTTTGAAGATTGCGCTCAAATCAAATGTCCTAGAACCAAATTTCCACATGTAACTACTAGATTGTGATACAATACACTATTGGGTGAAGTTTGGTTGACTTCTGCGCAGCGGTTTGGGAGTTAACATCAAAATTACATTTCTCGACCATATCGCATAGATCTCACTGTGAAAAGGCTTAAATGGCTTTTTTGACCTAAGTTTGATGATTGCGCTCAAACCAAATGTCCTAGAACTAAATTTCCAAATGTAACTACTAGATTGTGATAAAATACACTATTGGGTGAAGTTTGGTTGACTTCGGCGAAGCGGTTTGGGAGTTAACATCAAAATTACATTTCTCGGCCATATCGCATAGATCTCACTGTGAAAAGGCTTAAATGGCTTTTTTGACCTAAATTTGAGGATTGCGCTCAAATCAAATGTCCTAGAACCAAATTTCCACATGTAACTACTAGATTGTGATACAATACACTATTGGGTGAAGTTTGGTTTACTTCTGCGCAGCGGTTTGGGAGTTAACATCAAAATTACATTTCTCGGCCATATCGCATAGATCTCACTGTGAAAAGGCTTAAATGGCTTTTTTTAATTAAGTTTGAAGATTGCGCTCAAACCAAATGTCCTAGAACTAAATTTCTAAATGTAACTACTAGATTGTGATAAAATACACTATTGGGTGAAGTTTGGTTGACTTCTGCGCAGCGGTTTGGGAGTTAACATCAAAATTACATTTCTCAGCCATATCGCATAGATCTCACTGTGAAAAGGCTTAAATGGCTTTTTTGACCTAAGTTTGATGATTGCGCTCAAACCAAATGTCCTAGAACTAAATTTCTAAATGTAACTACTAAATTGTGATAAAATACACTATTGGGTGAAGTTTGGTTGACTTCTGCGCAGCGGTTTGGGAGTTAACATCAAAATTACATTTCTCGGCCATATCGCATAGATCTCACTGTGAAAAGGCTTAAATGGCTTTTTTGACCTAAGTTTGAGAATTGCGCTCAAATCAAATGTCCTAGAACCAAATTTCCACATGTAACTACTAGATTGTGATACAATACACTATTGGGTGAAGTTTGGTTGACTTCTGCGCAGCGGTTTGGGAGTTAACATCAAAATTACATTTCTCGGCCATATCGCATAGATCTCACTGTGAAAAGGCTTAAATGACTTTTTTTAATTAAGTTTGAAGATTGCGCTCAAACCAAATGTCCTAGAACAAGATTTCCAAATGTAACTACTAGATTATGATAAAATACACTATTGGGTGAAGTTTGGTTGACTTCTGCGCAGCAGTTTGGGACTTAACATCAAAATTACATTTCTCGGCCATATCGCATAGATCTCACTGTGAAAAGGCTTAAATGGCTTTTTTGACCTAAGTTTGAGGATTGCGCTCAAATCAAATGTCCTAGAACCAAATTTCCACATGTAACTACTAAATTGTGATACAATACACTATTGGGTGAAGTTTGGTTGACTTCTGCGCAGCGGTTTGGGAGTTAACATAAAAATTACATTTCTCGGCCATATCGCATAGATCTCACTGTGAAAAGGCTTAAATGGCTTTTTTGACCTAAGTTTGAGGATTGCGCTCAAATCAAATGTCCTAGAACCAAATTTCCACATGTAAGTACTAGATTGTGATACAATACACTATTGGGTGAAGTTTGGTTGACTTCTGCGCAGCGGTTTGGGAGTTAACATCAAAATTACATTTCTCAGCCATATCGCGTAGATCTCACTGTGAAAAGGCTTAAATGGCTTTTTTGACCTAGGTTTGAGGATTGCGCTCAAAACAAATGTCCTAGAACCAAATTTCCACATGTAACTACTAGATTCTGATACAATACACTATTGGGTGAAGTTTGGTTGACTTCTGCGCAGCGGTTTGGGAGTTAACATCAAAATTACATTTCTCGGCCATATCGCATAGATCTCACTGTGAAAAGGCTTAAATGGCTTTTTTGACCTAAGTTTGATGATTACGCTCAAACCAAATGTCCTAGAACTAAATTTCCAAATGTAACTACTAGATTGTGATAAAATACACTATTGGGTGAAGTTTGGTTGACTTCTGCGCAGCGGTTTGGGAGTTAACATCAAAATTACATTTCTCGGCCATATCGCATAGATCTCACTGTGAAAAGGCTTAAATGGCTTTTTTGACATAAGTTTGAGGATTGCGCTCATATCAAATGTCCTAGAACCAAATTTCCAAATGTAACTACTAGATTGTGATACAATACATTATTGGGTGAAGTTTGGTTGACTTCTGCGCAGCGGTTTGGGAGTTAACATCAAAATTACATTTCTCGGCCATATCGCATAGATCTCACTGTGAAAAGGCTTAAATGGCTTTTTTGACCTACGTTTGAGGATTGCGCTCAAATCAAATGTCCTAGAACCAAATTTCCACATGTAACTACTAGATTGTGATACAATACACTAATGGGTGAAGTTTGGTTGACTTCTGCGCAGCGGTTTGGGAGTGAACATCAAAATTACATTTCTCTGCCATATCGCATAGATCTCACTGTGAAAAGGCTTAAATGACTTTTTTTAATTAAGTTTGAAGATTGCGCTCAAACCAAATGTCCTAAAACTAAATTTCCAAATGTAACTACTAGATTATGATAAAATACACTATTGGGTGAAGTTTGGTTGACTTCTGCGCAGCGGTTTGGGAGTTAACATCAAAATTACATTTCTCGGCCATATCGCATAGATCTCACTGTGAAAAGGCTTAAATGGCTTTTTTGACATAAGTTTGAGGATTGCGCTCAAATCAAATGTCCTAGAACCAAATTTCTACATGTAACTACTAGATTGTGATACAATACACTATTGAGTGAAGTTTGGTTTACTTCTGCGCAGCGGTTTGGGAGTTAACATCAAAATTACATTTCTCGGCCATATCGCTTAGATCTCACTGTGAAAAGGCTTAAATGACTTTTTTAAATTAAGTTTGAAGATTGCGCTCAAATCAAATGTCCTAGAACCAAATTTCCACATGTAACTACTAGATTGTGATACAATACACTAATGGGTGAAGTTTGGTTGACTTCTGCGCAGCGGTTTGGGAGTGAACATCAAAATTACATTTCTCGGCCATATCGCATAGATCTCACTGTGAAAAGGCTTAAATGACTTTTTTTAATTAAGTTTGAAGATTGCGCTCAAACCAAATGTCCTAAAACTAAATTTCCAAATGTAACTACTAGATTGTGATAAAATACACTATTGGGTGAAGTTTGGTTGACTTCTGCGCAGCGGTTTGGGAGTTAACATCAAAATTACATTTCTCGGCCATATCGCATAGATCTCACTGTGAAAAGGCTTAAATGACTTTTTTAATTAAGTTTGATGATTGCGCTCAAACCAAATGTCCTAGAACGAAATTTCCAAATGTAACTACTAGATTGTGATACAATACACTATTGGGTGAAGTTTGGTTGACTTCTGCGCAGCGGTTTGGGAGTTAACATCAAAATTACATTTCTCGGCCATATCGCATAGATCTCACTGTGAAAAGGCTTAAATGACTTTTTTTAATTAAGTTTGAAGATTGCGCTCAAACCAAATGTCCTAGAACTAAATTTCTAAATGTAACTATTAGATTGTGATAAAATACACTATTGGGTGAAGTTTGGTTGACTTCTGCGCAGCGGTTTGGGAGTTAACATCAAAATTACATTTCTCGGCAATATCGCATAGATCTCACTGTGAAAAGGCTGAAATGACTTTTTTAATTAAGTTTGATGATTGCGCTCAAACCAAATGTCCTAGAACGAAATTTCCAAATGTAACTACTAGATTGTGATACAATACACTATTGGGTGAAGTTTGGTTGACTTCTGCGCAGCGGTTTGGGAGTTAACATCAAAATTACATTTCTCAGCCATATCGCGTAGATCTCACTGTGAAAAGGCTTAAATGGCTTTTTTGACCTAAGTTTGAGGATTGTGCTCAAATCAAATGTCCTAGAACCAAATTTCCACATGTAACTACTAGATTGTGATACAATACACTATTGGGTGAAGTTTGGTTTACTTCTGCGCAGCGGATTGGGAGTTAACATCAAAATTACATTTCTCGGCCATATCGCATAGATCTCACTGTGAAAAGGCTTAAATGGCTTTTTTGACCTAAGTTTGAGGATTGCGCTCAAATCAAATGTCCTAGAACCAAATTTCCACATGTAACTACTAGATTGTGATACAATACACTATTGGGTGAAGTTTGGTTTACTTCTGCGCAGCGGTTTGGGAGTTAACATCAAAATTACATTTCTCGGCCATATCGCATAGATCTCACTGTGAAAAGGCTTAAATGGCTTTTTTGACATAAGTTTGAGGATTGCGCTCATATCAAATGTCCTAGAACCAAATTTCCAAATGTAACTACTAGATTGTGATACAATACATTATTGGGTGAAGTTTGGTTGACTTCTGCGCAGCGGTTTGGGAGTTAACATCAAAATTACATTTCTCGGCCATATTGCATAGATCTCACTGTGAAAAGGCTTAAATGACTTTTTTTAATTAAGTTTGAAGATTGCGCTCAAACCAAATGTCCTAAAACTAAATTTCCAAATGTAACTACTAGATTGTGACAAAATACACTATTGGGTGAAGTTTGGTTGACTTCTGCGCAGCGGTTTGGGAGTTAACATCAAAATTACATTTCTCGGCCATATCGCATAGATCTCTCTGTGAAAAGGCTTAAATGGCTTTTTTGACCTACGTTTGAGGATTGCGCTCAAATCAAATGTCCTAGAACCAAATTTCCACATGTAACTACTAGATTGTGATACAATACACTAATGGGTGAAGTTTGGTTGACTTCTGCGCAGCGGTTTGGGAGTTAACATCAAAATTACATTTCTCTGCCATATCGCATAGATCTCACTGTGAAAAGGCTTAAATGACTTTTTTTAATTAAGTTTGAAGATTGCGCTCAAACCAAATGTCCTAAAACTAAATTTCCAAATGTAACTACTAGATTATGATAAAATACACTATTGGGTGAAGTTTGGTTGACTTCTGCGCAGCGGTTTGGGAGTTAACATCACAATTACATTTCTCGGCCATATCGCATAGATCTCACTGTGAAAAGGCTTAAATGGCTTTTTTGACCTAAGTTTGAGGATTGCGCTCAAATCAAATGTCCTAGAACCAAATTTCCACATGTAACTACTAGATTGTGATACAATACACTATTGGGTGAAGTTTGGTTGACTTCTGCGCAGCGGTTTGGGAGTTAACATCAAAATTACATTTCTCGACCATATCGCATAGATCTCACTGTGAAAAGGCTTAAATGGCTTTTTTGACCTAAGTTTGATGATTGCGCTCAAACCAAATGTCCTAGAACTAAATTTCCAAATGTAACTACTAGATTGTGATAAAATACACTATTGGGTGAAGTTTGGTTGACTTCGGCGAAGCGGTTTGGGAGTTAACATCAAAATTACATTTCTCGGCCATATCGCATAGATCTCACTGTGAAAAGGCTTAAATGGCTTTTTTGACCTAAATTTGAGGATTGCGCTCAAATCAAATGTCCTAGAACCAAATTTCCACATGTAACTACTAGATTGTGATACAATACACTATTGGGTGAAGTTTGGTTTACTTCTGCGCAGCGGTTTGGGAGTTAACATCAAAATTACATTTCTCGGCCATATCGCATAGATCTCACTGTGAAAAGGCTTAAATGACTTTTTTTAATTAAGTTTGAAGATTGCGCTCAAACCAAATGTCCTAGAACTAAATTTCTAAATGTAACTACTAGATTGTGATAAAATACACTATTGGGTGAAGTTTGGTTGACTTCTGCGCAGCGGTTTGGGAGTTAACATCAAAATTACATTTCTCGGCAATATCGCATAGATCTCACTGTGAAAAGGCTGAAATGACTTTTTTAATTAAGTTGGATGATTGCGCTCAAACCAAATGTCCTAGAACGAAATTTCCAAATGTAACTACTAGATTGTGATACAATACACTATTGGGTGAAGTTTGGTTGACTTCTGCGCAGCGGTTTGGGAGTTAACATCAAAATTACATTTCTCAGCCATATCGCGTAGATCTCACTGTGAAAAGGCTTAAATGGCTTTTTTGACCTAAGTTTGAGGATTGTGCTCAAATCAAATGTCCTAGAACCAAATTTCCACATGTAACTACTAGATTGTGATACAATACACTATTGGGTGAAGTTTGGTTTACTTCTGCGCAGCGGATTGGGAGTTAACATCAAAATTACATTTCTCGGCCATATCGCATAGATCTCACTGTGAAAAGGCTTAAATGGCTTTTTTGACCTAAGTTTGAGGATTGCGCTCAAATCAAATGTCCTAGAACCAAATTTCCACATGTAACTACTAGATTGTGATACAATACACTATTGGGTGAAGTTTGGTTTACTTCTGCGCAGCGGTTTGGGAGTTAACATCAAAATTACATTTCTCGGCCATATCGCATAGATCTCACTGTGAAAAGGCTTAAATGGCTTTTTTGACATAAGTTTGAGGATTGCGCTCATATCAAATGTCCTAGAACCAAATTTCCAAATGTAACTACTAGATTGTGATACAATACATTATTGGGTGAAGTTTGGTTGACTTCTGCGCAGCGGTTTGGGAGTTAACATCAAAATTACATTTCTCGGCCATATCGCATAGATCTCACTGTGAAAAGGCTTAAATGACTTTTTTTAATTAAGTTTGAAGATTGCGCTCAAACCAAATGTCCTAAAACTAAATTTCCAAATGTAACTACTAGATTGTGACAAAATACACTATTGGGTGAAGTTTGGTTGACTTCTGCGCAGCGGTTTGGGAGTTAACATCAAAATTACATTTCTCGGCCATATCGCATAGATCTCACTGTGAAAAGGCTTAAATGGCTTTTTTGACCTACGTTTGAGGATTGCGCTCAAATCAAATGTCCTAGAACCAAATTTCCACATGTAACTACTAGATTGTGATACAATACACTAATGGGTGAAGTTTGGTTGACTTCTGCGCAGCGGTTTGGGAGTGAACATCAAAATTACATTTCTCTGCCATATCGCATAGATCTCACTGTGAAAAGGCTTAAATGACTTTTTTTAATTAAGTTTGAAGATTGCACTCAAACCAAATGTCCTAAAACTAAATTTCCAAATGTAACTACTAGATTATGATAAAATACACTATTGGGTGAAGTTTGGTTGACTTCTGCGCAGCGGTTTGGGAGTTAACATCAAAATTACATTTCTCGGCCATATCGCATAGATCTCACTGTGAAAAGGCTTAAATGGCTTTTTTGACCTAAGTTTGAGGATTGCGCTCAAATCAAATGTCCTAGAACCAAATTTCCACATGTAACTACTAGATTGTGATACAATACACTATTGGGTGAAGTTTGGTTGACTTCTGCGCAGCGGTTTGGGAGTTAACATCAAAATTACATTTCTCGACCATATCGCATAGATCTCACTGTGAAAAGGCTTAAATGGCTTTTTTGACCTAAGTTTGATGATTGCGCTCAAACCAAATGTCCTAGAACTAAATTTCCAAATGTAACTACTAGATTGTGATAAAATACACTATTGGGTGAAGTTTGGTTGACTTCGGCGAAGCGGTTTGGGAGTTAACATCAAAATTACATTTCTCGGCCATATCGCATAGATCTCACTGTGAAAAGGCTTAAATGGCTTTTTTGACCTAAATTTGAGGATTGCGCTCAAATCAAATGTCCTAGAACCAAATTTCCACATGTAACTACTAGATTGTGATACAATACACTATTGGGTGAAGTTTGGTTTACTTCTGCGCAGCGGTTTGGGAGTTAACATCAAAATTACATTTCTCGGCCATATCGCATAGATCTCACTGTGAAAAGGCTTAAATGGCTTTTTTTAATTAAGTTTGAAGATTGCGCTCAAACCAAATGTCCTAGAACTAAATTTCTAAATGTAACTACTAGATTGTGATAAAATACACTATTGGGTGAAGTTTGGTTGACTTCTGCGCAGCGGTTTGGGAGTTAACATCAAAATTACATTTCTCAGCCATATCGCATAGATCTCACTGTGAAAAGGCTTAAATGGCTTTTTTGACCTAAGTTTGATGATTGCGCTCAAACCAAATGTCCTAGAACTAAATTTCTAAATGTAACTACTAAATTGTGATAAAATACACTATTGGGTGAAGTTTGGTTGACTTCTGCGCAGCGGTTTGGGAGTTAACATCAAAATTACATTTCTCGGCCATATCGCATAGATCTCACTGTGAAAAGGCTTAAATGGCTTTTTTGACCTAAGTTTGAGAATTGCGCTCAAATCAAATGTCCTAGAACCAAATTTCCACATGTAACTACTAGATTGTGATACAATACACTATTGGGTGAAGTTTGGTTGACTTCTGCGCAGCGGTTTGGGAGTTAACATCAAAATTACATTTCTCGGCCATATCGCATAGATCTCACTGTGAAAAGGCTTAAAATACTTATTTTAATTAAGTTTGAAGATTGCGCTCAAACCAAATGTCCTAGAACAAGATTTCCAAATGTAACTACTAGATTATGATAAAATACACTATTGGGTGAAGTTTGGTTGACTTCTGCGCAGCGGTTTGGGAGTTAACATCAAAATTACATTTCTCGGCCATATCGCATAGATCTCACTGTGAAAAGGCTTAAATGGCTTTTTTGACCTAAGTTTGAGGATTGCGCTCAAATCAAATGTCCTAGAACCAAATTTCCACATGTAACTACTAAATTGTGATACAATACACTATTGGGTGAAGTTTGGTTGACTTCTGCGCAGCGGTTTGGGAGTTAACATAAAAATTACATTTCTCGGCCATATCGCATAGATCTCACTGTGAAAAGGCTTAAATGGCTTTTTTGACATAAGTTTGAGGATTGCGCTCATATCAAATGTCCTAGAACCAAATTTCCAAATGTAACTACTAGATTGTGATACAATACATTATTGGGTGAAGTTTGGTTGACTTCTGCGCAGCGGTTTGGGAGTTAACATCAAAATTACATTTCTCGGCCATATCGCATAGATCTCACTGTGAAAAGGCTTAAATGACTTTTTTTAATTAAGTTTGAAGATTGCGCTCAAACCAAATGTCCTAAAACTAAATTTCCAAATGTAACTACTAGATTGTGACAAAATACACTATTGGGTGAAGTTTGGTTGACTTCTGCGCAGCGGTTTGGGAGTTAACATCAAAATTACATTTCTCGGCCATATCGCATAGATCTCACTGTGAAAAGGCTTAAATGGCTTTTTTGACCTAAGTTTGAGGATTGCGCTCAAATCAAATGTCCTAGAACCAAATTTCCACATGTAACTACTAGATTGTGATACAATACACTATTGGGTGAAGTTTGGTTGACTTCTGCGCAGCGGTTTGGGAGTTAACATCAAAATTACATTTCTCGACCATATCGCATAGATCTCACTGTGAAAAGGCTTAAATGGCTTTTTTGACCTAAGTTTGATGATTGCGCTCAAACCAAATGTCCTAGAACTAAATTTCCAAATGTAACTACTAGATTGTGATAAAATACACTATTGGGTGAAGTTTGGTTGACTTCTGCGCAGCGGTTTGGGAGTTAACATCAAAATTACATTTCTCGGCCATATCGCATAGATCTCACTGTGAAAAGGCTTAAATGGCTTTTTTGACCTAAGTTTGAGGATTGCGCTCAAATCAAATGTCCTAGAACCAAATTTCCACATGTAACTACTAGATTGTGATACAATACACTAATGGGTGAAGTTTGGTTGACTTCTGCGCAGCGGTTTGGGAGTGAACATCAAAATTACATTTCTCTGCCATATCGCATAGATCTCACTGTGAAAAGGCTTAAATGACTTTTTTTAATTAAGTTTGAAGATTGCACTCAAACCAAATGTCCTAAAACTAAATTTCCAAATGTAACTACTAGATTATGATAAAATACACTATTGGGTGAAGTTTGGTTGACTTCTGCGCAGCGGTTTGGGAGTTAACATCAAAATTACATTTCTCGGCCATATCGCATAGATCTCACTGTGAAAAGGCTTAAATGGCTTTTTTGACCTAAGTTTGAGGATTGCGCTCAAATCAAATGTCCTAGAACCAAATTTCCACATGTAACTACTAGATTGTGATACAATACACTATTGGGTGAAGTTTGGTTGACTTCTGCGCAGCGATTTGGGAGTTAACATCAAAATTACATTTCTCGACCATATCGCATAGATCTCACTGTGAAAAGGCTTAAATGGCTTTTTTGACCTAAGTTTGATGATTGCGCTCAAACCAAATGTCCTAGAACTAAATTTCCAAATGTAACTACTAGATTGTGATAAAATACACTATTGGGTGAAGTTTGGTTGACTTCGGCGAAGCGGTTTGGGAGTTAACATCAAAATTACATTTCTCGGCCATATCGCATAGATCTCACTGTGAAAAGGCTTAAATGGCTTTTTTGACCTAAATTTGAGGATTGCGCTCAAATCAAATGTCCTAGAACCAAATTTCCACATGTAACTACTAGATTGTGATACAATACACTATTGGGTGAAGTTTGGTTTACCTCTGCGCAGCGGTTTGGGAGTTAACATCAAAATTACATTTCTCGGCCATATCGCATAGATCTCACTGTGAAAAGGCTTAAATGGCTTTTTTTAATTAAGTTTGAAGATTGCGCTCAAACCAAATGTCCTAGAACTAAATTTCTAAATGTAACTACTAGATTGTGATAAAATACACTATTGGGTGAAGTTTGGTTGACTTCTGCGCAGCGGTTTGGGAGTTAACATCAAAATTACATTTCTCAGCCATATCGCATAGATCTCACTGTGAAAAGGCTTAAATGGCTTTTTTGACCTAAGTTTGATGATTGCGCTCAAACCAAATGTCCTAGAACTAAATTTCTAAATGTAACTACTAAATTGTGATAAAATACACTATTGGGTGAAGTTTGGTTGACTTCTGCGCAGCGGTTTGGGAGTTAACATCAAAATTACATTTCTCGGCCATATCGCATAGATCTCACTGTGAAAAGGCTTAAATGGCTTTTTTGACCTAAGTTTGAGAATTGCGCTCAAATCAAATGTCCTAGAACCAAATTTCCACATGTAACTACTAGATTGTGATACAATACACTATTGGGTGAAGTTTGGTTGACTTCTGCGCAGCGGTTTGGGAGTTAACATCAAAATTACATTTCTCGGCCATATCGCATAGATCTCACTGTGAAAAGGCTTAAATGACTTTTTTTAATTAAGTTTGAAGATTGCGCTCAAACCAAATGTCCTAGAACAAGATTTCCAAATGTAACTACTAGATTATGATAAAATACACTATTGGGTGAAGTTTGGTTGACTTCTGCGCAGCGGTTTGGGAGTTAACATCAAAATTACATTTCTCGGCCATATCGCATAGATCTCACTGTGAAAAGGCTTAAATGGCTTTTTTGACCTAAGTTTGAGGATTGCGCTCAAATCAAATGTCCTAGAACCAAATTTCCACATGTAACTACTAAATTGTGATACAATACACTATTGGGTGAAGTTTGGTTGACTTCTGCGCAGCGGTTTGGGAGTTAACATAAAAATTACATTTCTCGGCCATATCGCATAGATCTCACTGTGAAAAGGCTTAAATGGCTTTTTTGACCTAAGTTTGAGGATTGCGCTCAAATCAAATGTCCTAGAACCAAATTTCCACATGTAAGTACTAGATTGTGATACAATACACTATTGGGTGAAGTTTGGTTGACTTCTGCGCAGCGGTTTGGGAGTTAACATCAAAATTACATTTCTCAGCCATATCGCGTAGATCTCACTGTGAAAAGGCTTAAATGGCTTTTTTGACCTAGGTTTGAGGATTGCGCTCAAAACAAATGTCCTAGAACCAAATTTCCACATGTAACTACTAGATTCTGATACAATACACTATTGGGTGAAGTTTGGTTGACTTCTGCGCAGCGGTTTGGGAGTTAACATCAAAATTACATTTCTCGGCCATATCGCATAGATCTCACTGTGAAAAGGCTTAAATGACTTTTTTTAATTAAGTTTGAAGATTGCGCTCAAACCAAATGTCCTAAAACTAAATTTCCAAATGTAACTACTAGATTGTGATAAAATACACTATTGGGTGAAGTTTGGTTTACTTCTGCGCAGCGGTTTGGGAGTTAACATCAAAATTACATTTCTCGGCCATATCGCATAGATCTCACTGTGAAAAGGCTTAAATGGCTTTTTTGACATAAGTTTGAGGATTGCGCTCATATCAAATGTCCTAGAACCAAATTTCCAAATGTAACTACTAGATTGTGATACAATACATTATTGGGTGAAGTTTGGTTGACTTCTGCGCAGCGGTTTGGGAGTTAACATCAAAATTACATTTCTCGGCCATATCGCATAGATCTCACTGTGAAAAGGCTTAAATGACTTTTTTTAATTAAGTTTGAAGATTGCGCTCAAACCAAATGTCCTAAAACTAAATTTCCAAATGTAACTACTAGATTGTGACAAAATACACTATTGGGTGAAGTTTGGTTGACTTCTGCGCAGCGGTTTGGGAGTTAACATCAAAATTACATTTCTCGGCCATATCGCATAGATCTCACTGTGAAAAGGCTTAAATGGCTTTTTTGACCTACGTTTGAGGATTGCGCTCAAATCAAATGTCCTAGAACCAAATTTCCACATGTAACTACTAGATTGTGATACAATACACTAATGGGTGAAGTTTGGTTGACTTCTGCGCAGCGGTTTGGGAGTGAACATCAAAATTACATTTCTCTGCCATATCGCATAGATCTCACTGTGAAAAGGCTTAAATGACTTTTTTTAATTAAGTTTGAAGATTGCACTCAAACCAAATGTCCTAAAACTAAATTTCCAAATGTAACTACTAGATTATGATAAAATACACTATTGGGTGAAGTTTGGTTGACTTCTGCGCAGCGGTTTGGGAGTTAACATCAAAATTACATTTCTCGGCCATATCGCATAGATCTCACTGTGAAAAGGCTTAAATGGCTTTTTTGACCTAAGTTTGAGGATTGCGCTCAAATCAAATGTCCTAGAACCAAATTTCCACATGTAACTACTAGATTGTGATACAATACACTATTGGGTGAAGTTTGGTTGACTTCTGCGCAGCGGTTTGGGAGTTAACATCAAAATTACATTTCTCGACCATATCGCATAGATCTCACTGTGAAAAGGCTTAAATGGCTTTTTTGACCTAAGTTTGATGATTGCGCTCAAACCAAATGTCCTAGAACTAAATTTCCAAATGTAACTACTAGATTGTGATAAAATACACTATTGGGTGAAGTTTGGTTGACTTCGGCGAAGCGGTTTGGGAGTTAACATCAAAATTACATTTCTCGGCCATATCGCATAGATCTCACTGTGAAAAGGCTTAAATGGCTTTTTTGACCTAAATTTGAGGATTGCGCTCAAATCAAATGTCCTAGAACCAAATTTCCACATGTAACTACTAGATTGTGATACAATACACTATTGGGTGAAGTTTGGTTTACTTCTGCGCAGCGGTTTGGGAGTTAACATCAAAATTACATTTCTCGGCCATATCGCATAGATCTCACTGTGAAAAGGCTTAAATGGCTTTTTTTAATTAAGTTTGAAGATTGCGCTCAAACCAAATGTCCTAGAACTAAATTTCTAAATGTAACTACTAGATTGTGATAAAATACACTATTGGGTGAAGTTTGGTTGACTTCTGCGCAGCGGTTTGGGAGTTAACATCAAAATTACATTTCTCAGCCATATCGCATAGATCTCACTGTGAAAAGGCTTAAATGGCTTTTTTGACCTAAGTTTGATGATTGCGCTCAAACCAAATGTCCTAGAACTAAATTTCTAAATGTAACTACTAAATTGTGATAAAATACACTATTGGGTGAAGTTTGGTTGACTTCTGCGCAGCGGTTTGGGAGTTAACATCAAAATTACATTTCTCGGCCATATCGCATAGATCTCACTGTGAAAAGGCTTAAATGGCTTTTTTGACCTAAGTTTGAGAATTGCGCTCAAATCAAATGTCCTAGAACCAAATTTCCACATGTAACTACTAGATTGTGATACAATACACTATTGGGTGAAGTTTGGTTGACTTCTGCGCAGCGGTTTGGGAGTTAACATCAAAATTACATTTCTCGGCCATATCGCATAGATCTCACTGTGAAAAGGCTTAAATGACTTTTTTTAATTAAGTTTGAAGATTGCGCTCAAACCAAATGTCCTAGAACAAGATTTCCAAATGTAACTACTAGATTATGATAAAATACACTATTGGGTGAAGTTTGGTTGACTTCTGCGCAGCGGTTTGGGAGTTAACATCAAAATTACATTTCTCGGCCATATCGCATAGATCTCACTGTGAAAAGGCTTAAATGGCTTTTTTGACCTAAGTTTGAGGATTGCGCTCAAATCAAATGTCCTAGAACCAAATTTCCACATGTAACTACTAAATTGTGATACAATACACTATTGGGTGAAGTTTGGTTGACTTCTGCGCAGCGGTTTGGGAGTTAACATAAAAATTACATTTCTCGGCCATATCGCATAGATCTCACTGTGAAAAGGCTTAAATGGCTTTTTTGACCTAAGTTTGAGGATTGCGCTCAAATCAAATGTCCTAGAACCAAATTTCCACATGTAAGTACTAGATTGTGATACAATACACTATTGGGTGAAGTTTGGTTGACTTCTGCGCAGCGGTTTGGGAGTTAACATCAAAATTACATTTCTCAGCCATATCGCGTAGATCTCACTGTGAAAAGGCTTAAATGGCTTTTTTGACCTAGGTTTGAGGATTGCGCTCAAAACAAATGTCCTAGAACCAAATTTCCACATGTAACTACTAGATTCTGATACAATACACTATTGGGTGAAGTTTGGTTGACTTCTGCGCAGCGGTTTGGGAGTTAACATCAAAATTACATTTCTCGGCCATATCGCATAGATCTCACTGTGAAAAGGCTTAAATGACTTTTTTTAATTAAGTTTGAAGATTGCGCTCAAACCAAATGTCCTAAAACTAAATTTCCAAATGTAACTACTAGATTGTGATAAAATACACTATTGGGTGAAGTTTGGTTTACTTCTGCGCAGCGGTTTGGGAGTTAACATCAAAATTACATTTCTCGGCCATATCGCATAGATCTCACTGTGAAAAGGCTTAAATGGCTTTTTTGACATAAGTTTGAGGATTGCGCTCATATCAAATGTCCTAGAACCAAATTTCCAAATGTAACTACTAGATTGTGATACAATACATTATTGGGTGAAGTTTGGTTGACTTCTGCGCAGCGGTTTGGGAGTTAACATCAAAATTACATTTCTCGGCCATATCGCATAGATCTCACTGTGAAAAGGCTTAAATGACTTTTTTTAATTAAGTTTGAAGATTGCGCTCAAACCAAATGTCCTAAAACTAAATTTCCAAATGTAACTACTAGATTGTGACAAAATACACTATTGGGTGAAGTTTGGTTGACTTCTGCGCAGCGGTTTGGGAGTTAACATCAAAATTACATTTCTCGGCCATATCGCATAGATCTCACTGTGAAAAGGCTTAAATGGCTTTTTTGACCTACGTTTGAGGATTGCGCTCAAATCAAATGTCCTAGAACCAAATTTCCACATGTAACTACTAGATTGTGATACAATACACTAATGGGTGAAGTTTGGTTGACTTCTGCGCAGCGGTTTGGGAGTGAACATCAAAATTACATTTCTCTGCCATATCGCATAGATCTCACTGTGAAAAGGCTTAAATGACTTTTTTTAATTAAGTTTGAAGATTGCACTCAAACCAAATGTCCTAAAACTAAATTTCCAAATGTAACTACTAGATTATGATAAAATACACTATTGGGTGAAGTTTGGTTGACTTCTGCGCAGCGGTTTGGGAGTTAACATCAAAATTACATTTCTCGGCCATATCGCATAGATCTCACTGTGAAAAGGCTTAAATGGCTTTTTTGACCTAAGTTTGAGGATTGCGCTCAAATCAAATGTCCTAGAACCAAATTTCCACATGTAACTACTAGATTGTGATACAATACACTATTGGGTGAAGTTTGGTTGACTTCTGCGCAGCGGTTTGGGAGTTAACATCAAAATTACATTTCTCGACCATATCGCATAGATCTCACTGTGAAAAGGCTTAAATGGCTTTTTTGACCTAAGTTTGATGATTGCGCTCAAACCAAATGTCCTAGAACTAAATTTCCAAATGTAACTACTAGATTGTGATAAAATACACTATTGGGTGAAGTTTGGTTGACTTCGGCGAAGCGGTTTGGGAGTTAACATCAAAATTACATTTCTCGGCCATATCGCATAGATCTCACTGTGAAAAGGCTTAAATGGCTTTTTTGACCTAAATTTGAGGATTGCGCTCAAATCAAATGTCCTAGAACCAAATTTCCACATGTAACTACTAGATTGTGATACAATACACTATTGGGTGAAGTTTGGTTTACTTCTGCGCAGCGGTTTGGGAGTTAACATCAAAATTACATTTCTCGGCCATATCGCATAGATCTCACTGTGAAAAGGCTTAAATGGCTTTTTTTAATTAAGTTTGAAGATTGCGCTCAAACCAAATGTCCTAGAACTAAATTTCTAAATGTAACTACTAGATTGTGATAAAATACACTATTGGGTGAAGTTTGGTTGACTTCTGCGCAGCGGTTTGGGAGTTAACATCAAAATTACATTTCTCAGCCATATCGCATAGATCTCACTGTGAAAAGGCTTAAATGGCTTTTTTGACCTAAGTTTGATGATTGCGCTCAAACCAAATGTCCTAGAACTAAATTTCTAAATGTAACTACTAAATTGTGATAAAATACACTATTGGGTGAAGTTTGGTTGACTTCTGCGCAGCGGTTTGGGAGTTAACATCAAAATTACATTTCTCGGCCATATCGCATAGATCTCACTGTGAAAAGGCTTAAATGACTTTTTTTAATTAAGTTTGAAGATTGCGCTCAAACCAAATGTCCTAAAACTAAATTTCCAAATGTAACTACTAGATTGTGACAAAATACACTATTGGGTGAAGTTTGGTTGACTTCTGCGCAGCGGTTTGGGAGTTAACATCAAAATTACATTTCTCGGCCATATCGCATAGATCTCTCTGTGAAAAGGCTTAAATGGCTTTTTTGACCTACGTTTGAGGATTGCGCTCAAATCAAATGTCCTAGAACCAAATTTCCACATGTAACTACTAGATTGTGATACAATACACTAATGGGTGAAGTTTGGTTGACTTCTGCGCAGCGGTTTGGGAGTTAACATCAAAATTACATTTCTCTGCCATATCGCATAGATCTCACTGTGAAAAGGCTTAAATGACTTTTTTTAATTAAGTTTGAAGATTGCGCTCAAACCAAATGTCCTAAAACTAAATTTCCAAATGTAACTACTAGATTATGATAAAATACACTATTGGGTGAAGTTTGGTTGACTTCTGCGCAGCGGTTTGGGAGTTAACATCAAAATTACATTTCTCGGCCATATCGCATAGATCTCACTGTGAAAAGGCTTAAATGGCTTTTTTGACCTAAGTTTGAGGATTGCGCTCAAATCAAATGTCCTAGAACCAAATTTCCACATGTAACTACTAGATTGTGATACAATACACTATTGGGTGAAGTTTGGTTGACTTCTGCGCAGCGGTTTGGGAGTTAACATCAAAATTACATTTCTCGACCATATCGCATAGATCTCACTGTGAAAAGGCTTAAATGGCTTTTTTGACCTAAGTTTGATGATTGCGCTCAAACCAAATGTCCTAGAACTAAATTTCCAAATGTAACTACTAGATTGTGATAAAATACACTATTGGGTGAAGTTTGGTTGACTTCGGCGAAGCGGTTTGGGAGTTAACATCAAAATTACATTTCTCGGCCATATCGCATAGATCTCACTGTGAAAAGGCTTAAATGGCTTTTTTGACCTAAATTTGAGGATTGCGCTCAAATCAAATGTCCTAGAACCAAATTTCCACATGTAACTACTAGATTGTGATACAATACACTATTGGGTGAAGTTTGGTTTACTTCTGCGCAGCGGTTTGGGAGTTAACATCAAAATTACATTTCTCGGCCATATCGCATAGATCTCACTGTGAAAAGGCTTAAATGACTTTTTTTAATTAAGTTTGAAGATTGCGCTCAAACCAAATGTCCTAGAACTAAATTTCTAAATGTAACTACTAGATTGTGATAAAATACACTATTGGGTGAAGTTTGGTTGACTTCTGCGCAGCGGTTTGGGAGTTAACATCAAAATTACATTTCTCGGCAATATCGCATAGATCTCACTGTGAAAAGGCTGAAATGACTTTTTTAATTAAGTTTGATGATTGCGCTCAAACCAAATGTCCTAGAACGAAATTTCCAAATGTAACTACTAGATTGTGATACAATACACTATTGGGTGAAGTTTGGTTGACTTCTGCGCAGCGGTTTGGGAGTGAACATCAAAATTACATTTCTCGGCCATATCGCATAGATCTCACTGTGAAAAGGCTTAAATGACTTTTTTTAATTAAGTTTGAAAATTGCGCTCAAACCAAATGTCCTAAAACTAAATTTCCAAATGTAACTACTAGATTGTGATAAAATACACTATTGGGTGAAGTTTGGTTTACTTCTGCGCAGCGGTTTGGGAGTTAACATCAAAATTACATTTCTCGGCCATATCGCATAGATCTCACTGTGAAAAGGCTTAAATGGCTTTTTTGACCTAAGTTTGAGAATTGCGCTCAAATCAAATGTCCTAGAACCAAATTTCCACATGTAACTACTAAATTGTGATACAATACACTATTGGGTGAAGTTTGGTTGACTTCTGCGCAGCGGTTTGGGAGTGAACATCAAAATTACATTTCTCGGCCATATCGCATAGATCTCACTGTGAAAAGGCTTAAATGACTTTTTTTAATTAAGTTTGAAGATTGCGCTCAAACCAAATGTCCTAAAACTAAATTTCCAAATGTAACTACTAGATTGTGATAAAATACACTATTGGGTGAAGTTTGGTTGACTTCTGCGCAGCGGTTTGGGAGTTAACATCAAAATTACATTTCTCGGCCATATCGCATAGATCTCACTGTGAAAAGGCTTAAATGACTTTTTTAATTAAGTTTGATGATTGCGCTCAAACCAAATGTCCTAGAACGAAATTTCCAAATGTAACTACTAGATTGTGATACAATACACTATTGGGTGAAGTTTGGTTGACTTCTGCGCAGCGGTTTGGGAGTTAACATCAAAATTACATTTCTCAGCCATATCGCGTAGATCTCACTGTGAAAAGGCTTAAATGGCTTTTTTGACCTAAGTTTGAGGATTGCGCTCAAATCAAATG
Source organism: Corythoichthys intestinalis (assembly GCF_030265065.1). Lineage (NCBI taxonomy): Eukaryota > Metazoa > Chordata > Actinopteri > Syngnathiformes > Syngnathidae > Corythoichthys > Corythoichthys intestinalis. The sequence continues at coordinate 83,654,309 of NC_080395.1, forward strand.
TCCTAGAACCAAATTTCCACATGTAACTACTAGATTGTGATACAATACACTATTGGGTGAAGTTTGGTTTACTTCTGCGCAGCGGATTGGGAGTTAACATCAAAATTACATTTCTCGGCCATATCGCATAGATCTCACTGTGAAAAGGCTTAAATGGCTTTTTTGACCTAAGTTTGAGGATTGCGCTCAAATCAAATGTCCTAGAACCAAATTTCCACATGTAACTACTAGATTGTGATACAATACACTATTGGGTGAAGTTTGGTTTACTTCTGCGCAGCGGTTTGGGAGTTAACATCAAAATTACATTTCTCAGCCATATCGCGTAGATCTCACTGTGAAAAGGCTTAAATGGCTTTTTTGACCTAAGTTTGAGGATTGCGCTCAAATAAAATGTCCTAGAACCAAATTTCCACATGTAACTACTAGATTGTGATACAATACACCATTGGGCGAAGTTTGGTTTACTTCTGCGCAGCGGTTTGGGAGTTAACATCAAAATTACATTTCTCGGCCATATCGCATAGATCTCACTGTGAAAAGGCTTAAATGGCTTTTTTGACCTAAATTTGAGGATTGCGCTCAAATCAAATGTCCTAGAACCAAATTTCCACATGTAACTACTAGATTGTGATACAATACACTATTGGGTGAAGTTTGGTTTACTTCTGCGCAGCGGTTTGGGAGTTAACATCAAAATTACATTTCTCGGCCATATCGCATAGATCTCACTGTGAAAAGGCTTAAATGACTTTTTTTAATTAAGTTTGAAGATTGCGCTCAAACCAAATGTCCTAGAACTAAATTTCTAAATGTAACTACTAGATTGTGATAAAATACACTATTGGGTGAAGTTTGGTTGACTTCTGCGCAGCGGTTTGGGAGTTAACATCAAAATTACATTTCTCAGCCATATCGCATAGATCTCACTGTGAAAAGGCTTAAATGGCTTTTTTGACCTAAGTTTGATGATTGCGCTCAAACCAAATGTCCTAGAACTAAATTTCTAAATGTAACTACTAAATTGTGATAAAATACACTATTGGGTGAAGTTTGGTTGACTTCTGCGCAGCGGTTTGGGAGTTAACATCAAAATTACATTTCTCGGCCATATCGCATAGATCTCACTGTGAAAAGGCTTAAATGGCTTTTTTGACCTAAGTTTGAGAATTGCGCTCAAATCAAATGTCCTAGAACCAAATTTCCACATGTAACTACTAGATTGTGATACAATACACTATTGGGTGAAGTTTGGTTGACTTCTGCGCAGCGGTTTGGGAGTTAACATCAAAATTACATTTCTCGGCCATATCGCATAGATCTCACTGTGAAAAGGCTTAAATGACTTTTTTTAATTAAGTTTGAAGATTGCGCTCAAACCAAATGTCCTAGAACAAGATTTCCAAATGTAACTACTAGATTATGATAAAATACACTATTGGGTGAAGTTTGGTTGACTTCTGCGCAGCGGTTTGGGAGTTAACATCAAAATTACATTTCTCGGCCATATCGCATAGATCTCACTGTGAAAAGGCTTAAATGGCTTTTTTGACCTAAGTTTGAGGATTGCGCTCAAATCAAATGTCCTAGAACCAAATTTCCACATGTAACTACTAAATTGTGATACAATACACTATTGGGTGAAGTTTGGTTGACTTCTGCGCAGCGGTTTGGGAGTTAACATAAAAATTACATTTCTCGGCCATATCGCATAGATCTCACTGTGAAAAGGCTTAAATGGCTTTTTTGACCTAAGTTTGAGGATTGCGCTCAAATCAAATGTCCTAGAACCAAATTTCCACATGTAACTACTAGATTGTGATACAATACACTATTGGGTGAAGTTTGGTTGACTTCTGCGCAGCGGTTTGGGAGTTAACATCAAAATTACATTTCTCAGCCATATCGCGTAGATCTCACTGTGAAAAGGCTTAAATGGCTTTTTTGACCTAGGTTTGAGGATTGCGCTCAAAACAAATGTCCTAGAACCAAATTTCCACATGTAACTACTAGATTCTGATACAATACACTATTGGGTGAAGTTTGGTTGACTTCTGCGCAGCGGTTTGGGAGTTAACATCAAAATTACATTTCTCGGCCATATCGCATAGATCTCACTGTGAAAAGGCTTAAATGGCTTTTTTGACCTAGGTTTGAGGATTGCGCTCAAAACAAATGTCCTAGAACCAAATTTCCACATGTAACTACTAGATTGTGATACAATACACTAATGGGTGAAGTTTGGTTGACTTCTGCGCAGCGGTTTGGGAGTGAACATCAAAATTACATTTCTCGGCCATATCGCATAGATCTCACTGTGAAAAGGCTTAAATGACTTTTTTTAATTAAGTTTGAAAATTGCGCTCAAACCAAATGTCCTAAAACTAAATTTCCAAATGTAACTACTAGATTGTGATAAAATACACTATTGGGTGAAGTTTGGTTGACTTCTGCGCAGCGGTTTGGGAGTTAACATCAAAATTACATTTCTCGGCCATATCGCATAGATCTCACTGTGAAAAGGCTTAAATGGCTTTTTTGACCTAAGTTTGAGAATTGCGCTCAAATCAAATGTCCTAGAACCAAATTTCCACATGTAACTACTAAATTGTGATACAATACACTATTGGGTGAAGTTTGGTTGACTTCTGCGCAGCGGTTTGGGAGTGAACATCAAAATTACATTTCTCGGCCATATCGCATAGATCTCAATGTGAAAAGGCTTAAATGGCTTTTTTGACCTAAGTTTGAGGATTGCGCTCAAATCAAATGTCCTAGAACCAAATTTCCACATGTAACTACTAGATTGTGATACAATACACTAATGGGTGAAGTTTGGTTGACTTCTGCGCAGCGGTTTGGGAGTGAACATCAAAATTACATTTCTCGGCCATATCGCATAGATCTCACTGTGAAAAGGCTTAAATGATTTTTTTAATTAAGTTTGAAAATTGCGCTCAAACCAAATGTCCTAAAACTAAATTTCCAAATGTAACTACTAGATTGTGATAAAATACACTATTGGGTGAAGTTTGGTTGACTTCTGCGCAGCGGTTTGGGAGTTAACATCAAAATTACATTTCTGGGCCATATCGCATAGATCTCACTGTGAAAAGGCTTAAATGGCTTTTTTGACCTAAGTTTGAGAATTGCGCTCAAATCAAATGTCCTAGAACCAAATTTCCACATGTAACTACTAAATTGTGATACAATACACTATTGGGTGAAGTTTGGTTGACTTCTGCGCAGCGGTTTGGGAGTTAACATCAAAATTACATTTCTCAGCCATATCGCGTAGATCTTACTGTGAAAAGGCTTAAATGGCTTATTTGACCTAAGTTTGAGGATTGCGCTCAAATCAAATGTCCTAGAACCAAATTTCCACATGTAACTACTAGATTGTGATACAATACACTATTGGGTGAAGTTTGGTTGACTTCTGCGCAGCGGTTTGGGAGTTAACATCAAAATTACATTTCTCGGCCATATCGCGTAGATCTCACTGTGAAAAGGCTTAAATGGCTTATTTGACCTAAGTTTGAGGATTGCGCTCAAATCAAATGTCCTAGAACCAAATTTCCACATGTAACTACTAGATTGTGATAAAATACACTATTGGGTGAAGTTTGGTTGACTTCTGCGCAGCGGTTTGGGAGTTAACATCAAAATTACATTTCTCAGCCATATCGCATAGATCTCACTGTGAAAAGGCTTAAATGGCTTTTTTGACCTAAGTTTGAGGATTGCGCTCAAATCAAATGTCCTAGAACCAAATTTCCACATGTAACTACTAGATTGTGATACAATACACTATTGGGTGAAGTTTGGTTGACTTCTGCGCAGCGGTTTGGGAGTTAAAATCAAAATTACATTTCTCAGCCATATCGCGTAGATCTCACTGTGAAAAGGCTTCAATGGCTTTTTTGACCTAGGTTTGAGGATTGCGCTCAAAACAAATGTCCTAGAACCAAATTTCCACATGTAACTACTAGATTCTGATACAATACACTATTGGGTGAAGTTTGGTTGACTTCTGCGCAGCGGTTTGGGAGTTAACATCAAAATTACATTTCTCGGCCATATCGCATAGATCTCACTGTGAAAAGGCTTAAATGGCTTTTTTGACCTAAGTTTGATGATTGCGCTCAAACCAAATGTCCTAGAACTAAATTTCCAAATGTAACTACTAGATTGTGATAAAATACACTATTGGGTGAAGTTTGGTTGACTTCAGCGCAGCGGTTTGGGAGTTAACATCAAAATTACATTTCTCGGCCATATCGCATAGATCTCACTGTGAAAAGGCTTAAATGGCTTTTTTGACCTAAGTTTGAGGATTGCGCTCAAATCAAATGTCCTAGAACCAAATTTCCACATGTAACTACTAGATTGTGATACAATACACTATTGGGTGAAGTTTGGTTTACTTCTGCGCAGCGGTTTGGGAGTTAACATCAAAATTACATTTCTCGGCCATATCGCATAGATCTCACTGTGAAAAGGCTTAAATGGCTTTTTTGACCTAAGTTTGAGGATTGCGCTCAAATCAAATGTCCTAGAACCAAATTTCCACATGTAACTACTAGATTGTGATACAATACACTATTGGGCGAAGTTTGGTTTACTTCTGCGCAGCGGTTTGGGAGTTAACATCAAAATTACATTTCTCGGCCATATCGCGTAGATCTCACTGTGAAAAGGCTTAAATGGCTTTTTTGATCTAAGTTTGAGGATTGCGCTCAAATCAAATGTCCTAGAACCAAATTTCCACATGTAACTACTAGATTGTGATACAATACACTATTGGGTGAAGTTTGGTTTACTTCTGCGCAGCGGTTTGGGAGTTAACATCAAAATTACATTTCTCGGCCATATCGCATAGATCTCACTGTGAAAAGGCTTAAATGGCTTTTTTGACATAAGTTTGAGGATTGCGCTCAAATCAAATGTCCTAGAACCAAATTTCCACATGTAACTACTAGATTGTGATACAATACACTATTGGGTGAAGTTTGGTTGACTTCTGCGCAGCGGTTTGGGAGTTAACATCAAAATTACATTTCTCGGCCATATCGCGTAGATCTCACTGTGAAAAGGCTTAAATGGCTTATTTGACCTAAGTTTGAGGATTGCGCTCAAATCAAATGTCCTAGAACCAAATTTCCACATGTAACTACTAGATTGTGATAAAATACACTATTGGGTGAAGTTTGGTTGACTTCTGCGCAGCGGTTTGGGAGTTAACATCAAAATTACATTTCTCAGCCATATCGCATAGATCTCACTGTGAAAAGGCTTAAATGGCTTTTTTGACCTAAGTTTGAGGATTGCGCTCAAATCAAATGTCCTAGAACCAAATTTCCACATGTAACTACTAGATTGTGATACAATACACTATTGGGTGAAGTTTGGTTGACTTCTGCGCAGCGGTTTGGGAGTTAAAATCAAAATTACATTTCTCAGCCATATCGCGTAGATCTCACTGTGAAAAGGCTTCAATGGCTTTTTTGACCTAAGTTTGAGGATTGCGCTCAAATCAAATGTCCTAGAACCAAATTTCCACATGTAACTACTAGATTGTGATACAATACACTATTGGGTGAAGTTTGGTTGACTTCTGCGCAGCGGTTTGGGAGTTAACATCAAAATTACATTTCTCGGCCATATCGCATAGATCTCACTGTGAAAAGGCTTAAATGGCTTTTTTGACCTAAGTTTGATGATTGCGCTCAAACCAAATGTCCTAGAACTAAATTTCCAAATGTAACTACTAGATTGTGATAAAATACACTATTGGGTGAAGTTTGGTTGACTTCAGCGCAGCGGTTTGGGAGTTAACATCAAAATTACATTTCTCGGCCATATCGCATAGATCTCACTGTGAAAAGGCTTAAATGGCTTTTTTGACCTAAGTTTGAGGATTGCGCTCAAATCAAATGTCCTAGAACCAAATTTCCACATGTAACTACTAGATTGTGATACAATACACTATTGGGTGAAGTTTGGTTGACTTCTGCGCAGCGGTTTGGGAGTTAACATCAAAATTACATTTCTCGGCCATATCGCATAGATCTCACTGTGAAAAGGCTTAAATGACTTTTTTTAATTAAGTTTGAAGATTGCGCTCAAACCAAATGTCCTAGAACTAAATTTCCAAATGTAACTACTAGATTATGATAAAATACACTATTGGGTGAAGTTTGGTTGACTTCTGCGCAGCGGTTTGGGAGTTAACATCAAAATTACATTTCTCGGCCATATCGCATAGATCTCACTGTGAAAATGCTTAAATGATTTTTTTTAATTAAGTTTGAAGATTGCGCTCAAACCAAATGTCCTAGAACTAAATTTCCAAATGTAACTACTAGATTATGATAAAATACACTATTGGGTGAAGTTTGGTTGACTTCTGCGCAGCGGTTTTGGAGTTAACATCAAAATTACATTTCTCGGCCATATCGCATAGATCTCACTGTGAAAAGGCTTAAATGACTTTTTTTAATTAAGTTTGAAGATTGCGCTCAAACCAAATGTCCTAAAACTAAATTTCCAAATGTAACTACTAGATTGTGATAAAATACACTATTGGGTGAAGTTTGGTTGACTTCTGCGCAGCGGTTTGGGAGTTAACATCAAAATTACATTTCTCGGCCATATCGCATAGATCTCACTGTGAAAAGGCTTAAATGGCTTTTTTGACCTAAGTTTGAGGATTGCGCTCAAATCAAATGTCCTAGAACCAAATTTCCACATGTAACTACTAGATTGTGATACAATACACTAATGGGTGAAGTTTGGTTGACTTCTGCGCAGTGGTTTGGGAGTGAACATCAAAATTACATTTATCGGCCATATCGCATAGATCTCACTGTGAAAAGGCTTAAATGACTTTTTTTAATTAAGTTTGAAGATTGCGCTCAAACCAAATGTCCTAAAACTAAATTTCCAAATGTAACTACTAGATTGTGATAAAATACACTATTGGGTGAAGTTTGGTTGACTTCTGCGCAGCGGTTTGGGAGTTAACATCAAAATTACATTTCTCGGCCATATCGCATAGATCTCACTGTGAAAAGGCTTAAATGGCTTTTTTGACCTAAGTTTGAGGATTGCGCTCAAATCAAATGTCCTAGAACCAAATTTCCACATGTAACTACTAGATTGTGATACAATACACTAATGGGTGAAGTTTGGTTGACTTCTGCGCAGCGGTTTGGGAGTGAACATCAAAATTACATTTCTCGGCCATATCGCATAGATCTCACTGTGGAAAGGCTTAAATGACTTTTTTTAATTAAGTTTGAAAATTGTGCTCAAACCAAATGTCCTAAAACTAAATTTCCAAATGTAACTACTAGATTGTGATACAATACACTATTGGGTGAAGTTTGGTTGACTTCTGCGCAGCGGTTTGGGAGTTAACATCAAAATTACATTTCTCAGCCATATCGCGTAGATCTCAATGTGAAAAGGCTTAAATGGCTTATTTGACCTAGTTTGAGGATTGCGCTCAAATCAAATTTCCTAGAACCAAATTTCCACATGTAACTACTAGATTGTGATACAATACACTATTGGGTGAAGTTTGGTTGACTTCTGCGCAGCGGTTTGGGAGTTAACATCAAAATTACATTTCTCGGCCATATCGCGTAGATCTCACTGTGAAAAGGCTTAAATGGCTTATTTGACCTAAGTTTGAGGATTGCGCTCAAATCAAATGTCCTAGAACCAAATTTCCACATGTAACTACTAGATTGTGATACAATACACTAATGGGTGAAGTTTGGTTGACTTCTCCGCAGCGGTTTGGGAGTGAACATCAAAATTACATTTCTCGGCCATATCGCATAGATCTCACTGTGAAAAGGCTTAAATGACTTTTTTTAATTAAGTTTGAAGATTGCGCTCAAACCAAATGTCCTAAAACTAAATTTCCAAATGTAACTACTAGATTGTGATAAAATACACTATTGGGTGAAGTTTGGTTGACTTCTGCGCAGCGGTTTGGGAGTTAACATCAAAATTACATTTCTCGGCCATATCGCATAGATCTCACTGTGAAAAGGCTGAAATGACTTTTTTAATTAAGTTTGATGATTGCGCTCAAACCAAATGTCCTAGAACGAAATTTCCAAATGTAACTACTAGATTGTGATACAATACACTATTGGGTGAAGTTTGGTTGACTTCTGCGCAGCGGTTTGGGAGTTAACATCAAAATTACATTTCTCAGCCATATCGCGTAGATCTCACTGTGAAAAGGCTTAAATGGCTTTTTTGACCTAAGTTTGAGGATTGCGCTCAAATCAAATGTCCTAGAACCAAATTTCCACATGTAACTACTAGATTGTGATACAATACATTATTGGGTGAAGTTTGGTTTACTTCTGCGCAGCGGTTTGGGAGTTAACATCAAAATTACATTTCTCGGCCATATCGCATAGATCTCACTGTGAAAAGGCTTAAATGACTTTTTTTAATTAAGTTTGAAGATTGCGCTCAAACCAAATGTCCTAGAACTAAATTTCTAAATGTAACTACTAGATTGTGATAAAATACACTATTGGGTGAAGTTTGGTTGACTTCTGCGCAGCGGTTTGGGAGTTAACATCAAAATTACATTTCTCAGCCATATCGCATAGATCTCACTGTGAAAAGGCTTAAATGGCTTTTTTGACCTAAGTTTGATGATTGCGCTCAAACCAAATGTCCTAGAACTAAATTTCTAAATGTAACTACTAAATTGTGATAAAATACACTATTGGGTGAAGTTTGGTTGACTTCTGCGCAGCGGTTTGGGAGTTAACATCAAAATTACATTTCTCGGCCATATCGCATAGATCTCACTGTGAAAAGGCTTAAATGGCTTTTTTGACCTAAGTTTGATGATTGCGCTCAAATCAAATGTCCTAGAACTAAATTTCCAAATGTAACTACTAGATTGTGATACAATACACTATTGGGTGAAGTTTGGTTGACTTCTGCGCAGCGGTTTGGGAGTTAACATCAAAATTACATTTCTCGGCCATATCGCGTAGATCTCACTGTGAAAAGGCTTAAATGGCTTATTTGACCTAAGTTTGAGGATTGCGCTCAAATCAAATGTCCTAGAACCAAATTTCCACATGTAACTACTAGATTGTGATAAAATACACTATTGGGTGAAGTTTGGTTGACTTCTGCGCAGCGGTTTGGGAGTTTACATCAAAATTACATTTCTCAGCCATATCGCATAGATCTCACTGTGAAAAGGCTTAAATGGCTTTTTTGACCTAAGTTTGAGGATTGCGCTCAAATCAAATGTCCTAGAACCAAATTTCCACATGTAACTACTAGAGTGTGATACAATACACTATTGGGTGAAGTTTGGTTGACTTCTGCGCAGCGGTTTGGGAGTTAACATCAAAATTACATTTCTCGGCCATATCGCATAGATCTCACTGTGAAAAGGCTTAAATGGCTTTTTTGACCTAAGTTTGATGATTGCGCTCAAACCAAATGTCCTAGAACTAAATTTCCAAATGTAACTACTAGATTGTGATAAAATACACTATTGGGTGAAGTTTGGTTGACTTCAGCGCAGCGGTTTGGGAGTTAACATCAAAATTACATTTCTCGGCCATATCGCATAGATCTCACTGTGAAAAGGCTTAAATGGCTTTTTTGACCTAAGTTTGAGGATTGCGCTCAAATCAAATGTCCTAGAACCAAATTTCCACATGTAACTACTAGATTGTGATACAATACACTATTGGGTGAAGTTTGGTTTACTTCTGCGCAGCGGTTTGGGAGTTAATATCAAAATTACATTTCTCGGCCATATCGCATAGATCTCACTGTGAAAAGGCTTAAATGGCTTTTTTGACCTAAGTTTGAGGATTGCGCTCAAATCAAATGTCCTAGAACCAAATTTCCACATGTAACTACTAGATTGTGATACAATACACTATTGGGTGAAGTTTGGTTGACTTCTGCGCAGCGGTTTGGGAGTTAACATCAAAATTACATTTCTCGGCCATATCGCATAGATCTCACTGTGAAAAGGCTTAAATGACTTTTTTTAATTAAGTTTGAAGATTGCGCTCAAACCAAATGTCCTAGAACTAAATTTCCAAATGTAACTACTAGATTATGATAAAATACACTATTGGGTGAAGTTTGGTTGACTTCTGCGCAGCGGTTTGGGAGTTAACATCAAAATTACATTTCTCGGCCATATCGCATAGATCTCACTGTGAAAAGGCTTAAATGACTTTTTTTAATTAAGTTTGAAGATTGCGCTCAAACCAAATGTCCTAGAACTAAATTTCCAAATGTAACTACTAGATTATGATAAAATACACTATTGGGTGAAGTTTGGTTGACTTCTGCGCAGCGGTTTGGGAGTTAACATCAAAATTACATTTCTCGGCCATATCGCATAGATCTCACTGTGAAAAGGCTTAAATGACTTTTTTTAATTAAGTTTGAAGATTGCGCTCAAACCAAATGTCCTAAAACTAAATTTCCAAATGTAACTACTAGATTGTGATAAAATACACTATTGGGTGAAGTTTGGTTGACTTCTGCGCAGCGGTTTGGGAGTTAACATCAAAATTACATTTCTCGGCCATATCGCATAGATCTCACTGTGAAAAGGCTTAAATGGCTTTTTTGACCTAAGTTTGAGGATTGCGCTCAAAACAAATGTCCTAGAACCAAATTTCCACATGTAACTACTAGATTGTGATACAATACACTATTGGGTGAAGTTTGGTTTACTTCTGCGCAGCGGTTTGGGAGTGAACATCAAAATTACATTTCTCGGCCATATCGCATAGATCTCACTGTGGAAAGGCTTAAATGACTTTTTTTAATTAAGTTTGAAAATTGCGCTCAAACCAAATGTCCTAAAACTAAATTTCCAAATGTAACTACTAGATTGTGATACAATACACTATTGGGTGAAGTTTGGTTGACTTCTGCGCAGCGGTTTGGGAGTTAACATCAAAATTACATTTCTCAGCCATATCGCGTAGATCTCAATGTGAAAAGGCTTAAATGGCTTATTTGACCTAAGTTTGAGGATTGCGCTCAAATCAAATTTCCTAGAACCAAATTTCCACATGTAACTACTAGATTGTGATACAATACACTATTGGGTGAAGTTTGGTTGACTTCTGCGCAGCGGTTTGGGAGTTAACATCAAAATTACATTTCTCGGCCATATCGCGTAGATCTCACTGTGAAAAGGCTTAAATGGCTTTTTTGACCTAAGTTTGAGGATTGCGCTCAAATCAAATGTCCTAGAACCAAATTTCCACATGTAACTACTAGATTGTGATAAAATACACTATTGGGTGAAGTTTGGTTGACTTCTGCGCAGCGGTTTGGGAGTTAACATCAAAATTACATTTCTCAGCCATATCGCATAGATCTCACTGTGAAAAGGCTTAAATGGCTTTTTTGACCTAAGTTTGAGGATTGCGCTCAAATCAAATGTCCTAGAACCAAATTTCCACATGTAACTACTAGATTGTGATACAATACACTATTGGGTGAAGTTTGGTTGACTTCTGCGCAGCGGTTTGGGAGTTAACATCAAAATTACATTTCTCGGCCATATCGCATAGATCTCACTGTGAAAAGGCTTAAATGGCTTTTTTGACCTAAGTTTGATGATTGCGCTCAAACCAAATGTCCTAGAACTAAATTTCCAAATGTAACTACTAGATTGTGATAAAATACACTATTGGGTGAAGTTTGGTTGACTTCAGCGCAGCGGTTTGGGAGTTAACATCAAAATTACATTTCTCGGCCATATCGCATAGATCTCACTGTGAAAAGGCTTAAATGGCTTTTTTGACCTAAGTTTGAGGATTGCGCTCAAATCAAATGTCCTAGAACCAAATTTCCACATGTAACTACTAGATTGTGATACAATACACTATTGGGTGAAGTTTGGTTTACTTCTGCGCAGCGGTTTGGGAGTTAACATCAAAATTACATTTCTCGGCCATATCGCATAGATCTCACTGTGAAAAGGCTTAAATGGCTTTTTTGACCTAAGTTTGAGGATTGCGCTCAAATCAAATGTCCTAGAACCAAATTTCCACATGTAACTACTAGATTGTGATACAATACACTATTGGGTGAAGTTTGGTTGACTTCTGCGCAGCGGTTTGGGAGTTAACATCAAAATTACATTTCTCGGCCATATCGCATAGATCTCACTGTGAAAAGGCTTAAATGACTTTTTTTAATTAAGTTTGAAGATTGCGCTCAAACCAAATGTCCTAGAACTAAATTTCCAAATGTAACTACTAGATTATGATAAAATACACTATTGGGTGAAGTTTGGTTGACTTCTGCGCAGCGGTTTGGGAGTTAACATCAAAATTACATTTCTCGGCCATATCGCATAGATCTCACTGTGAAAATGCTTAAATGATTTTTTTTAATTAAGTTTGAAGATTGCGCTCAAACCAAATGTCCTAGAACTAAATTTCCAAATATAACTACTAGATTATGATAAAATACACTATTGGGTGAAGTTTGGTTGACTTCTGCGCAGCGGTTTGGGAGTTAACATCAAAATTACATTTCTCGGCCATATCGCATAGATCTCACTGTGAAAAGGCTTAAATGACTTTTTTTAATTAAGTTTGAAGATTGCGCTCAAACCAAATGTCCTAAAACTAAATTTCCAAATGTAACTACTAGATTGTGATAAAATACACTATTGGGTGAAGTTTGGTTGACTTCTGCGCAGCGGTTTGGGAGTTAACATCAAAATTACATTTCTCGGCCATATCGCATAGATCTCACTGTGAAAAGGCTTAAATGGCTTTTTTGACCTAAGTTTGAGGATTGCGCTCAAATCAAATGTCCTAGAACCAAATTTCCACATGTAACTACTAGATTGTGATACAATACACTAATGGGTGAAGTTTGGTTGACTTCTGCGCAGCGGTTTGGGAGTGAACATCAAAATTACATTTATCGGCCATATCGCATAGATCTCACTGTGAAAAGGCTTAAATGACTTTTTTTAATTAAGTTTGAAGATTGCGCTCAAACCAAATGTCCTAAAACTAAATTTCCAAATGTAACTACTAGATTGTGATACAATACACTATTGGGTGAAGTTTGGTTGACTTCTGCGCAGCGGTTTGGGAGTTAACATCAAAATTACATTTCTCGGCCATATCGCATAGATCTCACTGTGAAAAGGCTTAAATGGCTTTTTTGACCTAAGTTTGAGAATTGCGCTCAAATCAAATGTCCTAGAACCAATTTTCCACATGTAACTACTAAATTGTGATACAATACACTTTTGGGTGAAGTTTGGTTGACTTCTGCGCAGCGGTTTGGGAGTTAACATCAAAATTACATTTCTCAGCCATATCGCGTAGATCTCACTGTGAAAAGGCTTAAATGGCTTATTTGACCTAAGTTTGAGGATTGCGCTCAAATCAAATGTCCTAGAACCAAATTTCCACATGTAACTACTAGATTGTGATACAATACACTATTGGGTGAAGTTTGGTTGACTTCTGCGCAGCGGTTTGGGAGTTAACATCAAAATTACATTTCTCAGCCATATCGCGTAGATCTCACTGTGAAAAGGCTTAAATGGCTTATTTGACCTAAGTTTGAGGATTGCGCTCAAATCAAATGTCCTAGAACCAAATTTCCACATGTAACTACTAGATTGTGATAAAATACACTATTGGGTGAAGTTTGGTTGACTTCTGCGCAGCGGTTTGGGAGTTAACATCAAAATTACATTTCTCGGCCATATCGCATAGATCTCACTGTGAAAAGGCTTAAATGGCTTTTTTGACCTAAGTTTGAGGATTGCGCTCAAATCAAATGTCCTAGAACCAAATTTCCACATGTAACTACTAGATTGTGATAAAATACACTATTGGGTGAAGTTTGGTTGACTTCTGCGCAGCGGTTTGGGAGTTAACATCAAAATTACATTTCTCGGCCATATCGCATAGATCTCACTGTGAAAAGGCTTAAATGACTTTTTTTTAATTAAGTTTGAAGATTGCGCTCAAACCAAATATCCTAGAACTAAATTTCCAAATGTAAGTACTAGATTATGATAAAATACACTATTGGGTGAAGTTTGGTTGACTTCTGCGCAGCGGTTTGGGAGTTAACATCAAAATTACATTTCTCGGCCATATCGCATAGATCTCACTGTGAAAAGGCTTAAATGACTTTTTTTAAATTAAGTTTGAAGATTGCGCTCAAACCAAATATCCTAGAACCAAATTTCCACATGTAACTACTAGATTGTGATACAATACACTAATGGGTGAAGTTTGGTTGACTTCTGCGCAGCGGTTTGGGAGTGAACATCAAAATTACATTTCTCGGCCATATCGCATAGATCTCACTGTGGAAAGGCTTAAATGACTTTTTTTAATTAAGTTTGAAAATTGCGCTCAAACCAAATGTCCTAAAACTTAATTTCCAAATGTAACTACTAGATTGTGATACAATACACTATTGGGTGAAGTTTGGTTGACTTCTGCGCAGCGGTTTGGGAGTTAACATCAAAATTACATTTCTCAGCCATATCGCGTAGATCTCAATGTGAAAAGGCTTAAATGGCTTATTTGACCTAAGTTTGAGGATTGCGCTCAAATCAAATTTCCTAGAACCAAATTTCCACATGTAACTACTAGATTGTGATACAATACACTATTGGGTGAAGTTTGGTTGACTTCTGCGCAGCGGTTTGGGAGTTAACATCAAAATTACATTTCTCGGCCATATCGCGTAGATCTCACTTTGAAAAGGCTTAAATGGCTTATTTGACCTAAGTTTGAGGATTGCGCTCAAATCAAATGTCCTAGAACCAAATTTCCACATGTAACTACTAGATTGTGATAAAATACACTATTGGGTGAAGTTTGGTTGACTTCTGCGCAGCGGTTTGGGAGTTAACATCAAAATTACATTTCTCAGCCATATCGCATAGATCTCACTGTGAAAAGGCTTAAATGGCTTTTTTGACCTAAGTTTGAGGATTGCGCTCAAATCAAATGTCCTAGAACCAAATTTCCACATGTAACTACTAGATTGTGATACAATACACTATTGGGTGAAGTTTGGTTGACTTCTGCGCAGCGGTTTGGGAGTTAACATCAAAATTACATTTCTCGGCCATATCGCATAGATCTCACTGTGAAAAGGCTTAAATGGCTTTTTTGACCTAAGTTTGATGATTGCGCTCAAACCAAATGTCCTAGAACTAAATTTCCAAATGTAACTACTAGATTGTGATAAAATACACTATTGGGTGAAGTTTGGTTGACTTCAGCGCAGCGGTTTGGGAGTTAACATCAAAATTACATTTCTCGGCCATATCGCATAGATCTCACTGTGAAAAGGCTTAAATGGCTTTTTTGACCTAAGTTTGAGGATTGCGCTCAAATCAAATGTCCTAGAACCAAATTTCCACATGTAACTACTAGATTGTGATACAATACACTATTGGGTGAAGTTTGGTTTACTTCTGCGCAGCGGTTTGGGAGTTAACATCAAAATTACATTTCTCGGCCATATCGCATAGATCTCACTGTGAAAAGGCTTAAATGGCTTTTTTGACCTAAGTTTGAGGATTGCGCTCAAATCAAATGTCCTAGAACCAAATTTCCACATGTAACTACTAGATTGTGATACAATACACTATTGGGTGAAGTTTGGTTGACTTCTGCGCAGCGGTTTGGGAGTTAACATCAAAATTACATTTCTCGGCCATATCGCATAGATCTCACTGTGAAAAGGCTTAAATGACTTTTTTTAATTAAGTTTGAAGATTGCGCTCAAACCAAATGTCCTAGAACTAAATTTCCAAATGTAACTACTAGATTATGATAAAATACACTATTGGGTGAAGTTTGGTTGACTTCTGCGCAGCGGTTTGGGAGTTAACATCAAAATTACATTTCTCGGCCATATCGCATAGATCTCACTGTGAAAATGCTTAAATGATTTTTTTTAATTAAGTTTGAAGATTGCGCTCAAACCAAATGTCCTAGAACTAAATTTCCAAATGTAACTACTAGATTATGATAAAATACACTATTGGGTGAAGTTTGGTTGACTTCTGCGCAGCGGTTTGGGAGTTAACATCAAAATTACATTTCTCGGCCATATCGCATAGATCTCACTGTGAAAAGGCTTAAATGACTTTTTTTAATTAAGTTTGAAGATTGCGCTCAAACCAAATGTCCTAAAACTAAATTTCCAAATGTAACTACTAGATTGTGATAAAATACACTATTGGGTGAAGTTTGGTTGACTTCTGCGCAGCGGTTTGGGAGTTAACATCAAAATTACATTTCTCGGCCATATCGCATAGATCTCACTGTGAAAAGGCTTAAATGGCTTTTTTGACCTAAGTTTGAGGATTGCGCTCAAATCAAATGTCCTAGAACCAAATTTCCACATGTAACTACTAGATTGTGATACAATACACTAATGGGTGAAGTTTGGTTGACTTCTGCGCAGCGGTTTGGGAGTGAACATCAAAATTACATTTATCGGCCATATCGCATAGATCTCACTGTGAAAAGGCTTAAATGACTTTTTTTAATTAAGTTTGAAGATTGCGCTCAAACCAAATGTCCTAAAACTAAATTTCCAAATGTAACTACTAGATTGTGATACAATACACTATTGGGTGAAGTTTGGTTGACTTCTGCGCAGCGGTTTGGGAGTTAACATCAAAATTACATTTCTCGGCCATATCGCATAGATCTCACTGTGAAAAGGCTTAAATGGCTTTTTTGACCTAAGTTTGAGAATTGCGCTCAAATCAAATGTCCTAGAACCAAATTTCCACATGTAACTACTAAATTGTGATACAATACACTATTGGGTGAAGTTTGGTTGACTTCTGCGCAGCGGTTTGGGAGTTAACATCAAAATTACATTTCTCAGCCATATCGCGTAGATCTCACTGTGAAAAGGCTTAAATGGCTTATTTGACCTAAGTTTGAGGATTGCGCTCAAATCAAATGTCCTAGAACCAAATTTCCACATGTAACTACTAGATTGTGATACAATACACTATTGGGTGAAGTTTGGTTGACTTCTGCGCAGCGGTTTGGGAGTTAACATCAAAATTACATTTCTCAGCCATATCGCGTAGATCTCACTGTGAAAAGGCTTAAATGGCTTATTTGACCTAAGTTTGAGGATTGCGCTCAAATCAAATGTCCTAGAACCAAATTTCCACATGTAACTACTAGATTGTGATAAAATACACTATTGGGTGAAGTTTGGTTGACTTCTGCGCAGCGGTTTGGGAGTTAACATCAAAATTACATTTCTCGGCCATATCGCATAGATCTCACTGTGAAAAGGCTTAAATGGCTTTTTTGACCTAAGTTTGAGGATTGCGCTCAAATCAAATGTCCTAGAACCAAATTTCCACATGTAACTACTAGATTGTGATAAAATACACTATTGGGTGAAGTTTGGTTGACTTCTGCGCAGCGGTTTGGGAGTTAACATCAAAATTACATTTCTCGGCCATATCGCATAGATCTCACTGTGAAAAGGCTTAAATGACTTTTTTTTAATTAAGTTTGAAGATTGCGCTCAAACCAAATATCCTAGAACTAAAATTCCAAATGTAACTACTAGATTATGATAAAATACACTATTGGGTGAAGTTTGGTTGACTTCTGCGCAGCGGTTTGGGAGTTAACATCAAAATTACATTTCTCGGCCATATCGCATAGATCTCACTGTGAAAAGGCTTAAATGGCTTTTTTGACCTAAGTTTGAGGATTGCGCTCAAATCAAATGTCCTAGAACCAAATTTCCACATGTAACTACTAGATTGTGATACAATACACTATTGGGTGAAGTTTGGTTGACTTCTGCGCAGCGGTTTGGGAGTTAACATCAAAATTACATTTCTCGGCCATATCGCATAGATCTCACTGTGAAAAGGCTTAAATGACTTTTTTAAATTAAGTTTGAAGATTGCGCTCAAACCAAATGTCCTAGAACTAAATTTCCAAATGTAACTACTAGATTATGATAAAATACACTATTGGGTGAAGTTTGGTTGACTTCTGCGCAGCGGATTGGGAGTTAACATCAAAATTACATTTCTCGGCCATATCGCATAGATCTCACTGTGAAAAGGCTTAAATGGCTTTTTTGACCTAAGTTTGAGGATTGCGCTCAAATCAAATGTCCTAGACCCAAATTTCCACATGTAACTACTAGATTGTGATACAATACACTAATGGGTGAAGTTTGGTTGACTTCTCCGCAGCGGTTTGGGAGTGAACATCAAAATTACATTTCTCGGCCATATCGCATAGATCTCACTGTGAAAAGGCTTAAATGACTTTTTTTAATTAAGTTTGAAGATTGCGCTCAAACCAAATGTCCTAAAACTAAATTTCCAAATGTAACTACTAGATTGTGATAAAATACACTATTGGGTGAAGTTTGGTTGACTTCTGCGCAGCGGTTTGGGAGTTAACATCAAAATTACATTTCTCGGCCATATCGCATAGATCTCACTGTGAAAAGGCTGAAATGACTTTTTTAATTAAGTTTGATGATTGCGCTCAAACCAAATGTCCTAGAACGAAATTTCCAAATGTAACTACTAGATTGTGATACAATACACTATTGGGTGAAGTTTGGTTGACTTCTGCGCAGCGGTTTGGGAGTTAACATCAAAATTACATTTCTCAGCCATATCGCGTAGATCTCACTGTGAAAAGGCTTAAATGGCTTTTTTGACCTAAGTTTGAGGATTGCGCTCAAATCAAATGTCCTAGAACCAAATTTCCACATGTAACTACTAGATTGTGATACAATACACTATTGGGTGAAGTTTGGTTTACTTCTGCGCAGCGGTTTGGGAGTTAACATCAAAATTACATTTCTCGGCCATATCGCATAGATCTCACTGTGAAAAGGCTTAAATGACTTTTTTTAATTAAGTTTGAAGATTGCGCTCAAACCAAATGTCCTAGAACTAAATTTCTAAATGTAACTACTAGATTGTGATAAAATACACTATTGGGTGAAGTTTGGTTGACTTCTGCGCAGCGGTTTGGGAGTTAACATCAAAATTACATTTCTCGGCCATATCGCATAGATCTCACTGTGAAAAGGCTTAAATGGCTTTTTTGACCTAAGTTTGATGATTGCGCTCAAACCAAATGTCCTAGAACTAAATTTCCAAATGTAACTACTAGATTGTGATAAAATACACTATTGGGTGAAGTTTGGTTGACTTCAGCGCAGCGGTTTGGGAGTTAACATCAAAATTACATTTCTCGGCCATATCGCATAGATCTCACTGTGAAAAGGCTTAAATGGCTTTTTTGACCTAAGTTTGAGGATTGCGCTCAAATCAAATGTCCTAGAACCAAATTTCCACATGTAACTACTAGATTGTGATACAATACACTATTGGGTGAAGTTTGGTTTACTTCTGCGCAGCGGTTTGGGAGTTAACATCAAAATTACATTTCTCGGCCATATCGCATAGATCTCACTGTGAAAAGGCTTAAATGGCTTTTTTGACCTAAGTTTGAGGATTGCGCTCAAATCAAATGTCCTAGAACCAAATTTCCACATGTAACTACTAGATTGTGATACAATACACTATTGGGTGAAGTTTGGTTGACTTCTGCGCAGCGGTTTGGGAGTTAACATCAAAATTACATTTCTCGGCCATATCGCATAGATCTCACTGTGAAAAGGCTTAAATGACTTTTTTTAATTAAGTTTGAAGATTGCGCTCAAACCAAATGTCCTAGAACTAAATTTCCAAATGTAACTACTAGATTATGATAAAATACACTATTGGGTGAAGTTTGGTTGACTTCTGCGCAGCGGTTTGGGAGTTAACATCAAAATTACATTTCTCGGCCATATCGCATAGATCTCACTGTGAAAATGCTTAAATGATTTTTTTTAATTAAGTTTGAAGATTGCGCTCAAACCAAATGTCCTAGAACTAAATTTCCAAATGTAACTACTAGATTATGATAAAATACACTATTGGGTGAAGTTTGGTTGACTTCTGCGCAGCGGTTTGGGAGTTAACATCAAAATTACATTTCTCGGCCATATCGCATAGATCTCACTGTGAAAAGGCTTAAATGACTTTTTTTAATTAAGTTTGAAGATTGCGCTCAAACCAAATGTCCTAAAACTAAATTTCCAAATGTAACTACTAGATTGTGATAAAATACACTATTGGGTGAAGTTTGGTTGACTTCTGCGCAGCGGTTTGGGAGTTAACATCAAAATTACATTTCTCGGCCATATCGCATAGATCTCACTGTGAAAAGGCTTAAATGGCTTTTTTGACCTAAGTTTGAGGATTGCGCTCAAATCAAATGTCCTAGAACCAAATTTCCACATGTAACTACTAGATTGTGATACAATACACTAATGGGTGAAGTTTGGTTGACTTCTGCGCAGCGGTTTGGGAGTGAACATCAAAATTACATTTATCGGCCATATCGCATAGATCTCACTGTGAAAAGGCTTAAATGACTTTTTTTAATTAAGTTTGAAGATTGCGCTCAAACCAAATGTCCTAAAACTAAATTTCCAAATGTAACTACTAGATTGTGATACAATACACTATTGGGTGAAGTTTGGTTGACTTCTGCGCAGCGGTTTGGGAGTTAACATCAAAATTACATTTCTCGGCCATATCGCATAGATCTCACTGTGAAAAGGCTTAAATGGCTTTTTTGACCTAAGTTTGAGAATTGCGCTCAAATCAAATGTCCTAGAACCAAATTTCCACATGTAACTACTAAATTGTGATACAATACACTATTGGGTGAAGTTTGGTTGACTTCTGCGCAGCGGTTTGGGAGTTAACATCAAAATTACATTTCTCAGCCATATCGCGTAGATCTCACTGTGAAAAGGCTTAAATGGCTTATTTGACCTAAGTTTGAGGATTGCGCTCAAATCAAATGTCCTAGAACCAAATTTCCACATGTAACTACTAGATTGTGATACAATACACTATTGGGTGAAGTTTGGTTGACTTCTGCGCAGCGGTTTGGGAGTTAACATCAAAATTACATTTCTCAGCCATATCGCGTAGATCTCACTGTGAAAAGGCTTAAATGGCTTATTTGACCTAAGTTTGAGGATTGCGCTCAAATCAAATGTCCTAGAACCAAATTTCCACATGTAACTACTAGATTGTGATAAAATACACTATTGGGTGAAGTTTGGTTGACTTCTGCGCAGCGGTTTGGGAGTTAACATCAAAATTACATTTCTCGGCCATATCGCATAGATCTCACTGTGAAAAGGCTTAAATGGCTTTTTTGACCTAAGTTTGAGGATTGCGCTCAAATCAAATGTCCTAGAACCAAATTTCCACATGTAACTACTAGATTGTGATAAAATACACTATTGGGTGAAGTTTGGTTGACTTCTGCGCAGCGGTTTGGGAGTTAACATCAAAATTACATTTCTCGGCCATATCGCATAGATCTCACTGTGAAAAGGCTTAAATGACTTTTTTTTAATTAAGTTTGAAGATTGCGCTCAAACCAAATATCCTAGAACTAAAATTCCAAATGTAACTACTAGATTATGATAAAATACACTATTGGGTGAAGTTTGGTTGACTTCTGCGCAGCGGTTTGGGAGTTAACATCAAAATTACATTTCTCGGCCATATCGCATAGATCTCACTGTGAAAAGGCTTAAATGGCTTTTTTGACCTAAGTTTGAGGATTGCGCTCAAATCAAATGTCCTAGAACCAAATTTCCACATGTAACTACTAGATTGTGATACAATACACTATTGGGTGAAGTTTGGTTGACTTCTGCGCAGCGGTTTGGGAGTTAACATCAAAATTACATTTCTCGGCCATATCGCATAGATCTCACTGTGAAAAGGCTTAAATGACTTTTTTAAATTAAGTTTGAAGATTGCGCTCAAACCAAATGTCCTAGAACTAAATTTCCAAATGTAACTACTAGATTATGATAAAATACACTATTGGGTGAAGTTTGGTTGACTTCTGCGCAGCGGATTGGGAGTTAACATCAAAATTACATTTCTCGGCCATATCGCATAGATCTCACTGTGAAAAGGCTTAAATGGCTTTTTTGACCTAAGTTTGAGGATTGCGCTCAAATCAAATGTCCTAGACCCAAATTTCCACATGTAACTACTAGATTGTGATACAATACACTAATGGGTGAAGTTTGGTTGACTTCTCCGCAGCGGTTTGGGAGTGAACATCAAAATTACATTTCTCGGCCATATCGCATAGATCTCACTGTGAAAAGGCTTAAATGACTTTTTTTAATTAAGTTTGAAGATTGCGCTCAAACCAAATGTCCTAAAACTAAATTTCCAAATGTAACTACTAGATTGTGATAAAATACACTATTGGGTGAAGTTTGGTTGACTTCTGCGCAGCGGTTTGGGAGTTAACATCAAAATTACATTTCTCGGCCATATCGCATAGATCTCACTGTGAAAAGGCTGAAATGACTTTTTTAATTAAGTTTGATGATTGCGCTCAAACCAAATGTCCTAGAACGAAATTTCCAAATGTAACTACTAGATTGTGATACAATACACTATTGGGTGAAGTTTGGTTGACTTCTGCGCAGCGGTTTGGGAGTTAACATCAAAATTACATTTCTCAGCCATATCGCGTAGATCTCACTGTGAAAAGGCTTAAATGGCTTTTTTGACCTAAGTTTGAGGATTGCGCTCAAATCAAATGTCCTAGAACCAAATTTCCACATGTAACTACTAAATTGTGATACAATACACTATTGGGTGAAGTTTGGTTTACTTCTGCGCAGCGGTTTGGGAGTTAACATCAAAATTACATTTCTCGGCCATATCGCATAGATCTCACTGTGAAAAGGCTTAAATGACTTTTTTTAATTAAGTTTGAAGATTGCGCTCAAACCAAATGTCCTAGAACTAAATTTCTAAATGTAACTACTAGATTGTGATAAAATACACTATTGGGTGAAGTTTGGTTGACTTCTGCGCAGCGGTTTGGGAGTTAACATCAAAATTACATTTCTCAGCCATATCGCATAGATCTCACTGTGAAAAGGCTTAAATGGCTTTTTTGACCTAAGTTTGATGATTGCGCTCAAACCAAATGTCCTAGAACTAAATTTCTAAATGTAACTACTAAATTGTGATAAAATACACTATTGGGTGAAGTTTGGTTGACTTCTGCGCAGCGGTTTGGGAGTTAACATCAAAATTACATTTCTCGGCCATATCGCATAGATCTCACTGTGAAAAGGCTTAAATGGCTTTTTTGACCTAAGTTTGATGATTGCGCTCAAATCAAATGTCCTAGAACTAAATTTCCAAATGTAACTACTAGATTGTGATACAATACACTATTGGGTGAAGTTTGGTTGACTTCTGCGCAGCGGTTTGGGAGTTAACATCAAAATTACATTTCTCGGCCATATCGCGTAGATCTCACTGTGAAAAGGCTTAAATGGCTTATTTGACCTAAGTTTGAGGATTGCGCTCAAATCAAATGTCCTAGAACCAAATTTCCACATGTAACTACTAGATTGTGATAAAATACACTATTGGGTGAAGTTTGGTTGACTTCTGCGCAGCGGTTTGGGAGTTAACATCAAAATTACATTTCTCAGCCATATCGCATAGATCTCACTGTGAAAAGGCTTAAATGGCTTTTTTGACCTAAGTTTGAGGATTGCGCTCAAATCAAATGTCCTAGAACCAAATTTCCACATGTAACTACTAGATTGTGATACAATACACTATTGGGTGAAGTTTGGTTGACTTCTGCGCAGCGGTTTGGGAGTTAACATCAAAATTACATTTCTCGGCCATATCGCATAGATCTCACTGTGAAAAGGCTTAAATGGCTTTTTTGACCTAAGTTTGATGATTGCGCTCAAACCAAATGTCCTAGAACTAAATTTCCAAATGTAACTACTAGATTGTGATAAAATACACTATTGGGTGAAGTTTGGTTGACTTCAGCGCAGCGGTTTGGGAGTTAACATCAAAATTACATTTCTCGGCCATATCGCATAGATCTCACTGTGAAAAGGCTTAAATGGCTTTTTTGACCTAAGTTTGAGGATTGCGCTCAAATCAAATGTCCTAGAACCAAATTTCCACATGTAACTACTAGATTGTGATACAATACACTATTGGGTGAAGTTTGGTTTACTTCTGCGCAGCGGTTTGGGAGTTAACATCAAAATTACATTTCTCGGCCATATCGCATAGATCTCACTGTGAAAAGGCTTAAATGGCTTTTTTGACCTAAGTTTGAGGATTGCGCTCAAATCAAATGTCCTAGAACCAAATTTCCACATGTAACTACTAGATTGTGATACAATACACTATTGGGTGAAGTTTGGTTGACTTCTGCGCAGCGGTTTGGAAGTTAACATCAAAATTACATTTCTCGGCCATATCGCATAGATCTCACTGTGAAAAGGCTTAAATGACTTTTTTTAATTAAGTTTGAAGATTGCGCTCAAACCAAATGTCCTAGAACTAAATTTCCAAATGTAACTACTAGATTATGATAAAATACACTATTGGGTGAAGTTTGGTTGACTTCTGCGCAGCGGTTTGGGAGTTAACATCAAAATTACATTTCTCGGCCATATCGCATAGATCTCACTGTGAAAAGGCTTAAATGACTTTTTTTAATTAAGTTTGAAGATTGCGCTCAAACCAAATGTCCTAGAACTAAATTTCCAAATGTAACCACTAGATTATGATAAAATACACTATTGGGTGAAGTTTGGTTGACTTCTGCGCAGCGGTTTGGGAGTTAACATCAAAATTACATTTCTCGGCCATATCGCATAGATCTCACTGTGAAAAGGCTTAAATGACTTTTTTTAATTAAGTTTGAAGATTGCGCTCAAACCAAATGTCCTAAAACTAAATTTTCAAATGTAACTACTAGATTGTGATAAAATACACTATTGGGTGAAGTTTGGTTGACTTCTGCGCAGCGGTTTGGGAGTTAACATCAAAATTACATTTCTCGGCCATATCGCATAGATCTCACTGTGAAAAGGCTTAAATGGCTTTTTTGACCTAAGTTTGAGGATTGCGCTCAAATCAAATGTCCTAGAACCAAATTTCCACATGTAACTTCTAGATTGTGATACAATACACTAATGGGTGAAGTTTGGTTGACTTCTGCGCAGCGGTTTGGGAGTGAACATCAAAATTACATTTCTCGGCCATATTGCATAGATCTCACTGTGGAAAGGCTTAAATGACTTTTTTTAATTAAGTTTGAAAATTGCGCTCAAACCAAATGTCCTAAAACTAAATTTCCAAATGTAACTACTAGATTGTGATACAATACACTATTGGGTGAAGTTTGGTTGACTTCTGCGCAGCGGTTTGGGAGTTAACATCAAAATTACATTTCTCAGCCATATCGCGTAGATCTCAATGTGAAAAGGCTTAAATGGCTTATTTGACCTAAGTTTGAGGATTGCGCTCAAATCAAATTTCCTAGAACCAAATTTCCACATGTAACTACTAGATTGTGATACAATACACTATTGGGTGAAGTTTGGTTGACTTCTGCGCAGCGGTTTGGGAGTTAACATCAAAATTACATTTCTCGGCCATATCGCGTAGATCTCACTGTGAAAAGGCTTAAATGGCTTATTTGACCTAAGTTTGAGGATTGCGCTCAAATCAAATGTCCTAGAACCAAATTTCCACATATAACTACTAGATTGTGATAAAATACACTATTGGGTGAAGTTTGGTTGACTTCTGCGCAGCGGTTTGGGAGTTAACATCAAAATTACATTTCTCAGCCATATCGCATAGATCTCACTGTGAAAAGGCTTAAATGGCTTTTTTGACCTAAGTTTGAGGATTGCGCTCAAATCAAATGTCCTAGAACCAAATTTCCACATGTAACTACTAGATTGTGATACAATACACTATTGGGTGAAGTTTGGTTGACTTCTGCGCAGCGGTTTGGGAGTTAACATCAAAATTACATTTCTCGGCCATATCGCATAGATCTCACTGTGAAAAGGCTTAAATGGCTTTTTTTACCTAAGTTTGATGATTGCGCTCAAACCAAATGTCCTAGAACTAAATTTCCAAATGTAACTACTAGATTGTGATAAAATACACTATTGGGTGAAGTTTGGTTGACTTCAGCGCAGCGGTTTGGGAGTTAACATCAAAATTACATTTCTCGGCCATATCGCATAGATCTCACTGTGAAAAGGCTTAAATGGCTTTTTTGACCTAAGTTTGAGGATTGCGCTCAAATCAAATGTCCTAGAACCAAATTTCCACATGTAACTACTAGATTGTGATACAATACACTATTGGGTGAAGTTTGGTTTACTTCTGCGCAGCGGTTTGGGAGTTAACATCAAAATTACATTTCTCGGCCATATCGCATAGATCTCACTGTGAAAAGGCTTAAATGGCTTTTTTGACCTAAGTTTGAGGATTGCGCTCAAATCAAATGTCCTAGAACCAAATTTCTACATGTAACTACTAGATTGTGATACAATACACTATTGGGTGAAGTTTGGTTGACTTCTGCGCAGCGGTTTGGGAGTTAACATCAAAATTACATTTCTCGGCCATATCGCATAGATCTCACTGTGAAAAGGCTTAAATGACTTTTTTTAATTAAGTTTGAAGATTGCGCTCAAACCAAATGTCCTAGAACTAAATTTCCAAATGTAACTACTAGCTTATGATAAAATACACTATTGGGTGAAGTTTGGTTGACTTCTGCGCAGCGGTTTGGGAGTTAACATCAAAATTACATTTCTCGGCCATATCGCATAGATCTCACTGTGAAAATGCTTAAATGATTTTTTTTAATTAAGTTTGAAGATTGCGCTCAAACCAAATGTCCTAGAACTAAATTTCCAAATGTAACTACTAGATTATGATAAAATACACTATTGGGTGAAGTTTGGTTGACTTCTGCGCAGCGGTTTGGGAGTTAACATCAAAATTACATTTCTCGGCCATATCGCATAGATCTCACTGTGAAAAGGCTTAAATGACTTTTTTTAATTAAGTTTGAAGATTGCGCTCAAACCAAATGTCCTAAAACTAAATTTCCAAATGTAACTACTAGATTGTGATAAAATACACTATTGGGTGAAGTTTGGTTGACTTCTGCGCAGCGGTTTGGGAGTTAACATCAAAATTACATTTCTCGGCCATATCGCATAGATCTCACTGTGAAAAGGCTTAAATGGCTTTTTTGACCTAAGTTTGAGGATTGCGCTCAAATCAAATGTCCTAGAACCAAATTTCCACATGTAACTACTAGATTGTGATACAATACACTAATGGGTGAAGTTTGGTTGACTTCTGCGCAGCGGTTTGGGAGTGAACATCAAAATTACATTTATCGGCCATATCGCATAGATCTCACTGTGAAAAGGCTTAAATGACTTTTTTTAATTAAGTTTGAAGATTGCGCTCAAACCAAATGTCCTAAAACTAAATTTCCAAATGTAACTACTAGATTGTGATACAATACACTATTGGGTGAAGTTTGGTTGACTTCTGCGCAGCGGTTTGGGAGTTAACATCAAAATTACATTTCTCAGCCATATCGCGTAGATCTCACTGTGAAAAGGCTTAAATGGCTTATTTGACCTAAGTTTGAGGATTGCGCTCAAATCAAATGTCCTAGAACCAAATTTCCACATGTAACTACTAGATTGTGATACAATACACTATTGGGTGAAGTTTGGTTGACTTCTGCGCAGCGGTTTGGGAGTTAACATCAAAATTACATTTCTCAGCCATATCGCGTAGATCTCACTGTGAAAAGGCTTAAATGGCTTATTTGACCTAAGTTTGAGGATTGCGCTCAAATCAAATGTCCTAGAACCAAATTTCCACATGTAACTACTAGATTGTGATAAATTACACTATTGGGTGAAGTTTGGTTGACTTCTGCGCAGCGGTTTGGGAGTTAACATCAAAATTACATTTCTCGGCCATATCGCATAGATCTCACTGTGAAAAGGCTTAAATGACTTTTTTTTAATTAAGTTTGAAGATTGCGCTCAAACCAAATATCCTAGACCTAAATTTCCAAATGTAACTACTAGATTATGATAAAATACACTATTGGGTGAAGTTTGGTTGACTTCTGCGCAGCGGTTTGGGAGTTAACATCAAAATTACATTTCTCGGCCATATCGCATAGATCTCACTGTGAAAAGGCTTAAATGGCTTTTTTGACCTAAGTTTGAGGATTGCGCTCAAATCAAATGTCCTAGAACCAAATTTCCACATGTAACTACTAGATTGTGATACAATACACTATTGGGTGAAGTTTGGTTGACTTCTGCGCAGCGGTTTGGGAGTTAACATCAAAATTACATTTCTCGGCCATATCGCATAGATCTCACTGTGAAAAGGCTTAAATGACTTTTTTAAATTAAGTTTGAAGATTGCGCTCAAACCAAATGTCCTAGAACTAAATTTCCAAATGTAACTACTAGATTATGATAAAATACACTATTGGGTGAAGTTTGGTTGACTTCTGCGCAGCGGTTTGGGAGTTAACATCAAAATTACATTTCTCGGCCATATCGCATAGATCTCACTGTGAAAAGGCTGAAATGACTTTTTTAATTAAGTTTGATGATTGCGCTCAAACCAAATGTCCTAGAACGAAATTTCCAAATGTAACTACTAGATTGTGATACAATACACTATTGGGTGAAGTTTGGTTGACTTCTGCGCAGCGGTTTGGGAGTTAACATCAAAATTACATTTCTCAGCCATATCGCGTAGATCTCACTGTGAAAAGGCTTAAATGGCTTTTTTGACCTAAGTTTGAGGATTGCGCTCAAATCAAATGTCCTAGAACCAAATTTCCACATGTAACTACTAGATTGTGATACAATACACTATTGGGTGAAGTTTGGTTTACTTCTGCGCAGCGGTTTGGGAGTTAACATCAAAATTACATTTCTCGGCCATATCGCATAGATCTCACTGTGAAAAGGCTTAAATGACTTTTTTTAATTAAGTTTGAAGATTGCGCTCAAACCAAATGTCCTAGAACTAAATTTCTAAATGTAACTACTAGATTGTGATAAAATACACTATTGGGTGAAGTTTGGTTGACTTCTGCGCAGCGGTTTGGGAGTTAACATCAAAATTACATTTCTCAGCCATATCGCATAGATCTCACTGTGAAAAGGCTTAAATGGCTTTTTTGACCTAAGTTTGATGATTGCGCTCAAACCAAATGTCCTAGAACTAAATTTCTAAATGTAACTACTAAATTGTGATAAAATACACTATTGGGTGAAGTTTGGTTGACTTCTGCGCAGCGGTTTGGGAGTTAACATCAAAATTACATTTCTCGGCCATATCGCATAGATCTCACTGTGAAAAGGCTTAAATGGCTTTTTTGACCTAAGTTTGATGATTGCGCTCAAATCAAATGTCCTAGAACTAAATTTCCAAATGTAACTACTAGATTGTGATACAATACACTATTGGGTGAAGTTTGGTTGACTTCTGCGCAGCGGTTTGGGAGTTAACATCAAAATTACATTTCTCGGCCATATCGCGTAGATCTCACTGTGAAAAGGCTTAAATGGCTTATTTGACCTAAGTTTGAGGATTGCGCTCAAATCAAATGTCCTAGAACCAAATTTCCACATGTAACTACTAGATTGTGATACAATACACTATTGGGTGAAGTTTGGTTGACTTCTGCGCAGCGGTTTGGGAGTTAACATCAAAATTACATTTCTCGGCCATATCGCATAGATCTCACTGTGAAAAGGCTTAAATGACTTTTTTTAATTAAGTTTGAAGATTGCGCTCAAACCAAATGTCCTAAAACTAAATTTCCAAATGTAACTACTAGATTGTGATACAATACACTATTGGGTGAAGTTTGGTTGACTTCTGCGCAGCGGTTTGGGAGTTAACATCAAAATTACATTTCTCGGCCAAATCGCATAGATCTCACTGTGAAAAGGCTTAAATGGCTTTTTTGACCTAAGTTTGAGAATTGCGCTCAAATCAAATGTCCTAGAACCAAATTTCCACATGTAACTACTAAATTGTGATACAATACACTATTGGGTGAAGTTTGGTTGACTTCTGCGCAGCGGTTTGGGAGTTAACATCAAAATTACATTTCTCAGCCATATCGCGTAGATCTCACTGTGAAAAGGCTTAAATGGCTTATTTGACCTAAGTTTGAGGATTGCGCTCAAATCAAATGTCCTAGAACCAAATTTCCACATGTAACTACTAGATTGTGATACAATACACTATTGGGTGAAGTTTGGTTGACTTCTGCGCAGCGGTTTGGGAGTTAACATCAAAATTACATTTCTCAGCCATATCGCGTAGATCTCACTGTGAAAAGGCTTAAATGGCTTATTTGACCTAAGTTTGAGGATTGCGCTCAAATCAAATGTCCTAGAACCAAATTTCCACATGTAACTACTAGATTGTGATAAAATACACTATTGGGTGAAGTTTGGTTGACTTCTGCGCAGCGGTTTGGGAGTTAACATCAAAATTACATTTCTCGGCCATATCGCATAGATCTCACTGTGAAAAGGCTTAAATGACTTTTTTTTAATTAAGTTTGAAGATTGCGCTCAAACCAAATATCCTAGAACTAAATTTCCAAATGTAACTACTAGATTATGATAAAATACACTATTGGGTGAAGTTTGGTTGACTTCTGCGCAGCGGTTTGGGAGTTAACATCAAAATTACATTTCTCGGCCATATCGCATAGATCTCACTGTGAAAAGGCTTAAATGGATTTTTTGACCTAAGTTTGAGGATTGCGCTCAAATCAAATGTCCTAGAACCAAATTTCCACATGTAACTACTAGATTGTGATACAATACACTATTGGGTGAAGTTTGGTTGACTTCTGCGCAGCGGTTTGGGAGTTAACATCAAAATTACATTTCTCGGCCATATCGCATAGATCTCACTGTGAAAAGGCTTAAATGACTTTTTTAAATTAAGTTTGAAGATTGCGCTCAAACCAAATGTCCTAGAACTAAATTTCCAAATGTAACTACTAGATTATGATAAAATACACTATTGGGTGAAGTTTGGTTGACTTCTGCGCAGCGGATTGGGAGTTAACATCAAAATTACATTTCTCGGCCATATCGCATAGATCTCACTGTGAAAAGGCTTAAATGGCTTTTTTGACCTAAGTTTGAGGATTGCGCTCAAATCAAATGTCCTAGACCCAAATTTCCACATGTAACTACTAGATTGTGATACAATACACTAATGGGTGAAGTTTGGTTGACTTCTCCGCAGCGGTTTGGGAGTGAACATCAAAATTACATTTCTCGGCCATATCGCATAGATCTCACTGTGAAAAGGCTTAAATGACTTTTTTTAATTAAGTTTGAAGATTGCGCTCAAACCAAATGTCCTAAAACTAAATTTCCAAATGTAACTACTAGATTGTGATAAAATACACTATTGGGTGAAGTTTGGTTGACTTCTGCGCAGCGGTTTGGGAGTTAACATCAAAATTACATTTCTCGGCCATATCGCATAGATCTCACTGTGAAAAGGCTGAAATGACTTTTTTAATTAAGTTTGATGATTGCGCTCAAACCAAATGTCCTAGAACGAAATTTCCAAATGTAACTACTAGATTGTGATACAATACACTATTGGGTGAAGTTTGGTTGACTTCTGCGCAGCGGTTTGGGAGTTAACATCAAAATTACATTTCTCAGCCATATCGCGTAGATCTCACTGTGAAAAGGCTTAAATGGCTTTTTTGACCTAAGTTTGAGGATTGCGCTCAAATCAAATGTCCTAGAACCAAATTTCCACATGTAACTACTAGATTGTGATACAATACACTATTGGGTGAAGTTTGGTTTACTTCTGCGCAGCGGTTTGGGAGTTAACATCAAAATTACATTTCTCGGCCATATCGCATAGATCTCACTGTGAAAAGGCTTAAATGACTTTTTTTAATTAAGTTTGAAGATTGCGCTCAAACCAAATGTCCTAGAACTAAATTTCTAAATGTAACTACTAGATTGTGATAAAATACACTATTGGGTGAAGTTTGGTTGACTTCTGCGCAGCGGTTTGGGAGTTAACATCAAAATTACATTTCTCAGCCATATCGCATAGATCTCACTGTGAAAAGGCTTAAATGGCTTTTTTGACCTAAGTTTGATGATTGCGCTCAAACCAAATGTCCTAGAACTAAATTTCTAAATGTAACTACTAAATTGTGATAAAATACACTATTGGGTGAAGTTTGGTTGACTTCTGCGCAGCGGTTTGGGAGTTAACATCAAAATTACATTTCTCGGCCATATCGCATAGATCTCACTGTGAAAAGGCTTAAATGGCTTTTTTGACCTAAGTTTGATGATTGCGCTCAAATCAAATGTCCTAGAACTAAATTTCCAAATGTAACTACTAGATTGTGATACAATACACTATTGGGTGAAGTTTGGTTGACTTCTGCGCAGCGGTTTGGGAGTTAACATCAAAATTACATTTCTCGGCCATATCGCGTAGATCTCACTGTGAAAAGGCTTAAATGGCTTATTTGACCTAAGTTTGAGGATTGCGCTCAAATCAAATGTCCTAGAACCAAATTTCCACATGTAACTACTAGATTGTGATAAAATACACTATTGGGTGAAGTTTGGTTGACTTCTGCGCAGCGGTTTGGGAGTTAACATCAAAATTACATTTCTCAGCCATATCGCATAGATCTCACTGTGAAAAGGCTTAAATGGCTTTTTTGACCTAGGTTTGAGGATTGCGCTCAAATCAAATGTCCTAGAACCAAATTTCCACATGTAACTACTAGATTGTGATACAATACACTATTGGGTGAAGTTTGGTTGACTTCTGCGCAGCGGTTTGGGAGTTAACATCAAAATTACATTTCTCGGCCATATCGCATAGATCTCACTGTGAAAAGGCTTAAATGGCTTTTTTGACCTAAGTTTGATGATTGCGCTCAAACCAAATGTCCTAGAACTAAATTTCCAAATGTAACTACTAGATTGTGATAAAATACACTATTGGGTGAAGTTTGGTTGACTTCAGCGCAGCGGTTTGGGAGTTAACATCAAAATTACATTTCTCGGCCATATCGCATAGATCTCACTGTGAAAAGGCTTAAATGGCTTTTTTGACCTAAGTTTGAGGATTGCGCTCAAATCAAATGTCCTAGAACCAAATTTCCACATGTAACTACTAGATTGTGATACAATACACTATTGGGTGAAGTTTGGTTTACTTCTGCGCAGCGGTTTGGGAGTTAACATCAAAATTACATTTCTCGGCCATATCGCATAGATCTCACTGTGAAAAGGCTTAAATGGCTTTTTTGACCTAAGTTTGAGGATTGCGCTCAAATCAAATGTCCTAGAACCAAATTTCCACATGTAACTACTAGATTGTGATACAATACACTATTGGGTGAAGTTTGGTTGACTTCTGCGCAGCGGTTTGGGAGTTAACATCAAAATTACATTTCTCGGCCATATCGCATAGATCTCACTGTGAAAAGGCTTAAATGACTTTTTTTAATTAAGTTTGAAGATTGCGCTCAAACCAAATGTCCTAGAACTAAATTTCCTAATGTAACTACTAGATTATGATAAAATACACTATTGGGTGAAGTTTGGTTGACTTCTGCGCAGCGGTTTGGGAGTTAACATCAAAATTACATTTCTCGGCCATATCGTATAGATCTCACTGTGAAAAGGCTTAAATGGCTTTTTTGACCTAAGTTTGAGGATTGCGCTCAAATCAAATGTCCTAGACCCAAATTTCCACATGTAACTACTAGATTGTGAAACGATACACTAATGGGTGAAGTTTGGTTGACTTCTCCGCAGCGGTTTGGGAGTGAACATCAAAATTACATTTCTCGGCCATATCGCATAGATCTCACTGTGAAAAGGCTTAAATGACTTTTTTTAATTAAGTTTGAAGATTGCGCTCAAACCAAATGTCCTAGAACTAAATTTCCAAATGTAACTACTAGATTATGATAAAATACACTATTGGGTGAAGTTTGGTTGACTTCTGCGCAGCGGTTTGGGAGTTAACATCAAAATTACATTTCTCGGCCATATCGCATAGATCTCACTGTGAAAAGGCTTAAATGGCTTTTTTGACCTAAGTTTGAGGATTGCGCTCAAATCAAATGTCCTAGAACCAAATTTCTACATGTAACTACTAGACTGTGATACAATACACTATTGGGTGAAGTTTGGTTGACTTCTGCGCAGCGGTTTGGGAGTTAACATCAAAATTACATTTCTCGGCCATATCGCATATATCTCACTGTGAAAAGGCTTAAATGACTTTTTTTAATTAAGTTTGAAGATTGCGCTCAAACCAAATGTCCTAGAACTAAATTTCCAAATGTAACTACTAGATTATGATAAAATACACTATTGGGTGAAGTTTGGTTGACTTCTGCGCAGCGGTTTGGGAGTTAACATCAAAATTACATTTCTCGGCCATATCGCATAGATCTCACTGTGAAAAGGCTTAAATGGCTTTTTTGACCTAAGTTTGAGGATTGCGCTCAAATCAAATGTCCTAGACCCAAATTTCCACATGTAACTACTAGATTGTGAAACGATACACTAATGGGTGAAGTTTGGTTGACTTCTCCGCAGCGGTTTGGGAGTGAACATCAAAATTACATTTCTCGGCCATATCGCATAGATCTCACTGTGAAAAGGCTTAAATTACTTTTTTTAATTAAGTTTGAAGATTGCGCTCAAACCAAATGTCCTAGAACTAAATTTCCAAATGTAACTACTAGATTATGATAAAATACACTATTGGGTGAAGTTTGGTTGACTTCTGCGCAGCGGATTGGGAGTTAACATCAAAATTACATTTCTCGGCCATATCGCATAGATCTCACTGTGAAAAGGCTGAAATGGCTTTTTTGACCTAAGTTTGAGGATTGCGCTCAAATCAAATGTCCTAGACCCAAATTTCCACATGTAACTACTAGATTGTGATACAATACACTATTGGGTGAAGTTTGGTTTACTTCTGCGCAGCGGTTTGGGAGTTAACATCAAAATTACATTTCTCGGCCATATCGCATAGATCTCACTGTGAAAAGGCTTAAATGACTTTTTTTAATTAAGTTTGAAGATTGCGCTCAAACCAAATGTCCTAGAACTAAATTTCCAAATGTAACTACTAGATTATGATAAAATACACTATTGGGTGAAGTTTGGTTGACTTCTGCGCAGCGGTTTGGGAGTTAACATCAAAATTACATTTCTCGGCCATATCGCATAGATCTCACTGTGAAAAGGCTTAAATGGCTTTTTTGACCTAAGTTTGAGGATTGCGCTCAAATCAAATGTCCTAGAACCAAATTTCCACATGTAACTACTAGATTGTGATACAATACACTATTGGGTGAAGTTTGGTTGACTTCTGCGCAGCGGTTTGGGAGTTAACATCAAAATTACATTTCTCGGCCATATCGCATATATCTCACTGTGAAAAGGCTTAAATGACTTTTTTTAATTAAGTTTGAAGATTGCGCTCAAACCAAATGTCCTAAAACTAAATTTCCAAATGTAACTACTAGATTGTGATAAAATACACTATTGGGTGAAGTTTGGTTGACTTCTGCGCAGCGGTTTGGGAGTTAACATCAAAATTACATTTCTCGGCCATATCGCATAGATCTCACTGTGAAAAGGCTGAAATGACTTTTTTAATTAAGTTTGATGATTGCGCTCAAACCAAATGTCCTAGAACGAAATTTCCAAATGTAACTA
Source organism: Corythoichthys intestinalis (assembly GCF_030265065.1). Taxonomy (NCBI): domain Eukaryota; kingdom Metazoa; phylum Chordata; class Actinopteri; order Syngnathiformes; family Syngnathidae; genus Corythoichthys; species Corythoichthys intestinalis. The sequence continues at coordinate 83,690,174 of NC_080395.1, forward strand.
CTAGATTGTGATACAATACACTATTGGGTGAAGTTTGGTTGACTTCTGCGCAGCGGTTTGGGAGTTAACATCAAAATTACATTTCTCAGCCATATCGCGTAGATCTCACTGTGAAAAGGCTTAAATGGCTTTTTTGACCTAAGTTTGAGGATTGCGCTCAAATCAAATGTCCTAGAACCAAATTTCCACATGTAACTACTAGATTGTGATACAATACACTATTGGGTGAAGTTTGGTTTACTTCTGCGCAGCGGTTTGGGAGTTAACATCAAAATTACATTTCTCGGCCATATCGCATAGATCTCACTGTGAAAAGGCTTAAATGACTTTTTTTAATTAAGTTTGAAGATTGCGCTCAAACCAAATGTCCTAGAACTAAATTTCTAAATGTAACTACTAGATTGTGATAAAATACACTATTGGGTGAAGTTTGGTTGACTTCTGCGCAGCGGTTTGGGAGTTAACATCAAAATTACATTTCTCAGCCATATCGCATAGATCTCACTGTGAAAAGGCTTAAATGGCTTTTTTGACCTAAGTTTGATGATTGCGCTCAAACCAAATGTCCTAGAACTAAATTTCTAAATGTAACTACTAAATTGTGATAAAATACACTATTGGGTGAAGTTTGGTTGACTTCTGCGCAGCGGTTTGGGAGTTAACATCAAAATTACATTTCTCGGCCATATCGCATAGATCTCACTGTGAAAAGGCTTAAATGGCTTTTTTGACCTAAGTTTGATGATTGCGCTCAAATCAAATGTCCTAGAACTAAATTTCCAAATGTAACTACTAGATTGTGATACAATACACTATTGGGTGAAGTTTGGTTGACTTCTGCGCAGCGGTTTGGGAGTTAACATCAAAATTACATTTCTCGGCCATATCGCGTAGATCTCACTGTGAAAAGGCTTAAATGGCTTATTTGACCTAAGTTTGAGGATTGCGCTCAAATCAAATGTCCTAGAACCAAATTTCCACATGTAACTACTAGATTGTGATAAAATACACTATTGGGTGAAGTTTGGTTGACTTCTGCGCAGCGGTTTGGGAGTTAACATCAAAATTACATTTCTCAGCCATATCGCATAGATCTCACTGTGAAAAGGCTTAAATGGCTTTTTTGACCTAGGTTTGAGGATTGCGCTCAAATCAAATGTCCTAGAACCAAATTTCCACATGTAACTACTAGATTGTGATACAATACACTATTGGGTGAAGTTTGGTTGACTTCTGCGCAGCGGTTTGGGAGTTAACATCAAAATTACATTTCTCGGCCATATCGCATAGATCTCACTGTGAAAAGGCTTAAATGGCTTTTTTGACCTAAGTTTGATGATTGCGCTCAAACCAAATGTCCTAGAACTAAATTTCCAAATGTAACTACTAGATTGTGATAAAATACACTATTGGGTGAAGTTTGGTTGACTTCAGCGCAGCGGTTTGGGAGTTAACATCAAAATTACATTTCTCGGCCATATCGCATAGATCTCACTGTGAAAAGGCTTAAATGGCTTTTTTGACCTAAGTTTGAGGATTGCGCTCAAATCAAATGTCCTAGAACCAAATTTCCACATGTAACTACTAGATTGTGATACAATACACTATTGGGTGAAGTTTGGTTTACTTCTGCGCAGCGGTTTGGGAGTTAACATCAAAATTACATTTCTCGGCCATATCGCATAGATCTCACTGTGAAAAGGCTTAAATGGCTTTTTTGACCTAAGTTTGAGGATTGCGCTCAAATCAAATGTCCTAGAACCAAATTTCCACATGTAACTACTAGATTGTGATACAATACACTATTGGGTGAAGTTTGGTTGACTTCTGCGCAGCGGTTTGGGAGTTAACATCAAAATTACATTTCTCAGCCATATCGCATAGATCTCACTGTGAAAAGGCTTAAATGGCTTTTTTGACCTAGGTTTGAGGATTGCGCTCAAATCAAATGTCCTAGAACCAAATTTCCACATGTAACTACTAGATTGTGATACAATACACTATTGGGTGAAGTTTGGTTGACTTCTGCGCAGCGGTTTGGGAGTTAACATCAAAATTACATTTCTCGGCCATATCGCATAGATCTCACTGTGAAAAGGCTTAAATGGCTTTTTTGACCTAAGTTTGATGATTGCGCTCAAACCAAATGTCCTAGAACTAAATTTCCAAATGTAACTACTAGATTGTGATAAAATACACTATTGGGTGAAGTTTGGTTGACTTCAGCGCAGCGGTTTGGGAGTTAACATCAAAATTACATTTCTCGGCCATATCGCATAGATCTCACTGTGAAAAGGCTTAAATGGCTTTTTTGACCTAAGTTTGAGGATTGCGCTCAAATCAAATGTCCTAGAACCAAATTTCCACATGTAACTACTAGATTGTGATACAATACACTATTGGGTGAAGTTTGGTTTACTTCTGCGCAGCGGTTTGGGAGTTAACATCAAAATTACATTTCTCGGCCATATCGCATAGATCTCACTGTGAAAAGGCTTAAATGGCTTTTTTGACCTAAGTTTGAGGATTGCGCTCAAATCAAATGTCCTAGAACCAAATTTCCACATGTAACTACTAGATTGTGATACAATACACTATTGGGTGAAGTTTGGTTGACTTCTGCGCAGCGGTTTGGGAGTTAACATCAAAATTACATTTCTCGGCCATATCGCATAGATCTCACTGTGAAAAGGCTTAAATGACTTTTTTTAATTAAGTTTGAAGATTGCGCTCAAACCAAATGTCCTAGAACTAAATTTCCAAATGTAACTACTAGATTATGATAAAATACACTATTGGGTGAAGTTTGGTTGACTTCTGCGCAGCGGTTTGGGAGTTAACATCAAAATTACATTTCTCGGCCATATCGCATAGATCTCACTGTGAAAAGGCTTAAATGGCTTTTTTGACCTAAGTTTGAGGATTGCGCTCAAATCAAATGTCCTAGACCCAAATTTCCACATGTAACTACTAGATTGTGAAACGATACACTAATGGGTGAAGTTTGGTTGACTTCTCCGCAGCGGTTTGGGAGTTAACATCAAAATTACATTTCTCGGCCATATCGCATAGATCTCACTGTGAAAAGGCTTAAATGACTTTTTTTATTAAGTTTGAAGATTGCGCTCAAACCAAATGTCCTAGAACTAAATTTCCAAATGTAACTACTAGATTATGATAAAATACACTATTGGGTGAAGTTTGGTTGACTTCTGCGCAGCGGTTTGGGAGTTAACATCAAAATTACATTTCTCGGCCATATCGCATAGATCTCACTGTGAAAAGGCTTAAATGGCTTTTTTGACCTAAGTTTGAGGATTGCGCTCAAATCAAATGTCCTAGAACCAAATTTCTACATGTAACTACTAGACTGTGATACAATACACTATTGGGTGAAGTTTGGTTGACTTCTGCGCAGCGGTTTGGGAGTTAACATCAAAATTACATTTCTCGGCCATATCGCATATATCTCACTGTGAAAAGGCTTAAATGACTTTTTTTAATTAAGTTTGAAGATTGCGCTCAAACCAAATGTCCTAGAACTAAATTTCCAAATGTAACTACTAGATTATGATAAAATACACTATTGGGTGAAGTTTGGTTGACTTCTGCGCAGCGGTTTGGGAGTTAACATCAAAATTACATTTCTCGGCCATATCGCATAGATCTCACTGTGAAAAGGCTTAAATGGCTTTTTTGACCTAAGTTTGAGGATTGCGCTCAAATCAAATGTCCTAGACCCAAATTTCCACATGTAACTACTAGATTGTGAAACGATACACTAATGGGTGAAGTTTGGTTGACTTCTCCGCAGCGGTTTGGGAGTGAACATCAAAATTACATTTCTCGGCCATATCGCATAGATCTCACTGTGAAAAGGCTTAAATTACTTTTTTTAATTAAGTTTGAAGATTGCGCTCAAACCAAATGTCCTAGAACTAAATTTCCAAATGTAACTACTAGATTATGATAAAATACACTATTGGGTGAAGTTTGGTTGACTTCTGCGCAGCGGATTGGGAGTTAACATCAAAATTACATTTCTCGGCCATATCGCATAGATCTCACTGTGAAAAGGCTGAAATGGCTTTTTTGACCTAAGTTTGAGGATTGCGCTCAAATCAAATGTCCTAGACCCAAATTTCCACATGTAACTACTAGATTGTGATACAATACACTATTGGGTGAAGTTTGGTTTACTTCTGCGCAGCGGTTTGGGAGTTAACATCAAAATTACATTTCTCGGCCATATCGCATAGATCTCACTGTGAAAAGGCTTAAATGACTTTTTTTAATTAAGTTTGAAGATTGCGCTCAAACCAAATGTCCTAGAACTAAATTTCCAAATGTAACTACTAGATTATGATAAAATACACTATTGGGTGAAGTTTGGTTGACTTCTGCGCAGCGGTTTGGGAGTTAACATCAAAATTACATTTCTCGGCCATATCGCATAGATCTCACTGTGAAAAGGCTTAAATGGCTTTTTTGACCTAAGTTTGAGGATTGCGCTCAAATCAAATGTCCTAGAACCAAATTTCCACATGTAACTACTAGATTGTGATACAATACACTATTGGGTGAAGTTTGGTTGACTTCTGCGCAGCGGTTTGGGAGTTAACATCAAAATTACATTTCTCGGCCATATCGCATATATCTCACTGTGAAAAGGCTTAAATGACTTTTTTTAATTAAGTTTGAAGATTGCGCTCAAACCAAATGTCCTAGAACTAAATTTCCAAATGTAACTACTAGATTATGATAAAATACACTATTGGGTGAAGTTTGGTTGACTTCTGCGCAGCGGTTTGGGAGTTAACATCAAAATTACATTTCTCGGCCATATCGCATAGATCTCACTGTGAAAAGGCTTAAATGGCTTTTTTGACCTAAGTTTGAGGATTGCGCTCAAATCAAATGTCCTAGACCCAAATTTCCACATGTAACTACTAGATTGTGAAACGATACACTAATGGGTGAAGTTTGGTTGACTTCTCCGCAGCGGTTTGGGAGTGAACATCAAAATTACATTTCTCGGCCATATCGCATAGATCTCACTGTGAAAAGGCTTAAATGACTTTTTTTAATTAAGTTTGAAGATTGCGCTCAAACCAAATGTCCTAGAACTAAATTTCCAAATGTAACTACTAGATTATGATAAAATACACTATTGGGTGAAGTTTGGTTGACTTCTGCGCAGCGGTTTGGGAGTTAACATCAAAATTACATTTCTCGGCCATATCGCATAGATCTCACTGTGAAAAGGCTTAAATGGCTTTTTTGACCTAAGTTTGAGGATTGCGCTCAAATCAAATGTCCTAGAACCAAATTTCTACATGTAACTACTAGACTGTGATACAATACACTATTGGGTGAAGTTTGGTTGACTTCTGCGCAGCGGTTTGGGAGTTAACATCAAAATTACATTTCTCGGCCATATCGCATATATCTCACTGTGAAAAGGCTTAAATGACTTTTTTTAATTAAGTTTGAAGATTGCGCTCAAACCAAATGTCCTAGAACTAAATTTCCAAATGTAACTACTAGATTATGATAAAATACACTATTGGGTGAAGTTTGGTTGACTTCTGCGCAGCGGTTTGGGAGTTAACATCAAAATTACATTTCTCGGCCATATCGCATAGATCTCACTGTGAAAAGGCTTAAATGGCTTTTTTGACCTAAGTTTGAGGATTGCGCTCAAATCAAATGTCCTAGACCCAAATTTCCACATGTAACTACTAGATTGTGAAACGATACACTAATGGGTGAAGTTTGGTTGACTTCTCCGCAGCGGTTTGGGAGTGAACATCAAAATTACATTTCTCGGCCATATCGCATAGATCTCACTGTGAAAAGGCTTAAATGACTTTTTTTAATTAAGTTTGAAGATTGCGCTCAAACCAAATGTCCTAGAACTAAATTTCCAAATGTAACTACTAGATTATGATAAAATACACTATTGGGTGAAGTTTGGTTGACTTCTGCGCAGCGGATTGGGAGTTAACATCAAAATTACATTTCTCGGCCATATCGCATAGATCTCACTGTGAAAAGGCTGAAATGGCTTTTTTGACCTAAGTTTGAGGATTGCGCTCAAATCAAATGTCCTAGACCCAAATTTCCACATGTAACTACTAGATTGTGATACAATACACTATTGGGTGAAGTTTGGTTTATTTCTGCGCAGCGGTTTGGGAGTTAACATCAAAATTACATTTCTCGGCCATATCGCATAGATCTCACTGTGAAAAGGCTTAAATGACTTTTTTTAATTAAGTTTGAAGATTGCGCTCAAACCAAATGTCCTAGAACTAAATTTCCAAATGTAACTACTAGATTATGATAAAATACACTATTGGGTGAAGTTTGGTTGACTTCTGCGCAGCGGTTTGGGAGTTAACATCAAAATTACATTTCTCGGCCATATCGCATAGATCTCACTGTGAAAAGGCTTAAATGGCTTTTTTGACCTAAGTTTGAGGATTGCGCTCAAATCAAATGTCCTAGAACCAAATTTCCACATGTAACTACTAGATTGTGATACAATACACTATTGGGTGAAGTTTGGTTGACTTCTGCGCAGCGGTTTGGGAGTTAACATCAAAATTACATTTCTCGGCCATATCGCATATATCTCACTGTGAAAAGGCTTAAATGACTTTTTTTAATTAAGTTTGAAGATTGCGCTCAAACCAAATGTCCTAGAACTAAATTTCCAAATGTAACTACTAGATTATGATAAAATACACTATTGGGTGAAGTTTGGTTGACTTCTGCGCAGCGGTTTGGGAGTTAACATCAAAATTACATTTCTCGGCCATATCGCATAGATCTCACTGTGAAAAGGCTTAAATGGCTTTTTTGACCTAAGTTTGAGGATTGCGCTCAAATCAAATGTCCTAGACCCAAATTTCCACATGTAACTACTAGATTGTGAAACGATACACTAATGGGTGAAGTTTGGTTGACTTCTCCGCAGCGGTTTGGGAGTGAACATCAAAATTACATTTCTCGGCCATATCGCATAGATCTCACTGTGAAAAGGCTTAAATGACTTTTTTTAATTAAGTTTGAAGATTGCGCTCAAACCAAATGTCCTAGAACTAAATTTCCAAATGTAACTACTAGATTATGATAAAATACACTATTGGGTGAAGTTTGGTTGACTTCTGCGCAGCGGATTGGGAGTTAACATCAAAATTACATTTCTCGGCCATATCGCATAGATCTCACTGTGAAAAGGCTGAAATGGCTTTTTTGACCTAAGTTTGAGGATTGCGCTCAAATCAAATGTCCTAGACCCAAATTTCCACATGTAACTACTAGATTGTGATACAATACACTATTGGGTGAAGTTTGGTTTACTTCTGCGCAGCGGTTTGGGAGTTAACATCAAAATTACATTTCTCGGCCATATCGCATAGATCTCACTGTGAAAAGGCTTAAATGGCTTTTTTGACCTAAGTTTGAGGATTGCGCTCAAATCAAATGTCCTAGAACCAAATTTCCACATGTAACTACTAGATTGTGATACAATACACTATTGGGTGAAGTTTGGTTTACTTCTGCGCAGCGGTTTGGGAGTTAACATCAAAATTACATTTCTCGGCCATATCGCGTAGATCTCACTGTGAAAAGGCTTAAATGGCTTTTTTGATCTAAGTTTGAGGATTGCGCTCAAATCAAATGTCCTAGAACCAAATTTCCACATGTAACTACTAGATTGTGATACAATACACTATTGGGTGAAGTTTGGTTTACTTCTGCGCAGCGGTTTGGGAGTTAACATCAAAATTACATTTCTCGGCCATATCGCATAGATCTCACTGTGAAAAGGCTTAAATGGCTTTTTTGACATAAGTTTGAGGATTGCGCTCAAATCAAATGTCCTAGAACCAAATTTCCACATGTAACTACTAGATTGTGATACAATACACTATTGGGTGAAGTTTGGTTGACTTCTGCGCAGCGGTTTGGGAGTTAACATCAAAATTACATTTCTCGGCCATATCGCATAGATCTCACTGTGAAAAGGCTTAAATGACTTTTTTTAATTAAGTTTGAAGATTGCGCTCAAACCAAATGTCCTAGAACTAAATTTCCAAATGTAACTACTAGATTATGATAAATTACACTATTGGGTGAAGTTTGGTTGACTTCTGCGCAGCGGTTTGGGAGTTAACATCAAAATTACATTTCTCGGCCATATCGCATAGATCTCACTGTGAAAAGGCTTAAATGGCTTTTTTGACCTAAGTTTGAGGATTGCGCTCAAATCAAATGTCCTAGAACCAAATTTCTACATGTAACTACTAGACTGTGATACAATACACTATTGGGTGAAGTTTGGTTGACTTCTGCGCAGCGGTTTGGGAGTTAACATCAAAATTACATTTCTCGGCCATATCGCATATATCTCACTGTGAAAAGGCTTAAATGACTTTTTTTAATTAAGTTTGAAGATTGCGCTCAAACCAAATGTCCTAGAACTAAATTTCCAAATGTAACTACTAGATTATGATAAAATACACTATTGGGTGAAGTTTGGTTGACTTCTGCGCAGCGGTTTGGGAGTTAACATCAAAATTACATTTCTCGGCCATATCGCATAGATCTCACTGTGAAAAGGCTTAAATGGCTTTTTTGACCTAAGTTTGAGGATTGCGCTCAAATCAAATGTCCTAGACCCAAATTTCCACATGTAACTACTAGATTGTGAAACGATACACTAATGGGTGAAGTTTGGTTGACTTCTCCGCAGCGGTTTGGGAGTGAACATCAAAATTACATTTCTCGGCCATATCGCATAGATCTCACTGTGAAAAGGCTTAAATTACTTTTTTTAATTAAGTTTGAAGATTGCGCTCAAACCAAATGTCCTAGAACTAAATTTCCAAATGTAACTACTAGATTATGATAAAATACACTATTGGGTGAAGTTTGGTTGACTTCTGCGCAGCGGATTGGGAGTTAACATCAAAATTACATTTCTCGGCCATATCGCATAGATCTCACTGTGAAAAGGCTGAAATGGCTTTTTTGACCTAAGTTTGAGGATTGCGCTCAAATCAAATGTCCTAGACCCAAATTTCCACATGTAACTACTAGATTGTGATACAATACACTAATGGGTGAAGTTTGGTTGACTTCTCCGCAGCGGTTTGGGAGTGAACATCAAAATTACATTTCTCGGCCATATCGCATAGATCTCACTGTGAAAAGGCTTAAATGACTTTTTTTAATTAAGTTTGAAGATTGCGCTCAAACCAAATGTCCTAAAACTAAATTTCCAAATGTAACTACTAGATTGTGATAAAATACACTATTGGGTGAAGTTTGGTTGACTTCTGCGCAGCGGTTTGGGAGTTAACATCAAAATTACATTTCTCGGCCATATCGCATAGATCTCACTGTGAAAAGGCTTAAATGGCTTTTTTGACCTAAGTTTGAGGATTGCGCTCAAATCAAATGTCCTAGAACCAAATTTCCACATGTAACTACTAGATTATGATACAATACACTATTGGGTGAAGTTTGGTTTACTTCTGCGCAGCGGTTTGGGAGTTAACATCAAAATTACATTTCTCGGCCATATCGCATAGATCTCACTGTGAAAAGGCTTAAATGGCTTTTTTGACCTAAGTTTGAGGATTGCGCTCAAATCAAATGTCCTAGATCCAATTTTCCACATGTAACTACTAGATTGTGATACAATACACTATTAGGTGAAGTTTGGTTGACTTCTGCGCAGCGGTTTGGGAGTTAACATCAAAATTACATTTCTCGGCCATATCGCATAGATCTCACTGTGAAAAGGCTTAAATGACTTTTTTTAATTAAGTTTGAAGATTGCGCTCAAACCAAATGTCCTAGAACTAAATTTCCAAATGTAACTACTAGATTATGATAAAATACACTATTGGGTGAAGTTTGTTTGACTTCTGCGCAGCGGTTTGGGAGTTAACATCAAAATTACATTTCTCAGCCATATCGCATAGATCTCACTGTGAAAAGGATTAAATGGCTTTTTTGACCTAAGTTTGAGGATTGCGCTCAAATCAAATGTCCTAGAACTAAATTTCCAAATGTAACTACTAGATTGTGATAAAATACACTATTGGGTGAAGTTTGGTTGACTTCAGCGCAGCGGTTTGGGAGTTAACATCAAAATTACATTTCTCGGCCATATCGCATAGATCTCACTGTGAAAAGGCTTAAATGGCTTTTTTGACCTAAGTTTGAGGATTGCGCTCAAATCAAATGTCCTAGAACCAAATTTCCACATGTAACTACTAGATTGTGATACAATACACTATTGGGTGAAGTTTGGTTTACTTCTGCGCAGCGGTTTGGGAGTTAACATCAAAATTACATTTCTCGGCCATATCGCATAGATCTCACTGTGAAAAGGCTTAAATGGCTTTTTTGACCTAAGTTTGAGGATTGCGCTCAAATCAAATGTCCTAGAACCAAATTTCCACATGTAACTACTAGATTGTGATACAATACACTATTGGGTGAAGTTTGGTTTACTTCTGCGCAGCGGTTTGGGAGTTAACATCAAAATTACATTTCTCGGCCATATCGCGTAGATCTCACTGTGAAAAGGCTTAAATGGCTTTTTTGATCTAAGTTTGAGGATTGCGCTCAAATCAAATGTCCTAGAACCAAATTTCCACATGTAACTACTAGATTGTGATACAATACACTATTGGGTGAAGTTTGGTTTACTTCTGCGCAGCGGTTTGGGAGTTAACATCAAAATTACATTTCTCGGCCATATCGCATAGATCTCACTGTGAAAAGGCTTAAATGGCTTTTTTGACATAAGTTTGAGGATTGAGCTCAAATCAAATGTCCTAGAACCAAATTTCCACATGTAACTACTAGATTGTGATACAATACACTATTGGGTGAAGTTTGGTTGACTTCTGCGCAGCGGTTTGGGAGTTAACATCAAAATTACATTTCTCGGCCATATCGCATAGATCTCACTGTGAAAAGGCTTAAATGACTTTTTTTAATTAAGTTTGAAGATTGCGCTCAAACCAAATGTCCTAGAACTAAATTTCCAAATGTAACTACTAGATTATGATAAAATACACTATTGGGTGAAGTTTGGTTGACTTCTGCGCAGCGGTTTGGGAGTTAACATCAAAATTACATTTCTCGGCCATATCGCATAGATCTCACTGTGAAAAGGCTTAAATGACTTTTTTTAATTAAGTTTGAAGATTGCGCTCAAACCAAATGTCCTAGAACTAAATTTCCAAATGTAACTACTAGATTATGATAAAATACACTATTGGGTGAAGTTTGGTTGACTTCTGCGCAGCGGTTTGGGAGTTAACATCAAAATTACATTTCTCGGCCATATCGCATAGATCTCACTGTGAAAAGGCTTAAATGGCTTTTTTGACCTAAGTTTGAGGATTGCGCTCAAATCAAATGTCCTAGAACCAAATTTCCACATGTAACTACTAGATTGTGATACAATACACTATTGGGTGAAGTTTGGTTGACTTCTGCGCAGCGGTTTGGGAGTTAACATCAAAATTACATTTCTCGGCCATATCGCATATATCTCACTGTGAAAAGGCTTAAATGACTTTTTTTAATTAAGTTTGAAGATTGCGCTCAAACCAAATGTCCTAGAACTAAATTTCCAAATGTAACTACTAGATTATGATAAAATACACTATTGGGTGAAGTTTGGTTGACTTCTGCGCAGCGGTTTGGGAGTTAACATCAAAATTACATTTCTCGGCCATATCGCATAGATCTCACTGTGAAAAGGCTTAAATGGCTTTTTTGACCTAAGTTTGAGGATTGCGCTCAAATCAAATGTCCTAGACCCAAATTTCCACATGTAACTACTAGATTGTGAAACGATACACTAATGGGTGAAGTTTGGTTGACTTCTCCGCAGCGGTTTGGGAGTGAACATCAAAATTACATTTCTCGGCCATATCGCATAGATCTCACTGTGAAAAGGCTTAAATGACTTTTTTTAATTAAGTTTGAAGATTGCGCTCAAACCAAATGTCCTAGAACTAAATTTCCAAATGTAACTACTAGATTATGATAAAATACACTATTGGGTGAAGTTTGGTTGACTTCTGCGCAGCGGATTGGGAGTTAACATCAAAATTACATTTCTCGGCCATATCGCATAGATCTCACTGTGAAAAGGCTGAAATGGCTTTTTTGACCTAAGTTTGAGGATTGCGCTCAAATCAAATGTCCTAGACCCAAATTTCCACATGTAACTACTAGATTGTGATACAATACACTATTGGGTGAAGTTTGGTTTACTTCTGCGCAGCGGTTTGGGAGTTAACATCAAAATTACATTTCTCGGCCATATCGCATAGATCTCACTGTGAAAAGGCTTAAATGGCTTTTTTGACCTAAGTTTGAGGATTGCGCTCAAATCAAATGTCCTAGACCCAAATTTCCACATGTAACTACTAGATTGTGATACAATACACTAATGGGTGAAGTTTGGTTGACTTCTGCGCAGCGGTTTGGGAGTGAACATCAAAATTACATTTCTCGGCCATATCGCATAGATCTCACTGTGAAAAGGCTTAAATGACTTTTTTTAATTAAGTTTGAAAATTGCGCTCAAACCAAATGTCCTAAAACTAAATTTCCAAATGTAACTACTAGATTGTGATACAATACACTATTGGGTGAAGTTTGGTTGACTTCTGCGCAGCGGTTTGGGAGTTAACATCAAAATTACATTTCTCAGCCATATCGCGTAGATCTCAATGTGAAAAGGCTTAAATGGCTTATTTGACCTAAGTTTGAGGATTGCGCTCAAATCAAATGTCCTAGAACCAAATTTCCACATGTAACTACTAGATTGTGATACAATACACTATTGGGTGAAGTTTGGTTGACTTCTGCGCAGCGGTTTGGGAGTTAACATCAAAATTACATTTCTCGGCCATATCGCGTAGATCTCACTGTGAAAAGGCTTAAATGGCTTATTTGACCTAAGTTTGAGGATTGCGCTCAAATCAAATGTCCTAGAACCAAATTTCCACATGTAACTACTAGATTGTGATAAAATACACTATTGGGTGAAGTTTGGTTGACTTCTGCGCAGCGGTTTGGGAGTTAACATCAAAATTACATTTCTCAGCCATATCGCATAGATCTCACTGTGAAAAGGCTTAAATGGCTTTTTTGACCTAAGTTTGAGGATTGCGCTCAAATCAAATGTCCTAGAACCAAATTTCCACATGTAACTACTAGATTGTGATACAATACACTATTGGGTGAAGTTTGGTTGACTTCTGCGCAGCGGTTTGGGAGTTAACATCAAAATTACGTTTCTCGGCCATATCGCATAGATCTCACTGTGAAAAGGCTTAAATGGCTTTTTTGACCTAAGTTTGAAGATTGCGCTCAAACCAAATGTCCTAGAACTAAATTTCCAAATGTAACTACTAGATTATGATAAAATACACTATTGGGTGAAGTTTGGTTGACTTCTGCGCAGCGGTTTGGGAGTTAACATCAAAATTACATTTCTCGGCCATATCGCATAGATCTCACTGTGAAAAGGCTTAAATGGCTTTTTTGACCTAAGTTTGAGGATTGCGCTCAAATCAAATGTCCTAGACCCAAATTTCCACATGTAACTACTAGATTGTGAAACGATACACTAATGGGTGAAGTTTGGTTGACTTCTCCGCAGCGGTTTGGGAGTGAACATCAAAATTACATTTCTCGGCCATATCGCATAGATCTCACTGGGAAAAGGCTTAAATTACTTTTTTTAATTAAGTTTGAAGATTGCGCTCAAACCAAATGTCCTAGAACTAAATTTCCAAATGTAACTACTAGATTATGATAAAATACACTATTGGGTGAAGTTTGGTTGACTTCTGCGAAGCGGTTTGGGAGTTAACATCAAAATTACATTTCTCGGCCATATCGCATAGATCTCACTGTGAAAAGGCTTAAATGGCTTTTTTGACCTAAGTTTGAGAATTGCGCTCAAATCAAATGTCCTAGAACCAAATTTCCACATGTAACTACTAGATTGTGATACAATACACTATTGGGTGAAGTTTGGTTGACTTCTGCGCAGCGGTTTGGGAGTTAACATCAAAATTACATTTCTCGGCCATATCGCATAGATCTCACTGTGAAAAGGCTTAAATGACTTTTTTTAATTAAGTTTGAAGATTGCGCTCAAACCAAATGTCCTAAAACTAAATTTCCAAATGTAACTACTAGATTGTGATAAAATACACTATTGGGTGAAGTTTGGTTGACTTCTGCGCAGCGGTTTGGGAGTTAACATCAAAATTACATTTCTCGGCCATATCGCATAGATCTCACTGTGAAATGGCTTAAATGGCTTTTTTGACCTAAGTTTGAGGATTGCGCTCAAATCAAATGTCCTAGAACCAAATTTCCACATGTAACTACTAGATTATGATACAATACACTATTGGGTGAAGTTTGGTTTACTTCTGCGCAGCGGTTTGGGAGTTAACATCAAAATTACATTTCTCGGCCATATCGCATAGATCTCACTGTGAAAAGGCTTAAATGGCTTTTTTGACCTAAGTTTGAGGATTGCGCTCAAATCAAATGTCCTAGAACCAAATTTCCACATGTAACTACTAGATTGTGATACAATACACTATTAGGTGAAGTTTGGTTGACTTCTGCGCAGCGGTTTGGGAGTTAACATCAAAATTACATTTCTCGGCCATATCGCATAGATCTCACTGTGAAAAGGCTTAAATGACTTTTTTTAATTAAGTTTGAAGATTGCGCTCAAACCAAATGTCCTAGAACTAAATTTCCAAATGTAACTACTAGATTATGATAAAATACACTATTGGGTGAAGTTTGTTTGACTTCTGCGCAGCGGTTTGGGAGTTAACATCAAAATTACATTTCTCAGCCATATCGCATAGATCTCACTGTGAAAAGGATTAAATGGCTTTTTTGACCTAAGTTTGAGGATTGCGCTCAAATCAAATGTCCTAGAACTAAATTTCCAAATGTAACTACTAGATTGTGATAAAATACACTATTGGGTGAAGTTTGGTTGACTTCAGCGCAGCGGTTTGGGAGTTAACATCAAAATTACATTTCTCGGCCATATCGCATAGATCTCACTGTGAAAAGGCTTAAATGGCTTTTTTGACCTAAGTTTGAGGATTGCGCTCAAATCAAATGTCCTAGAACCAAATTTCCACATGTAACTACTAGATTGTGATACAATACACTATTGGGTGAAGTTTGGTTTACTTCTGCGCAGCGGTTTGGGAGTTAACATCAAAATTACATTTCTCGGCCATATCGCATAGATCTCACTGTGAAAAGGCTTAAATGGCTTTTTTGACCTAAGTTTGAGGATTGCGCTCAAATCAAATGTCCTAGAACCAAATTTCCACATGTAACTACTAGATTGTGATACAATACACTATTGGGTGAAGTTTGGTTGACTTCTGCGCAGCGGTTTGGGAGTTAACATCAAAATTACATTTCTCGGCCATATCGCGTAGATCTCACTGTGAAAAGGCTTAAATGGCTTTTTTGATCTAAGTTTGAGGATTGCGCTCAAATCAAATGTCCTAGAACCAAATTTCCACATGTAACTACTAGATTGTGATACAATACACTATTGGGTGAAGTTTGGTTTACTTCTGCGCAGCGGTTTGGGAGTTAACATCAAAATTACATTTCTCGGCCATATCGCATAGATCTCACTGTGAAAAGGCTTAAATGGCTTTTTTGACATAAGTTTGAGGATTGCGCTCAAATCAAATGTCCTAGAACCAAATTTCCACATGTAACTACTAGATTGTGATACAATACACTATTGGGTGAAGTTTGGTTGACTTCTGCGCAGCGGTTTGGGAGTTAACATCAAAATTACATTTCTCGGCCATATCGCATAGATCTCACTGTGAAAAGGCTTAAATGACTTTTTTTAATTAAGTTTGAAGATTGCGCTCAAACCAAATGTCCTAGAACTAAATTTCCAAATGTAACTACTAGATTATGATAATATACACTATTGGGTGAAGTTTGGTTGACTTCTGCGCAGCGGTTTGGGAGTTAACATCAAAATTACATTTCTCGGCCATATCGCATATATCTCACTGTGAAAAGGCTTAAATGACTTTTTTTAATTAAGTTTGAAGATTGCGCTCAAACCAAATGTCCTAGAACTAAATTTCCAAATGTAACTACTAGATTATGATAAAATACACTATTGGGTGAAGTTTGGTTGACTTCTGCGCAGCGGTTTGGGAGTTAACATCAAAATTACATTTCTCGGCCATATCGCATAGATCTCACTGTGAAAAGGCTTAAATGGCTTTTTTGACCTAAGTTTGAGGATTGCGCTCAAATCAAATGTCCTAGACCCAAATTTCCACATGTAACTACTAGATTGTGAAACGATACACTAATGGGTGAAGTTTGGTTGACTTCTCCGCAGCGGTTTGGGAGTGAACATCAAAATTACATTTCTCGGCCATATCGCATAGATCTCACTGTGAAAAGGCTTAAATTACTTTTTTTAATTAAGTTTGAAGATTGCGCTCAAACCAAATGTCCTAGAACTAAATTTCCAAATGTAACTACTAGATTATGATAAAATACACTATTGGGTGAAGTTTGGTTGACTTCTGCGCAGCGGATTGGGAGTTAACATCAAAATTACATTTCTCGGCCATATCGCATAGATCTCACTGTGAAAAGGCTGAAATGGCTTTTTTGACCTAAGTTTGAGGATTGCGCTCAAATCAAATGTCCTAGACCCAAATTTCCACATGTAACTACTAGATTGTGATACAATACACTAATGGGTGAAGTTTGGTTGACTTCTCCGCAGCGGTTTTGGAGTGAACATCAAAATTACATTTCTCGGCCATATCGCATAGATCTCACTGTGAAAAGGCTTAAATGACTTTTTTTAATTAAGTTTGAAGATTGCGCTCAAACCAAATGTCCTAAAACTAAATTTCCAAATGTAACTACTAGATTGTGATAAAATACACTATTGGGTGAAGTTTGGTTGACTTCTGCGCAGCGGTTTGGGAGTTAACATCAAAATTACATTTCTCGGCCATATCGCATAGATCTCACTGTGAAAAGGCTTAAATGGCTTTTTTGACCTAAGTTTGAGGATTGCGCTCAAATCAAATGTCCTAGAACCAAATTTCCACATGTAACTACTAGATTGTGATACAATACACTATTAGGTGAAGTTTGGTTGACTTCTGCGCAGCGGTTTGGGAGTTAACATCAAAATTACATTTCTCGGCCATATCGCATAGATCTCACTGTGAAAAGGCTTAAATGGCTTTTTTGACCTAAGTTTGATAATTGCGCTCAAATCAAATGTCCTAGAACTAAATTTCCAAATGTAACTACTAGATTGTGATAAAATACACTATTGGGTGAAGTTTGGTTGACTTCAGCGCAGCGGTTTGGGAGTTAACATCAAAATTACATTTCTCGGCCATATCGCATAGATCTCACTGTGAAAAGGCTTAAATGGCTTTTTTGACCTAAGTTTGAGGATTGCGCTCAAATCAAATGTCCTAGAACCAAATTTCCACATGTAACTACTAGATTGTGATACAATACACTATTGGGTGAAGTTTGGTTTACTTCTGCGCAGCGGTTTGGGAGTTAACATCAAAATTACATTTCTCGGCCATATCGCATAGATCTCACTGTGAAAAGGCTTAAATGGCTTTTTTGACCTAAGTTTGAGGATTGCGCTCAAATCAAATGTCCTAGAACCAAATTTCCACATGTAACTACTAGATTGTGATACAATACACTATTGGGTGAAGTTTGGTTTACTTCTGCGCAGCGGTTTGGGAGTTAACATCAAAATTACATTTCTCGGCCATATCGCGTAGATCTCACTGTGAAAAGGCTTAAATGGCTTTTTTGATCTAAGTTTGAGGATTGCGCTCAAATCAAATGTCCTAGAACCAAATTTCCACATGTAACTACTAGATTGTGATACAATACACTATTGGGTGAAGTTTGGTTTACTTCTGCGCAGCGGTTTGGGAGTTAACATCAAAATTACATTTCTCGGCCATATCGCATAGATCTCACTGTGAAAAGGCTTAAATGGCTTTTTTGACATAAGTTTGAGGATTGCGCTCAAATCAAATGTCCTAGAACCAAATTTCCACATGTAACTACTAGATTGTGATACAATACACTATTGGGTGAAGTTTGGTTGACTTCTGCGCAGCGGTTTGGGAGTTAACATCAAAATTACATTTCTCGGCCATATCGCATAGATCTCACTGTGAAAAGGCTTAAATGACTTTTTTTAATTAAGTTTGAAGATTGCGCTCA
The DNA here is from genome assembly GCF_030265065.1 of Corythoichthys intestinalis. Classification (NCBI taxonomy): domain Eukaryota; kingdom Metazoa; phylum Chordata; class Actinopteri; order Syngnathiformes; family Syngnathidae; genus Corythoichthys; species Corythoichthys intestinalis. Next base: position 83,708,549 of record NC_080395.1, read on the forward strand.
AACCAAATGTCCTAGAACTAAATTTCCAAATGTAACTACTAGATTATGATAAAATACACTATTGGGTGAAGTTTGGTTGACTTCTGCGCAGCGGTTTGGGAGTTAACATCAAAATTACATTTCTCGGCCATATCGCATAGATCTCACTGTGAAAAGGCTTAAATGGCTTTTTTGACCTAAGTTTGAGGATTGCGCTCAAATCAAATGTCCTAGAACCAAATTTCTACATGTAACTACTAGATTGTGATACAATACACTATTGGGTGAAGTTTGGTTGACTTCTGCGCAGCGGTTTGGGAGTTAACATCAAAATTACATTTCTCGGCCATATCGCATATATCTCACTGTGAAAAGGCTTAAATGACTTTTTTTAATTAAGTTTGAAGATTGCGCTCAAACCAAATGTCCTAGAACTAAATTTCCAAATGTAACTACTAGATTATGATAAAATACACTATTGGGTGAAGTTTGGTTGACTTCTGCGCAGCGGTTTGGGAGTTAACATCAAAATTACATTTCTCGGCCATATCGCATAGATCTCACTGTGAAAAGGCTTAAATGGCTTTTTTGACCTAAGTTTGAGGATTGCGCTCAAATCAAATGTCCTAGACCCAAATTTCCACATGTAACTACTAGATTGTGAAACGATACACTAATGGGTGAAGTTTGGTTGACTTCTCCGCAGCGGTTTGGGAGTGAACATCAAAATTACATTTCTCGGCCATATCGCATAGATCTCACTGTGAAAAGGCTGAAATGGCTTTTTTGACCTAAGTTTGAGGATTGCGCTCAAATCAAATGTCCTAGACCCAAATTTCCACATGTAACTACTAGATTGTGATACAATACACTAATGGGTGAAGTTTGGTTGACTTCTCCGCAGCGGTTTGGGAGTGAACATCAAAATTACATTTCTCGGCCATATCGCATAGATCTCACTGTGAAAAGGCTTAAATGACTTTTTTAAATTAAGTTTGAAAATTGCGCTCAAATCAAATGTCCTAGAACCAAATTTCCACATGTAACTACTAGATTGTGATACAATACACTAATGGGTGAAGTTTGGTTGACTTCTGCGCAGCGGTTTGGGAGTGAACATCAAAATTACATTTCTCGGCCATATCGCATAGATCTCACTGTGAAAAGGCTTAAATGACTTTTTTAAATTAAGTTTGAAAATTGCGCTCAAACCAAATGTCCTAAAACTAAATTTCCAAATGTAACTACTAGATTGTGATAAAATACACTATTGGGTGAAGTTTGGTTGACTTCTGCGAAGCGGTTTGGGAGTTAACATCAAAATTACATTTCTCGGCCATATCGCATAGATCTCACTGTGAAAAGGCTTAAATGGCTTTTTTGACCTAAGTTTGAGAATTGCGCTCAAATCAAATGTCCTAGACCCAAATTTCCACATGTAACTACTAGATTGTGATACAATACACTAATGGGTGAAGTTTGGTTGACTTCTCCGCAGCGGTTTGGGAGTGAACATCAAAATTACATTTCTCGGCCATATCGCATAGATCTCACTGTGAAAAGGCTTAAATGACTTTTTTTAATTAAGTTTGAAGATTGCGCTCAAACCAAATGTCCTAAAACTAAATTTCCAAATGTAACTACTAGATTGTGATAAAATACACTATTGGGTGAAGTTTGGTTGACTTCTGCGCAGCGGTTTGGGAGTTAACATCAAAATTACATTTCTCGGCCATATCGCATAGATCTCACTGTGAAAAGGCTTAAATGGCTTTTTTGACCTAAGTTTGAGGATTGCGCTCAAATCAAATGTCCTAGAACCAAATTTCCACATGTAACTACTAGATTGTGATACAATACACTAATGGGTGAAGTTTGGTTGACTTCTGCGCAGCGGTTTGGGAGTGAACATCAAAATTACATTTCTCGGCCATATCGCATAGATCTCACTGTGAAAAGGCTTAAATGACTTTTTTTAATTAAGTTTGAAAATTGCGCTCAAACCAAATGTCCTAAAACTAAATTTCCAAATGTAACTGCTAGATTGTGATAAAATACACTATTGGGTGAAGTTTGGTTGACTTCTGCGAAGCGGTTTGGGAGTTAACATCAAAATTACATTTCTCGGCCATATCGCATAGATCTCACTGTGAAAAGGCTTAAATGGCTTTTTTGACCTAAGTTTGAGAATTGCGCTCAAATCAAATGTCCTAGAACCAAATTTCCACATGTAACTACTAGATTGTGATACAATACACTATTGGGTGAAGTTTGGTTGACTTCTGCGCAGCGGTTTGGGAGTTAACATCAAAATTACATTTCTCGGCCATATCGCATAGATCTCACTGTGAAAAGGCTTAAATGACTTTTTTTAATTAAGTTTGAAGATTGCGCTCAAACCAAATGTCCTAGAACTAAATTTCCAAATGTAACTACTAGATTATGATAAAATACACTATTGGGTGAAGTTTGGTTGACTTCTGCGCAGCGGATTGGGAGTTAACATCAAAATTACATTTCTCGGCCATATCGCATAGATCTCACTGTGAAAAGGCTTAAATGGCTTTTTTGACCTAAGTTTGAGGATTGCGCTCAAATCAAATGTCCTAGACCCAAATTTCCACATGTAACTACTAGATTGTGATACAATACACTAATGGGTGAAGTTTGGTTGACTTCTCCGCAGCGGTTTGGGAGTGAACATCAAAATTACATTTCTAGGCCATATCGCATAGATCTCACTGTGAAAAGGCTGAAATGGCTTTTTTGACCTAAGTTTGAGGATTGCGCTCAAATCAAATGTCCTAGACCCAAATTTCCACATGTAACTACTAGATTGTGATACAATACACTAATGGGTGAAGTTTGATTGACTTCTCCGCAGCGGTTTGGGAGTGAACATCAAAATTACATTTCTCGGCCATATCGCATAGATCTCACTGTGAAAAGGCTTAAATGACTTTTTTTAATCAAGTTTGAAGATTGCGCTCAAACCAAATGTCCTAAAACTAAATTTCCAAATGTAACTACTAGATTGTGATAAAATACACTATTGGGTGAAGTTTGGTTGACTTCTGCGCAGCGGTTTGGGAGTTAACATCAAAATTACATTTCTCGGCCATATCGCATAGATCTCACTGTGAAAAGGCTTAAATGGCTTTTTTGACCTAAGTTTGAGGATTGCGCTCAAATCAAATGTCCTAGAACCAAATTTCCACATGTAACTACTAGATTGTGATACAATACACTAATGGGTGAAGTTTGGTTGACTTCTGCGCAGCGGTTTGGGAGTGAACATCAAAATTACATTTCTCGGCCATATCGCATAGATCTCACTGTGAAAAGGCTTAAATGACTTTTTTAAATTAAGTTTGAAAATTGCGCTCAAACCAAATGTCCTAAAACTAAATTTCCAAATGTAACTACTAGATTGTGATAAAATACACTATTGGGTGAAGTTTGGTTGACTTCTGCGAAGCGGTTTGGGAGTTAACATCAAAATTACATTTCTCGGCCATATCGCATAGATCTCACTGTGAAAAGGCTTAAATGGCTTTTTTGACCTAAGTTTGAGGATTGCGCTCAAATCAAATGTCCTAGAACCAAATTTCCACATGTAACTACTAGATTGTGATACAATACACTAATGGGTGAAGTTTGGTTGACTTCTGCGCAGCGGTTTGGGAGTGAACATCAAAATTACATTTCTCGGCCATATCGCATAGATCTCACTGTGAAAAGGCTTAAATGACTTTTTTTAATTAAGTTTGAAAATTGCGCTCAAACCAAATGTCCTAAAACTAAATTTCCAAATGTAACTACTAGATTGTGATAAAATACACTATTGGGTGAAGTTTGGTTGACTTCTGCGAAGCGGTTTGGGAGTTAACATCAAAATTACATTTCTCGGCCATATCGCATAGATCTCACTGTGAAAAGGCTTAAATGGCTTTTTTGACCTAAGTTTGAGAATTGCGCTCAAATCAAATGTCCTAGAACCAAATTTCCACATGTAACTACTAGATTGTGATACAATACACTATTGGGTGAAGTTTGGTTGACTTCTGCGCAGCGGTTTGGGAGTTAACATCAAAATTACATTTCTCGGCCATATCGCATAGATCTCACTGTGAAAAGGCTTAAATGACTTTTTTTAATTAAGTTTGAAGATTGCGCTCAAACCAAATGTCCTAGAACTAAATTTCCAAATGTAACTACTAGATTATGATAAAATACACTATTGGGTGAAGTTTGGTTGACTTCTGCGCAGCGGATTGGGAGTTAACATCAAAATTACATTTCTCGGCCATATCGCATAGATCTCACTGTGAAAAGGCTTAAATGGCTTTTTTGACCTAAGTTTGAGGATTGCGCTCAAATCAAATGTCCTAGACCCAAATTTCCACATGTAACTACTAGATTGTGATACAATACACTAATGGGTGAAGTTTGGTTGACTTCTCCGCAGCGGTTTGGGAGTGAACATCAAAATTACATTTCTCGGCCATATCGCATAGATCTCACTGTGAAAAGGCTTAAATGACTTTTTTGACCTAAGTTTGAGGATTGCGCTCAAATCAAATGTCCTAGAACCAAATTTCCACATGTAACTACTAGATTGTGATACAATACACTAATGGGTGAAGTTTGGTTGACTTCTGCGCAGCGGTTTGGGAGTGAACATCAAAATTACATTTCTCGGCCATATCGCATAGATCTCACTGTGAAAAGGCTTAAATGACATTTTTTAATTAAGTTTGAAAATTGCGCTCAAACCAAATGTCCTTAAACTAAATTTCCAAATGTAACTACTAGATTGTGATAAAATACACTATTGGGTGAAGTTTGGTTGACTTCTGCGAAGCGGTTTGGGAGTTAACATCAAAATTACATTTCTCGGCCATATCGCATAGATCTCACTGTGAAAAGGCTTAAATGGCTTTTTTGACCTAAGTTTGAGAATTGCGCTCAAATCAAATGTCCTAGAACCAAATTTCCACATGTAACTACTAGATTGTGATACAATACACTATTGGGTGAAGTTTGGTTGACTTCTGCGCAGCGGTTTGGGAGTTAACATCAAAATTACATTTCTCGGCCATATCGCATAGATCTCACTGTGAAAAGGCTTAAATGACTTTTTTTAATTAAGTTTGAAGATTGCGCTCAAACCAAATGTCCTAGAACTAAATTTCCAAATGTAACTACTAGATGATGATAAAATACACTATTGGGTGAAGTTTGGTTGACTTCTGCGCAGCGGATTGGGAGTTAACATCAAAATTACATTTCTCGGCCATATCGCATAGATCTCACTGTGAAAAGGCTTAAATGGCTTTTTTGACCTAAGTTTGAGGATTGCGCTCAAATCAAATGTCCTAGACCCAAATTTCCACATGTAACTACTAGATTGTGATACAATACACTAATGGGTGAAGTTTGGTTGACTTCTCCGCAGCGGTTTGGGAGTGAACATCAAAATTACATTTCTCGGCCATATCGCATAGATCTCACTGTGAAAAGGCTTAAATGACTTTTTTTAATTAAGTTTGAAGATTGCGCTCAAACAAAATGTCCTAAAACTAAATTTCCAAATGTAACTACTAGATTGTGATAAAATACACTATTGGGTGAAGTTTGGTTGACTTCTGCGCAGCGGTTTGGGAGTTAACATCAAAATTACATTTCTCGGCCATATCGCATAGATCTCACTGTGAAAAGGCTTAAATGGCTTTTTTGACCTAAGTTTGAGGATTGCGCTCAAATCAAATGTCCTAGAACCAAATTTCCACATGTAACTACTAGATTGTGATACAATACACTAATGGGTGAAGTTTGGTTGACTTCTGCGCAGCGGTTTGGGAGTGAACATCAAAATTACATTTCTCGGCCATATCGCATAGATCTCACTGTGAAAAGGCTTAAATGGCTTTTTTGACCTAAGTTTGAGGATTGCGCTCAAATCAAATGTCCTAGAACCAAATTTCCACATGTAACTACTAGATTGTGATAAAATACACTATTGGGTGAAGTTTGGTTGACTTCTGCGCAGCGGTTTGGGAGTTAACATCAAAATTACATTTCTCGGCCATATCGCATAGATCTCACTGTGAAAAGGCTTAAATGGCTTTTTTGACCTAAGTTTGATGATTGCGCTCAAACCAAATGTCCTAGAACTAAATTTCCAAATGTAACTACTAGATTGTGATAAAATACACTATTGGGTGAAGTTTGGTTGACTTCAGCGCAGCGGTTTGGGAGTTAACATCAAAATTACATTTCTCGGCCATATCGCATAGATCTCACTGTGAAAAGGCTTAAATGACTTTTTTTAATTAAGTTTGAAGATTGCGCTCAAACCAAATGTCCTAAAACTAAATTTCCAAATGTAACTACTAGATTGTGATAAAATACACTATTGGGTGAAGTTTGGTTGACTTCTGCGCAGCGGTTTGGGAGTTAACATCAAAATTACATTTCTCGGCCATATCGCATAGATCTCACTGTGAAAAGGCTTAAATGGCTTTTTTGACCTAAGTTTGAGGATTGCGCTCAAATCAAATGTCCTAGAACCAAATTTCCACATGTAACTACTAGATTGTGATACAATACACTAATGGGTGAAGTTTGGTTGACTTCTGCGCAGCGGTTTGGGAGTGAACATCAAAATTACATTTCTCGGCCATATCGCATAGATCTCACTGTGAAAAGGCTTAAATGACTTTTTTTAATTAAGTTTGAAAATTGCGCTCAAACCAAATGTCCTAAAACTAAATTTCCAAATGTAACTGCTAGATTGTGATAAAATACACTATTGGGTGAAGTTTGGTTGACTTCTGCGAAGCGGTTTGGGAGTTAACATCAAAATTACATTTCTCGGCCATATCGCATAGATCTCACTGTGAAAAGGCTTAAATGGCTTTTTTGACCTAAGTTTGAGAATTGCGCTCAAATCAAATGTCCTAGAACCAAATTTCCACATGTAACTACTAGATTGTGATACAATACACTATTGGGTGAAGTTTGGTTGACTTCTGCGCAGCGGTTTGGGAGTTAACATCAAAATTACATTTCTCGGCCATATCGCATAGATCTCACTGTGAAAAGGCTTAAATGACTTTTTTTAATTAAGTTTGAAGATTGCGCTCAAACCAAATGTCCTAGAACTAAATTTCCAAATGTAACTACTAGATTATGATAAAATACACTATTGGGTGAAGTTTGGTTGACTTCTGCGCAGCGGATTGGGAGTTAACATCAAAATTACATTTCTCGGCCATATCGCATAGATCTCACTGTGAAAAGGCTTAAATGGCTTTTTTGACCTAAGTTTGAGGATTGCGCTCAAATCAAATGTCCTAGACCCAAATTTCCACATGTAACTACTAGATTGTGATACAATACACTAATGGGTGAAGTTTGGTTGACTTCTCCGCAGCGGTTTGGGAGTGAACATCAAAATTACATTTCTAGGCCATATCGCATAGATCTCACTGTGAAAAGGCTGAAATGGCTTTTTTGACCTAAGTTTGAGGATTGCGCTCAAATCAAATGTCCTAGACCCAAATTTCCACATGTAACTACTAGATTGTGATACAATACACTAATGGGTGAAGTTTGATTGACTTCTCCGCAGCGGTTTGGGAGTGAACATCAAAATTACATTTCTCGGCCATATCGCATAGATCTCACTGTGAAAAGGCTTAAATGACTTTTTTTAATCAAGTTTGAAGATTGCGCTCAAACCAAATGTCCTAAAACTAAATTTCCAAATGTAACTACTAGATTGTGATAAAATACACTATTGGGTGAAGTTTGGTTGACTTCTGCGCAGCGGTTTGGGAGTTAACATCAAAATTACATTTCTCGGCCATATCGCATAGATCTCACTGTGAAAAGGCTTAAATGGCTTTTTTGACCTAAGTTTGAGGATTGCGCTCAAATCAAATGTCCTAGAACCAAATTTCCACATGTAACTACTAGATTGTGATACAATACACTAATGGGTGAAGTTTGGTTGACTTCTGCGCAGCGGTTTGGGAGTGAACATCAAAATTACATTTCTCGGCCATATCGCATAGATCTCACTGTGAAAAGGCTTAAATGACTTTTTTAAATTAAGTTTGAAAATTGCGCTCAAACCAAATGTCCTAAAACTAAATTTCCAAATGTAACTACTAGATTGTGATAAAATACACTATTGGGTGAAGTTTGGTTGACTTCTGCGAAGCGGTTTGGGAGTTAACATCAAAATTACATTTCTCGGCCATATCGCATAGATCTCACTGTGAAAAGGCTTAAATGGCTTTTTTGACCTAAGTTTGAGGATTGCGCTCAAATCAAATGTCCTAGAACCAAATTTCCACATGTAACTACTAGATTGTGATACAATACACTAATGGGTGAAGTTTGGTTGACTTCTGCGCAGCGGTTTGGGAGTGAACATCAAAATTACATTTCTCGGCCATGTCGCATAGATCTCACTGTGAAAAGGCTTAAATGACTTTTTTTAATTAAGTTTGAAAATTGCGCTCAAACCAAATGTCCTAAAACTAAATTTCCAAATGTAACTACTAGATTGTGATAAAATACACTATTGGGTGAAGTTTGGTTGACTTCTGCGAAGCGGTTTGGGAGTTAACATCAAAATTACATTTCTCGGCCATATCGCATAGATCTCACTGTGAAAAGGCTTAAATGGCTTTTTTGACCTAAGTTTGAGAATTGCGCTCAAATCAAATGTCCTAGAACCAAATTTCCACATGTAACTACTAGATTGTGATACAATACACTATTGGGTGAAGTTTGGTTGACTTCTGCGCAGCGGTTTGGGAGTTAACATCAAAATTACATTTCTCGGCCATATCGCATAGATCTCACTGTGAAAAGGCTTAAATGACTTTTTTTAATTAAGTTTGAAGATTGCGCTCAAACCAAATGTCCTAGAACTAAATTTCCAAATGTAACTACTAGATTATGATAAAATACACTATTGGGTGAAGTTTGGTTGACTTCTGCGCAGCGGATTGGGAGTTAACATCAAAATTACATTTCTCGGCCATATCGCATAGATCTCACTGTGAAAAGGCTTAAATGGCTTTTTTGACCTAAGTTTGAGGATTGCGCTCAAATCAAATGTCCTAGACCCAAATTTCCACATGTAACTACTAGATTGTGATACAATACACTAATGGGTGAAGTTTGGTTGACTTCTCCGCAGCGGTTTGGGAGTGAACATCAAAATTACATTTCTCGGCCATATCGCATAGATCTCACTGTGAAAAGGCTTAAATGACTTTTTTGACCTAAGTTTGAGGATTGCGCTCAAATCAAATGTCCTAGAACCAAATTTCCACATGTAACTACTAGATTGTGATACAATACACTAATGGGTGAAGTTTGGTTGACTTCTGCGCAGCGGTTTGGGAGTGAACATCAAAATTACATTTCTCGGCCATATCGCATAGATCTCACTGTGAAAAGGCTTAAATGACATTTTTTAATTAAGTTTGAAAATTGCGCTCAAACCAAATGTCCTTAAACTAAATTTCCAAATGTAACTACTAGATTGTGATAAAATACACTATTGGGTGAAGTTTGGTTGACTTCTGCGAAGCGGTTTGGGAGTTAACATCAAAATTACATTTCTCGGCCATATCGCATAGATCTCACTGTGAAAAGGCTTAAATGGCTTTTTTGACCTAAGTTTGAGAATTGCGCTCAAATCAAATGTCCTAGAACCAAATTTCCACATGTAACTACTAGATTGTGATACAATACACTATTGGGTGAAGTTTGGTTGACTTCTGCGCAGCGGTTTGGGAGTTAACATCAAAATTACATTTCTCGGCCATATCGCATAGATCTCACTGTGAAAAGGCTTAAATGACTTTTTTTAATTAAGTTTGAAGATTGCGCTCAAACCAAATGTCCTAGAACTAAATTTCCAAATGTAACTACTAGATGATGATAAAATACACTATTGGGTGAAGTTTGGTTGACTTCTGCGCAGCGGATTGGGAGTTAACATCAAAATTACATTTCTCGGCCATATCGCATAGATCTCACTGTGAAAAGGCTTAAATGGCTTTTTTGACCTAAGTTTGAGGATTGCGCTCAAATCAAATGTCCTAGACCCAAATTTCCACATGTAACTACTAGATTGTGATACAATACACTAATGGGTGAAGTTTGGTTGACTTCTCCGCAGCGGTTTGGGAGTGAACATCAAAATTACATTTCTCGGCCATATCGCATAGATCTCACTGTGAAAAGGCTTAAATGACTTTTTTTAATTAAGTTTGAAGATTGCGCTCAAACAAAATGTCCTAAAACTAAATTTCCAAATGTAACTACTAGATTGTGATAAAATACACTATTGGGTGAAGTTTGGTTGACTTCTGCGCAGCGGTTTGGGAGTTAACATCAAAATTACATTTCTCGGCCATATCGCATAGATCTCACTGTGAAAAGGCTTAAATGGCTTTTTTGACCTAAGTTTGAGGATTGCGCTCAAATCAAATGTCCTAGAACCAAATTTCCACATGTAACTACTAGATTGTGATACAATACACTAATGGGTGAAGTTTGGTTGACTTCTGCGCAGCGGTTTGGGAGTGAACATCAAAATTACATTTCTCGGCCATATCGCATAGATCTCACTGTGAAAAGGCTTAAATGGCTTTTTTGACCTAAGTTTGAGGATTGCGCTCAAATCAAATGTCCTAGAACCAAATTTCCACATGTAACTACTAGATTGTGATAAAATACACTATTGGGTGAAGTTTGGTTGACTTCTGCGCAGCGGTTTGGGAGTTAACATCAAAATTACATTTCTCGGCCATATCGCATAGATCTCACTGTGAAAAGGCTTAAATGGCTTTTTTGACCTAAGTTTGATGATTGCGCTCAAACCAAATGTCCTAGAACTAAATTTCCAAATGTAACTACTAGATTGTGATAAAATACACTATTGGGTGAAGTTTGGTTGACTTCAGCGCAGCGGTTTGGGAGTTAACATCAAAATTACATTTCTCGGCCATATCGCATAGATCTCACTGTGAAAAGGCTTAAATGACTTTTTTTAATTAAGTTTGAAGATTGCGCTCAAACCAAATGTCCTAAAACTAAATTTCCAAATGTAACTACTAGATTGTGATAAAATACACTATTGGGTGAAGTTTGGTTGACTTCTGCGCAGCGGTTTGGGAGTTAACATCAAAATTACATTTCTCGGCCATATCGCATAGATCTCACTGTGAAAAGGCTTAAATGGCTTTTTTGACCTAAGTTTGAGGATTGCGCTCAAATCAAATGTCCTAGAACCAAATTTCCACATGTAACTACTAGATTGTGATACAATACACTAATGGGTGAAGTTTGGTTGACTTCTGCGCAGCGGTTTGGGAGTGAACATCAAAATTACATTTCTCGGCCATATCGCATAGATCTCACTGTGAAAAGGCTTAAATGACTTTTTTTAATTAAGTTTGAAAATTGCGCTCAAACCAAATGTCCTAAAACTAAATTTCCAAATGTAACTGCTAGATTGTGATAAAATACACTATTGGGTGAAGTTTGGTTGACTTCTGCGAAGCGGTTTGGGAGTTAACATCAAAATTACATTTCTCGGCCATATCGCATAGATCTCACTGTGAAAAGGCTTAAATGGCTTTTTTGACCTAAGTTTGAGAATTGCGCTCAAATCAAATGTCCTAGAACCAAATTTCCACATGTAACTACTAGATTGTGATACAATACACTATTGGGTGAAGTTTGGTTGACTTCTGCGCAGCGGTTTGGGAGTTAACATCAAAATTACATTTCTCGGCCATATCGCATAGATCTCACTGTGAAAAGGCTTAAATGACTTTTTTTAATTAAGTTTGAAGATTGCGCTCAAACCAAATGTCCTAGAACTAAATTTCCAAATGTAACTACTAGATTATGATAAAATACACTATTGGGTGAAGTTTGGTTGACTTCTGCGCAGCGGATTGGGAGTTAACATCAAAATTACATTTCTCGGCCATATCGCATAGATCTCACTGTGAAAAGGCTTAAATGGCTTTTTTGACCTAAGTTTGAGGATTGCGCTCAAATCAAATGTCCTAGACCCAAATTTCCACATGTAACTACTAGATTGTGATACAATACACTAATGGGTGAAGTTTGGTTGACTTCTCCGCAGCGGTTTGGGAGTGAACATCAAAATTACATTTCTAGGCCATATCGCATAGATCTCACTGTGAAAAGGCTGAAATGGCTTTTTTGACCTAAGTTTGAGGATTGCGCTCAAATCAAATGTCCTAGACCCAAATTTCCACATGTAACTACTAGATTGTGATACAATACACTAATGGGTGAAGTTTGATTGACTTCTCCGCAGCGGTTTGGGAGTGAACATCAAAATTACATTTCTCGGCCATATCGCATAGATCTCACTGTGAAAAGGCTTAAATGACTTTTTTTAATCAAGTTTGAAGATTGCGCTCAAACCAAATGTCCTAAAACTAAATTTCCAAATGTAACTACTAGATTGTGATAAAATACACTATTGGGTGAAGTTTGGTTGACTTCTGCGCAGCGGTTTGGGAGTTAACATCAAAATTACATTTCTCGGCCATATCGCATAGATCTCACTGTGAAAAGGCTTAAATGGCTTTTTTGACCTAAGTTTGAGGATTGCGCTCAAATCAAATGTCCTAGAACCAAATTTCCACATGTAACTACTAGATTGTGATACAATACACTAATGGGTGAAGTTTGGTTGACTTCTGCGCAGCGGTTTGGGAGTGAACATCAAAATTACATTTCTCGGCCATATCGCATAGATCTCACTGTGAAAAGGCTTAAATGACTTTTTTAAATTAAGTTTGAAAATTGCGCTCAAACCAAATGTCCTAAAACTAAATTTCCAAATGTAACTACTAGATTGTGATAAAATACACTATTGGGTGAAGTTTGGTTGACTTCTGCGAAGCGGTTTGGGAGTTAACATCAAAATTACATTTCTCGGCCATATCGCATAGATCTCACTGTGAAAAGGCTTAAATGGCTTTTTTGACCTAAGTTTGAGGATTGCGCTCAAATCAAATGTCCTAGAACCAAATTTCCACATGTAACTACTAGATTGTGATACAATACACTAATGGGTGAAGTTTGGTTGACTTCTGCGCAGCGGTTTGGGAGTGAACATCAAAATTACATTTCTCGGCCATGTCGCATAGATCTCACTGTGAAAAGGCTTAAATGACTTTTTTTAATTAAGTTTGAAAATTGCGCTCAAACCAAATGTCCTAAAACTAAATTTCCAAATGTAACTACTAGATTGTGATAAAATACACTATTGGGTGAAGTTTGGTTGACTTCTGCGAAGCGGTTTGGGAGTTAACATCAAAATTACATTTCTCGGCCATATCGCATAGATCTCACTGTGAAAAGGCTTAAATGGCTTTTTTGACCTAAGTTTGAGAATTGCGCTCAAATCAAATGTCCTAGAACCAAATTTCCACATGTAACTACTAGATTGTGATACAATACACTATTGGGTGAAGTTTGGTTGACTTCTGCGCAGCGGTTTGGGAGTTAACATCAAAATTACATTTCTCGGCCATATCGCATAGATCTCACTGTGAAAAGGCTTAAATGACTTTTTTTAATTAAGTTTGAAGATTGCGCTCAAACCAAATGTCCTAGAACTAAATTTCCAAATGTAACTACTAGATTATGATAAAATACACTATTGGGTGAAGTTTGGTTGACTTCTGCGCAGCGGATTGGGAGTTAACATCAAAATTACATTTCTCGGCCATATCGCATAGATCTCACTGTGAAAAGGCTTAAATGGCTTTTTTGACCTAAGTTTGAGGATTGCGCTCAAATCAAATGTCCTAGACCCAAATTTCCACATGTAACTACTAGATTGTGATACAATACACTAATGGGTGAAGTTTGGTTGACTTCTCCGCAGCGGTTTGGGAGTGAACATCAAAATTACATTTCTCGGCCATATCGCATAGATCTCACTGTGAAAAGGCTTAAATGACTTTTTTGACCTAAGTTTGAGGATTGCGCTCAAATCAAATGTCCTAGAACCAAATTTCCACATGTAACTACTAGATTGTGATACAATACACTAATGGGTGAAGTTTGGTTGACTTCTGCGCAGCGGTTTGGGAGTGAACATCAAAATTACATTTCTCGGCCATATCGCATAGATCTCACTGTGAAAAGGCTTAAATGACATTTTTTAATTAAGTTTGAAAATTGCGCTCAAACCAAATGTCCTTAAACTAAATTTCCAAATGTAACTACTAGATTGTGATAAAATACACTATTGGGTGAAGTTTGGTTGACTTCTGCGAAGCGGTTTGGGAGTTAACATCAAAATTACATTTCTCGGCCATATCGCATAGATCTCACTGTGAAAAGGCTTAAATGGCTTTTTTGACCTAAGTTTGAGAATTGCGCTCAAATCAAATGTCCTAGAACCAAATTTCCACATGTAACTACTAGATTGTGATACAATACACTATTGGGTGAAGTTTGGTTGACTTCTGCGCAGCGGTTTGGGAGTTAACATCAAAATTACATTTCTCGGCCATATCGCATAGATCTCACTGTGAAAAGGCTTAAATGACTTTTTTTAATTAAGTTTGAAGATTGCGCTCAAACCAAATGTCCTAGAACTAAATTTCCAAATGTAACTACTAGATGATGATAAAATACACTATTGGGTGAAGTTTGGTTGACTTCTGCGCAGCGGATTGGGAGTTAACATCAAAATTACATTTCTCGGCCATATCGCATAGATCTCACTGTGAAAAGGCTTAAATGGCTTTTTTGACCTAAGTTTGAGGATTGCGCTCAAATCAAATGTCCTAGACCCAAATTTCCACATGTAACTACTAGATTGTGATACAATACACTAATGGGTGAAGTTTGGTTGACTTCTCCGCAGCGGTTTGGGAGTGAACATCAAAATTACATTTCTCGGCCATATCGCATAGATCTCACTGTGAAAAGGCTTAAATGACTTTTTTTAATTAAGTTTGAAGATTGCGCTCAAACAAAATGTCCTAAAACTAAATTTCCAAATGTAACTACTAGATTGTGATAAAATACACTATTGGGTGAAGTTTGGTTGACTTCTGCGCAGCGGTTTGGGAGTTAACATCAAAATTACATTTCTCGGCCATATCGCATAGATCTCACTGTGAAAAGGCTTAAATGGCTTTTTTGACCTAAGTTTGAGGATTGCGCTCAAATCAAATGTCCTAGAACCAAATTTCCACATGTAACTACTAGATTGTGATACAATACACTAATGGGTGAAGTTTGGTTGACTTCTGCGCAGCGGTTTGGGAGTGAACATCAAAATTACATTTCTCGGCCATATCGCATAGATCTCACTGTGAAAAGGCTTAAATGGCTTTTTTGACCTAAGTTTGAGGATTGCGCTCAAATCAAATGTCCTAGAACCAAATTTCCACATGTAACTACTAGATTGTGATAAAATACACTATTGGGTGAAGTTTGGTTGACTTCTGCGCAGCGGTTTGGGAGTTAACATCAAAATTACATTTCTCGGCCATATCGCATAGATCTCACTGTGAAAAGGCTTAAATGGCTTTTTTGACCTAAGTTTGATGATTGCGCTCAAACCAAATGTCCTAGAACTAAATTTCCAAATGTAACTACTAGATTGTGATAAAATACACTATTGGGTGAAGTTTGGTTGACTTCAGCGCAGCGGTTTGGGAGTTAACATCAAAATTACATTTCTCGGCCATATCGCATAGATCTCACTGTGAAAAGGCTTAAATGGCTTTTTTGACCTAAGTTTGAGGATTGCGCTCAAATCAAATGTCCTAGAACCAAATTTCCACATGTAACTACTAGATTGTGATACAATACACTATTGGGTGAAGTTTGGTTTACTTCTGCGCAGCGGTTTGGGAGTTAACATCAAAATTACATTTCTCGGCCATATCGCATAGATCTCACTGTGAAAAGGCTGAAATGGCTTTTTTGACCTAAGTTTGAGGATTGCGCTCAAATCAAATGTCCTAGACCCAAATTTCCACATATAACTACTAGATTGTGATACAATACACTAATGGGTGAAGTTTGGTTGACTTCTGCGCAGCGGTTTGGGAGTGAACATCAAAATTACATTTCTCGGCCATATCGCATAGATCTCACTGTGAAAAGGCTTAAATTACTTTTTTTAATTAAGTTTGAAGATTGCGCTCAAACCAAATGTCCTGGAACTAAATTTCCAAATGTAACTACTAGATTATGATAAAATACACTATTGGGTGAAGTTTGGTTGACTTCTGCGCAGCGGATTGGGAGTTAACATCAAAATTACATTTCTCGGCCATATCGCATAGATCTCACTGTGAAAAGGCTGAAATGGCTTTTTTGACCTAAGTTTGAGGATTGCGCTCAAATCAAATGTCCTAGACCCAAATTTCCACATGTAACTACTAGATTGTGATACAATACACTAATGGGTGAAGTTTGGTTGACTTCTCCGCAGCGGTTTGGGAGTGAACATCAAAATTACATTTCTCGGCCATATCGCATAGATCTCACTGTGAAAAGGCTTAAATGACTTTTTTTAATTAAGTTTGAAGATTGCGCTCAAACCAAATGTCCTAAAACTAAATTTCCAAATGTAACTACTAGATTGTGATAAAATACACTATTGGGTGAAGTTTGGTTGACTTCTGCGCAGCGGTTTGGGAGTTAACATCAAAATTACATTTCTCGGCCATATCGCATAGATCTCACTGTGAAAAGGCTTAAATGGCTTTTTTGACCTAAGTTTGAGGATTGCGCTCAAATCAAATGTCCTAGAACCAAATTTCCACATGTAACTACTAGATTGTGATACAATACACTAATGGGTGAAGTTTGGTTGACTTCTGCGCAGCGGTTTGGGAGTGAACATCAAAATTACATTTCTCGGCCATATCGCATAGATCTCACTGTGAAAAGGCTTAAATGGCTTTTTTGACCTAAGTTTGAGGATTGCGCTCAAATCAAATGTCCTAGAACCAAATTTCCACATGTAACTACTAGATTGTGATACAATACACTATTGGGTGAAGTTTGGTTGACTTCTGCGCAGCGGTTTGGGAGTTAACATCAAAATTACATTTCTCGGCCATATCGCATAGATCTCACTGTGAAAAGGCTTAAATGGCTTTTTTGACCTAAGTTTGAGGATTGCGCTCAAATCAAATGTCCTAGAACCAAATTTCCACATGTAACTACTAGATTGTGATACAATACACTAATGGGTGAAGTTTGGTTGACTTCTGCGCAGCGGTTTGGGAGTGAACATCAAAATTACATTTCTCGGCCATATCGCATAGATCTCACTATGAAAAGGCTTAAATGACTTTTTTTAATTAAGTTTGAAGATTGCGCTCAAACCAAATGTCCTAAAACTAAATTTCCAAATGTAACTACTAGATTGTGATAAAATACACTATTGGGTGAAGTTTGGTTGACTTCTGCGCAGCGGTTTGGGAGTTAACATCAAAATTACATTTCTCGGCCATATCGCATAGATCTCACTGTGAAAAGGCTTAAATGGTTTTTTTGACCTAAGTTTGAGGATTGCGCTCAAATCAAATGTCCTAGACCCAAATTTCCACATGTAACTACTAGATTGTGAAACGATACACTAATGGGTGAAGTTTGGTTGACTTCTCCGCAGCGGTTTGGGAGTGAACATCAAAATTACATTTTTCGGCCATATCGCATAGATCTCACTGTGAAAAGGCTTAAATTACTTTTTTTAATTAAGTTTGAAGATTGCGCTCAAACCAAATGTCCTGGAACTAAATTTCCAAATGTAACTACTAGATTGTGATAAAATACACTATTGGGTGAAGTTTGGTTGACTTCTGCGCAGCGGTTTGGGAGTTAACATCAAAATTACATTTCTCGGCCATATCGCATAGATCTCACTGTGAAAAGGCTTAAATGGCTTTTTTGACCTAAGTTTGAGGATTGCGCTCAAATCAAATGTCCTAGAACCAAATTTCCACATGTAACTACTAGATTGTGATACAATACACTAATGGGTGAAGTTTGGTTGACTTCTGCGCAGCGGTTTGGGAGTTAACATCAAAATTACATTTCTCGGCCATATCGCATAGATCTCACTGTGAAAAGGCTTAAATGACTTTTTTTAATTAAGTTTGAAGATTGCGCTCAAACCAAATGTCCTAGAACTAAATTTCCAAATGTAACTACTAGATTATGATAAAATACACTATTGGGTGAAGTTTGTTTGACTTCTGCGCAGCGGTTTGGGAGTTAACATCAAAATTACATTTCTCGGCCATATCGCATAGATCTCACTATGAAAAGGCTTAAATGACTTTTTTTAATTAAGTTTGAAGATTGCGCTCAAACCAAATGTCCTAAAACTAAATTTCCAAATGTAACTACTAGATTGTGATAAAATACACTATTGGGTGAAGTTTGGTTGACTTCTGCGCAGCGGTTTGGGAGTTAACATCAAAATTACATTTCTCGGCCATATCGCATAGATCTCACTGTGAAAAGGCTTAAATGGTTTTTTTGACCTAAGTTTGAGGATTGCGCTCAAATCAAATGTCCTAGACCCAAATTTCCACATGTAACTACTAGATTGTGAAACGATACACTAATGGGTGAAGTTTGGTTGACTTCTACGCAGCGGTTTGGGAGTGAACATCAAAATTACATTTTTCGGCCATATCGCATAGATCTCACTGTGAAAAGGCTTAAATTACTTTTTTTAATTAAGTTTGAAGATTGCGCTCAAACCAAATGTCCTGGAACTAAATTTCCAAATGTAACTACTAGATTATGATAAAATACACTATTGGGTGAAGTTTGGTTGACTTCTGCGCAGCGGATTGGGAGTTAACATCAAAATTACATTTCTCGGCCATATCGCATAGATCTCACTGTGAAAAGGCTGAAATGGCTTTTTTGACCTAAGTTTGAGGATTGCGCTCAAATCAAATGTCCTAGACCCAAATTTCCACATGTAACTACTAGATTGTGATACAATACACTAATGGGTGAAGTTTGGTTGACTTCTCCGCAGCGGTTTGGGAGTGAACATCAAAATTACATTTCTCGGCCATATCGCATAGATCTCACTGTGAAAAGGCTTAAATTACTTTTTTTAATTAAGTTTGAAGATTGCGCTCAAACCAAATGTCCTGGAACTAAATTTCCAAATGTAACTACTAGATTATGATAAAATACACTATTGGGTGAAGTTTGGTTGACTTCTGCGCAGCGGATTGGGAGTTAACATCAAAATTACATTTCTCGGCCATATCGCATAGATCTCACTGTGAAAAGGCTGAAATGGCTTTTTTGACCTAAGTTTGAGGATTGCGCTCAAATCAAATGTCCTAGACCCAAATTTCCACATGTAACTACTAGATTGTGATACAATACACTAATGGGTGAAGTTTGGTTGACACTTCCGCAGCGGTTTGGGAGTGAACATCAAAATTACATTTCTCGGCCATATCGCATAGATCTCACTGTGAAAAGGCTTAAATGACTTTTTTTAATTAAGTTTGAAGATTGCGCTCAAACCAAATGTCCTAAAACTAAATTTCCAAATGTAACTACTAGATTGTGATAAAATACACTATTGGGTGAAGTTTGGTTGACTTCTGCGCAGCGGTTTGGGAGTTAACATCAAAATTACATTTCTCGGCCATATCGCATAGATCTCACTGTGAAAAGGCTTAAATGGCTTTTTTGACCTAAGTTTTAGGATTGCGCTCAAATCAAATGTCCTAGAACCAAATTTCCACATGTAACTACTAGATTGTGATACAATACACTAATGGGTGAAGTTTGGTTGACTTCTGCGCAGCGGTTTGGGAGTGAACATCAAAATTACATTTCTCGGCCATATCGCATAGATCTCACTGTGAAAAGGCTTAAATGACTTTTTTGACCTAAGTTTGAGGATTGCGCTCAAATCAAATGTCCTAGAACCAAATTTCCACATGTAACTACTAGATTGTGATACAATACACTATTGGGTGAAGTTTGGTTGACTTCTGCGCAGCGGTTTGGGAGTTAACATCAAAATTACATTTCTCGGCCATATCGCATAGATCTCACTGTGAAAAGGCTTAAATGGCTTTTTTGACCTAAGTTTGAGGATTGCGCTCAAATCAAATGTCCTAGAACCAAATTTCCACATGTAACTACTAGATTGTGATACAATACACTAATGGGTGAAGTTTGGTTGACTTCTGCGCAGCGGTTTGGGAGTGAACATCAAAATTACATTTCTCGGCCATATCGCATAGATCTCACTGTGAAAAGGCTTAAATGGCTTTTTTGACCTAAGTTTGAGGATTGCGCTCAAATCAAATGTCCTAGAACCAAATTTCCACATGTAACTACTAGATTGTGATACAATACACTATTGGGTGAAGTTTGGTTTACTTCTGCGCAGCGGTTTGGGAGTTAACATCAAAATTACATTTCTCGGCCATATCGCATAGATCTCACTGTGAAAAGGCTTAAATGACTTTTTTTAATTAAGTTTGAAGATTGCGCTCAAACCAAATGTCCTAGAACTAAATTTCCAAATGTAACTACTAGATTATGATAAAATACACTATTGGGTGAAGTTTGGTTGACTTCTGCGCAGCGGTTTGGGAGTTAACATCAAAATTACATTTCTCGGCCATATCGCATAGATCTCACTGTGAAAAGGCTTAAATGACTTTTTTTAATTAAGTTTGAAGATTGCGCTCAAACCAAATGTCCTAGAACTAAATTTCCAAATGTAACTACTAGATTATGATAAAATACACTATTGGGTGAAGTTTGGTTGACTTCTGCGCAGCGGTTTGGGAGTTAACATCAAAATTACATTTCTCGGCCATATCGCATAGATCTCACTGTGAAAAGGCTTAAATGACTTTTTTTAATTAAGTTTGAAGATTGCGCTCAAACCAAATGTCCTAAAACTAAATTTCCAAATGTAACTACTAGATTATGATAAAATACACTATTGGGTGAAGTTTGGTTGACTTCTGCGCAGCGGTTTGGGAGTTAACATCAAAATTACATTTCTCGGCCATATCGCATAGATCTCACTGTGAAAAGGCTTAAATGGCTTTTTTGACCTAAGTCTGAGGATTGCGCTCAAATCAAATGTCCTAGAACCAAATTTCCACATGTAACTACTAGATTGTGATACAATACACTATTGGGTGAAGTTTGGTTGACTTCTGCGCAGCGGTTTGGGAGTTAACATCAAAATTACATTTCTCGGCCATATCGCATAGATCTCACTGTGAAAAGGCTTAAATGACTTTTTTTAATTAAGTTTGAAGATTGCGCTCAAACCAAATGTCCTAGAACTAAATTTCCAAATGTAACTACTAGATTATGATAAAATACACTATTGGGTGAAGTTTGGTTGACTTCTGCGCAGCGGATTGGGAGTTAACATCAAAATTACATTTCTCGGCCATATCGCATAGATCTCACTGTGAAAAGGCTTAAATGGCTTTTTTGACCTAAGTTTGAGGATTGCGCTCAAATCAAATGTCCTAGACCCAAATTTCCACATGTAACTACTAGATTGTGATACAATACACTAATGGGTGAAGTTTGGTTGACTTCTCCGCAGCGGTTTGGGAGTGAACATCAAAATTACATTTCTCGGCCATATCGCATAGATCTCACTGTGAAAAGGCTTAAATGACTTTTTTTAATTAAGTTTGAAGATTGCGCTCAAACCAAATGTCCTAAAACTAAATTTCCAAATGTAACTACTAGATTGTGATAAAATACACTATTGGGTGAAGTTTGGTTGACTTCTGCGCAGCGGTTTGGGAGTTAACATCAAAATTACATTTCTCGGCCATATCGCATAGATCTCACTGTGAAAAGGCTGAAATGACTTTTTTAATTAAGTTTGATGATTGCGCTCAAACCAAATGTCCTAGAACTAAATTTCCAAATGTAACTACTAGATTATGATAAAATACACTATTGGGTGAAGTTTGGTTGACTTCTGCGCAGCGGTTTGGGAGTTAACATCAAAATTACATTTCTCGGCCATATCGCATAGATCTCACTGTGAAAAGGCTTAAATGGCTTTTTTGACCTAAGTTTGAGGATTGCGCTCAAATCAAATGTCCTAGAACCAAATTTCCACATGTAACTACTAGATTGTGATACAATACACTAATGGGTGAAGTTTGGTTGACTTCTGCGCAGCGGTTTGGGAGTGAACATCAAAATTACATTTCTCGGCCATATCGCATAGATCTCACTGTGAAAAGGCTTAAATGACTTTTTTAAATTAAGTTTGAAGATTGCGCTCAAACCAAATGTCCTAAAACTAAATTTCCAAATGTAACTACTAGATTGTGATAAAATACACTATTGGGTGAAGTTTGGTTGACTTCTGCGCAGCGGTTTGGGAGTTAACATCAAAATTACATTTCTCGGCCATATCGCATAGATCTCACTGTGAAAAGGCTTAAATGACTTTTTTAATTAAGTTTGATGATTGCGCTCAAACCAAATGTCCTAGAACGAAATTTCCAAATGTAACTACTAGATTGTGATACAATACACTATTGGGTGAAGTTTGGTTGACTTCTGCGCAGCGGTTTGGGAGTTAACATCAAAATTACATTTCTCGGCCATATCGCATAGATCTCACTGTGAAAAGGCTTAAATGACTTTTTTTTAATTAAGTTTGAAGATTGCGCTCAAACCAAATGTCCTAGAACTAAATTTCTAAATGTAACTACTAGATTGTGATAAAATACACTATTGGGTGAAGTTTGGTTGACTTCTGCGCAGCGGTTTGGGAGTTAACATCAAAATTACATTTCTCAGCCATATCGCATAGATCTCACTGTGAAAAGGCTTAAATGGCGTTTTTGACCTAAGTTTGATGATTGCGCTCAAACCAAATGTCCTAGAACTAAATTTCCAAATGTAACTACTAGATTGTGATAAAATACACTATTGGGTGAAGTTTGGTTGACTTCGGCGCAGCGGTTTGGGAGTTAACATCAAAATTACATTTCTCGGCCATATCGCATAGATCTCACTGTGAAAAGGCTTAAATGGCTTTTTTGACCTAAGTTTGAGAATTGCGCTCAAATCAAATGTCCTAGAACCAAATTTCCACATGTAACTACTAGATTGTGATACAATACACTATTGGGTGAAGTTTGGTTGACTTCTGCGCAGCGGTTTGGGAGTTAACATCAAAATTACATTTCTCGGCCATATCGCATAGATCTCACTGTGAAAAGGCTTAAATGACTTTTTTTAATTAAGTTTGAAGATTGCGCTCAAACCAAATGTCCTAGAACTAAATTTCCAAATGTAACTACTAGATTATGATAAAATACACTATTGGGTGAAGTTTGGTTGACTTCTGCGCAGCGGATTGGGAGTTAACATCAAAATTACATTTCTCGGCCATATCGCATAGATCTCACTGTGAAAAGGCTTAAATGGCTTTTTTGACCTAAGTTTGAGGATTGCGCTCAAATCAAATGTCCTAGACCCAAATTTCCACATGTAACTACTAGATTGTGATACAATACACTAATGGGTGAAGTTTGGTTGACTTCTCCGCAGCGGTTTGGGAGTGAACATCAAAATTACATTTCTCGGCCATATCGCATAGATCTCACTGTGAAAAGGCTTAAATGACTTTTTTGACCTAAGTTTGAGGATTGCGCTCAAATCAAATGTCCTAGAACCAAATTTCCACATGTAACTACTAGATTGTGATACAATACACTAATGGGTGAAGTTTGGTTGACTTCTGCGCAGCGGTTTGGGAGTGAACATCAAAATTACATTTCTCGGCCATATCGCATAGATCTCACTGTGAAAAGGCTTAAATGACATTTTTTAATTAAGTTTGAAAATTGCGCTCAAACCAAATGTCCTTAAACTAAATTTCCAAATGTAACTACTAGATTGTGATAAAATACACTATTGGGTGAAGTTTGGTTGACTTCTGCGAAGCGGTTTGGGAGTTAACATCAAAATTACATTTCTCGGCCATATCGCATAGATCTCACTGTGAAAAGGCTTAAATGGCTTTTTTGACCTAAGTTTGAGAATTGCGCTCAAATCAAATGTCCTAGAACCAAATTTCCACATGTAACTACTAGATTGTGATACAATACACTATTGGGTGAAGTTTGGTTGACTTCTGCGCAGCGGTTTGGGAGTTAACATCAAAATTACATTTCTCGGCCATATCGCATAGATCTCACTGTGAAAAGGCTTAAATGACTTTTTTTAATTAAGTTTGAAGATTGCGCTCAAACCAAATGTCCTAGAACTAAATTTCCAAATGTAACTACTAGATGATGATAAAATACACTATTGGGTGAAGTTTGGTTGACTTCTGCGCAGCGGATTGGGAGTTAACATCAAAATTACATTTCTCGGCCATATCGCATAGATCTCACTGTGAAAAGGCTTAAATGGCTTTTTTGACCTAAGTTTGAGGATTGCGCTCAAATCAAATGTCCTAGACCCAAATTTCCACATGTAACTACTAGATTGTGATACAATACACTAATGGGTGAAGTTTGGTTGACTTCTCCGCAGCGGTTTGGGAGTGAACATCAAAATTACATTTCTCGGCCATATCGCATAGATCTCACTGTGAAAAGGCTTAAATGACTTTTTTTAATTAAGTTTGAAGATTGCGCTCAAACAAAATGTCCTAAAACTAAATTTCCAAATGTAACTACTAGATTGTGATAAAATACACTATTGGGTGAAGTTTGGTTGACTTCTGCGCAGCGGTTTGGGAGTTAACATCAAAATTACATTTCTCGGCCATATCGCATAGATCTCACTGTGAAAAGGCTTAAATGGCTTTTTTGACCTAAGTTTGAGGATTGCGCTCAAATCAAATGTCCTAGAACCAAATTTCCACATGTAACTACTAGATTGTGATACAATACACTAATGGGTGAAGTTTGGTTGACTTCTGCGCAGCGGTTTGGGAGTGAACATCAAAATTACATTTCTCGGCCATATCGCATAGATCTCACTGTGAAAAGGCTTAAATGGCTTTTTTGACCTAAGTTTGAGGATTGCGCTCAAATCAAATGTCCTAGAACCAAATTTCCACATGTAACTACTAGATTGTGATAAAATACACTATTGGGTGAAGTTTGGTTGACTTCTGCGCAGCGGTTTGGGAGTTAACATCAAAATTACATTTCTCGGCCATATCGCATAGATCTCACTGTGAAAAGGCTTAAATGGCTTTTTTGACCTAAGTTTGATGATTGCGCTCAAACCAAATGTCCTAGAACTAAATTTCCAAATGTAACTACTAGATTGTGATAAAATACACTATTGGGTGAAGTTTGGTTGACTTCAGCGCAGCGGTTTGGGAGTTAACATCAAAATTACATTTCTCGGCCATATCGCATAGATCTCACTGTGAAAAGGCTTAAATGGCTTTTTTGACCTAAGTTTGAGGATTGCGCTCAAATCAAATGTCCTAGAACCAAATTTCCACATGTAACTACTAGATTGTGATACAATACACTATTGGGTGAAGTTTGGTTTACTTCTGCGCAGCGGTTTGGGAGTTAACATCAAAATTACATTTCTCGGCCATATCGCATAGATCTCACTGTGAAAAGGCTGAAATGGCTTTTTTGACCTAAGTTTGAGGATTGCGCTCAAATCAAATGTCCTAGACCCAAATTTCCACATATAACTACTAGATTGTGATACAATACACTAATGGGTGAAGTTTGGTTGACTTCTGCGCAGCGGTTTGGGAGTGAACATCAAAATTACATTTCTCGGCCATATCGCATAGATCTCACTGTGAAAAGGCTTAAATTACTTTTTTTAATTAAGTTTGAAGATTGCGCTCAAACCAAATGTCCTGGAACTAAATTTCCAAATGTAACTACTAGATTATGATAAAATACACTATTGGGTGAAGTTTGGTTGACTTCTGCGCAGCGGATTGGGAGTTAACATCAAAATTACATTTCTCGGCCATATCGCATAGATCTCACTGTGAAAAGGCTGAAATGGCTTTTTTGACCTAAGTTTGAGGATTGCGCTCAAATCAAATGTCCTAGACCCAAATTTCCACATGTAACTACTAGATTGTGATACAATACACTAATGGGTGAAGTTTGGTTGACTTCTCCGCAGCGGTTTGGGAGTGAACATCAAAATTACATTTCTCGGCCATATCGCATAGATCTCACTGTGAAAAGGCTTAAATGACTTTTTTTAATTAAGTTTGAAGATTGCGCTCAAACCAAATGTCCTAAAACTAAATTTCCAAATGTAACTACTAGATTGTGATAAAATACACTATTGGGTGAAGTTTGGTTGACTTCTGCGCAGCGGTTTGGGAGTTAACATCAAAATTACATTTCTCGGCCATATCGCATAGATCTCACTGTGAAAAGGCTTAAATGGCTTTTTTGACCTAAGTTTGAGGATTGCGCTCAAATCAAATGTCCTAGAACCAAATTTCCACATGTAACTACTAGATTGTGATACAATACACTAATGGGTGAAGTTTGGTTGACTTCTGCGCAGCGGTTTGGGAGTGAACATCAAAATTACATTTCTCGGCCATATCGCATAGATCTCACTGTGAAAAGGCTTAAATGGCTTTTTTGACCTAAGTTTGAGGATTGCGCTCAAATCAAATGTCCTAGAACCAAATTTCCACATGTAACTACTAGATTGTGATACAATACACTATTGGGTGAAGTTTGGTTGACTTCTGCGCAGCGGTTTGGGAGTTAACATCAAAATTACATTTCTCGGCCATATCGCATAGATCTCACTGTGAAAAGGCTTAAATGGCTTTTTTGACCTAAGTTTGAGGATTGCGCTCAAATCAAATGTCCTAGAACCAAATTTCCACATGTAACTACTAGATTGTGATACAATACACTAATGGGTGAAGTTTGGTTGACTTCTGCGCAGCGGTTTGGGAGTGAACATCAAAATTACATTTCTCGGCCATATCGCATAGATCTCACTATGAAAAGGCTTAAATGACTTTTTTTAATTAAGTTTGAAGATTGCGCTCAAACCAAATGTCCTAAAACTAAATTTCCAAATGTAACTACTAGATTGTGATAAAATACACTATTGGGTGAAGTTTGGTTGACTTCTGCGCAGCGGTTTGGGAGTTAACATCAAAATTACATTTCTCGGCCATATCGCATAGATCTCACTGTGAAAAGGCTTAAATGGTTTTTTTGACCTAAGTTTGAGGATTGCGCTCAAATCAAATGTCCTAGACCCAAATTTCCACATGTAACTACTAGATTGTGAAACGATACACTAATGGGTGAAGTTTGGTTGACTTCTCCGCAGCGGTTTGGGAGTGAACATCAAAATTACATTTTTCGGCCATATCGCATAGATCTCACTGTGAAAAGGCTTAAATTACTTTTTTTAATTAAGTTTGAAGATTGCGCTCAAACCAAATGTCCTGGAACTAAATTTCCAAATGTAACTACTAGATTGTGATAAAATACACTATTGGGTGAAGTTTGGTTGACTTCTGCGCAGCGGTTTGGGAGTTAACATCAAAATTACATTTCTCGGCCATATCGCATAGATCTCACTGTGAAAAGGCTTAAATGGCTTTTTTGACCTAAGTTTGAGGATTGCGCTCAAATCAAATGTCCTAGAACCAAATTTCCACATGTAACTACTAGATTGTGATACAATACACTAATGGGTGAAGTTTGGTTGACTTCTGCGCAGCGGTTTGGGAGTTAACATCAAAATTACATTTCTCGGCCATATCGCATAGATCTCACTGTGAAAAGGCTTAAATGACTTTTTTTAATTAAGTTTGAAGATTGCGCTCAAACCAAATGTCCTAGAACTAAATTTCCAAATGTAACTACTAGATTATGATAAAATACACTATTGGGTGAAGTTTGTTTGACTTCTGCGCAGCGGTTTGGGAGTTAACATCAAAATTACATTTCTCGGCCATATCGCATAGATCTCACTATGAAAAGGCTTAAATGACTTTTTTTAATTAAGTTTGAAGATTGCGCTCAAACCAAATGTCCTAAAACTAAATTTCCAAATGTAACTACTAGATTGTGATAAAATACACTATTGGGTGAAGTTTGGTTGACTTCTGCGCAGCGGTTTGGGAGTTAACATCAAAATTACATTTCTCGGCCATATCGCATAGATCTCACTGTGAAAAGGCTTAAATGGTTTTTTTGACCTAAGTTTGAGGATTGCGCTCAAATCAAATGTCCTAGACCCAAATTTCCACATGTAACTACTAGATTGTGAAACGATACACTAATGGGTGAAGTTTGGTTGACTTCTACGCAGCGGTTTGGGAGTGAACATCAAAATTACATTTTTCGGCCATATCGCATAGATCTCACTGTGAAAAGGCTTAAATTACTTTTTTTAATTAAGTTTGAAGATTGCGCTCAAACCAAATGTCCTGGAACTAAATTTCCAAATGTAACTACTAGATTATGATAAAATACACTATTGGGTGAAGTTTGGTTGACTTCTGCGCAGCGGATTGGGAGTTAACATCAAAATTACATTTCTCGGCCATATCGCATAGATCTCACTGTGAAAAGGCTGAAATGGCTTTTTTGACCTAAGTTTGAGGATTGCGCTCAAATCAAATGTCCTAGACCCAAATTTCCACATGTAACTACTAGATTGTGATACAATACACTAATGGGTGAAGTTTGGTTGACTTCTCCGCAGCGGTTTGGGAGTGAACATCAAAATTACATTTCTCGGCCATATCGCATAGATCTCACTGTGAAAAGGCTTAAATTACTTTTTTTAATTAAGTTTGAAGATTGCGCTCAAACCAAATGTCCTGGAACTAAATTTCCAAATGTAACTACTAGATTATGATAAAATACACTATTGGGTGAAGTTTGGTTGACTTCTGCGCAGCGGATTGGGAGTTAACATCAAAATTACATTTCTCGGCCATATCGCATAGATCTCACTGTGAAAAGGCTGAAATGGCTTTTTTGACCTAAGTTTGAGGATTGCGCTCAAATCAAATGTCCTAGACCCAAATTTCCACATGTAACTACTAGATTGTGATACAATACACTAATGGGTGAAGTTTGGTTGACACTTCCGCAGCGGTTTGGGAGTGAACATCAAAATTACATTTCTCGGCCATATCGCATAGATCTCACTGTGAAAAGGCTTAAATGACTTTTTTTAATTAAGTTTGAAGATTGCGCTCAAACCAAATGTCCTAAAACTAAATTTCCAAATGTAACTACTAGATTGTGATAAAATACACTATTGGGTGAAGTTTGGTTGACTTCTGCGCAGCGGTTTGGGAGTTAACATCAAAATTACATTTCTCGGCCATATCGCATAGATCTCACTGTGAAAAGGCTTAAATGGCTTTTTTGACCTAAGTTTTAGGATTGCGCTCAAATCAAATGTCCTAGAACCAAATTTCCACATGTAACTACTAGATTGTGATACAATACACTAATGGGTGAAGTTTGGTTGACTTCTGCGCAGCGGTTTGGGAGTGAACATCAAAATTACATTTCTCGGCCATATCGCATAGATCTCACTGTGAAAAGGCTTAAATGACTTTTTTGACCTAAGTTTGAGGATTGCGCTCAAATCAAATGTCCTAGAACCAAATTTCCACATGTAACTACTAGATTGTGATACAATACACTATTGGGTGAAGTTTGGTTGACTTCTGCGCAGCGGTTTGGGAGTTAACATCAAAATTACATTTCTCGGCCATATCGCATAGATCTCACTGTGAAAAGGCTTAAATGGCTTTTTTGACCTAAGTTTGAGGATTGCGCTCAAATCAAATGTCCTAGAACCAAATTTCCACATGTAACTACTAGATTGTGATACAATACACTAATGGGTGAAGTTTGGTTGACTTCTGCGCAGCGGTTTGGGAGTGAACATCAAAATTACATTTCTCGGCCATATCGCATAGATCTCACTGTGAAAAGGCTTAAATGGCTTTTTTGACCTAAGTTTGAGGATTGCGCTCAAATCAAATGTCCTAGAACCAAATTTCCACATGTAACTACTAGATTGTGATACAATACACTATTGGGTGAAGTTTGGTTTACTTCTGCGCAGCGGTTTGGGAGTTAACATCAAAATTACATTTCTCGGCCATATCGCATAGATCTCACTGTGAAAAGGCTTAAATGACTTTTTTTAATTAAGTTTGAAGATTGCGCTCAAACCAAATGTCCTAGAACTAAATTTCCAAATGTAACTACTAGATTATGATAAAATACACTATTGGGTGAAGTTTGGTTGACTTCTGCGCAGCGGTTTGGGAGTTAACATCAAAATTACATTTCTCGGCCATATCGCATAGATCTCACTGTGAAAAGGCTTAAATGACTTTTTTTAATTAAGTTTGAAGATTGCGCTCAAACCAAATGTCCTAGAACTAAATTTCCAAATGTAACTACTAGATTATGATAAAATACACTATTGGGTGAAGTTTGGTTGACTTCTGCGCAGCGGTTTGGGAGTTAACATCAAAATTACATTTCTCGGCCATATCGCATAGATCTCACTGTGAAAAGGCTTAAATGACTTTTTTTAATTAAGTTTGAAGATTGCGCTCAAACCAAATGTCCTAAAACTAAATTTCCAAATGTAACTACTAGATTATGATAAAATACACTATTGGGTGAAGTTTGGTTGACTTCTGCGCAGCGGTTTGGGAGTTAACATCAAAATTACATTTCTCGGCCATATCGCATAGATCTCACTGTGAAAAGGCTTAAATGGCTTTTTTGACCTAAGTCTGAGGATTGCGCTCAAATCAAATGTCCTAGAACCAAATTTCCACATGTAACTACTAGATTGTGATACAATACACTATTGGGTGAAGTTTGGTTGACTTCTGCGCAGCGGTTTGGGAGTTAACATCAAAATTACATTTCTCGGCCATATCGCATAGATCTCACTGTGAAAAGGCTTAAATGACTTTTTTTAATTAAGTTTGAAGATTGCGCTCAAACCAAATGTCCTAGAACTAAATTTCCAAATGTAACTACTAGATTATGATAAAATACACTATTGGGTGAAGTTTGGTTGACTTCTGCGCAGCGGATTGGGAGTTAACATCAAAATTACATTTCTCGGCCATATCGCATAGATCTCACTGTGAAAAGGCTTAAATGGCTTTTTTGACCTAAGTTTGAGGATTGCGCTCAAATCAAATGTCCTAGACCCAAATTTCCACATGTAACTACTAGATTGTGATACAATACACTAATGGGTGAAGTTTGGTTGACTTCTCCGCAGCGGTTTGGGAGTGAACATCAAAATTACATTTCTCGGCCATATCGCATAGATCTCACTGTGAAAAGGCTTAAATGACTTTTTTTAATTAAGTTTGAAGATTGCGCTCAAACCAAATGTCCTAAAACTAAATTTCCAAATGTAACTACTAGATTGTGATAAAATACACTATTGGGTGAAGTTTGGTTGACTTCTGCGCAGCGGTTTGGGAGTTAACATCAAAATTACATTTCTCGGCCATATCGCATAGATCTCACTGTGAAAAGGCTGAAATGACTTTTTTAATTAAGTTTGATGATTGCGCTCAAACCAAATGTCCTAGAACTAAATTTCCAAATGTAACTACTAGATTATGATAAAATACACTATTGGGTGAAGTTTGGTTGACTTCTGCGCAGCGGTTTGGGAGTTAACATCAAAATTACATTTCTCGGCCATATCGCATAGATCTCACTGTGAAAAGGCTTAAATGGCTTTTTTGACCTAAGTTTGAGGATTGCGCTCAAATCAAATGTCCTAGAACCAAATTTCCACATGTAACTACTAGATTGTGATACAATACACTAATGGGTGAAGTTTGGTTGACTTCTGCGCAGCGGTTTGGGAGTGAACATCAAAATTACATTTCTCGGCCATATCGCATAGATCTCACTGTGAAAAGGCTTAAATGACTTTTTTAAATTAAGTTTGAAGATTGCGCTCAAACCAAATGTCCTAAAACTAAATTTCCAAATGTAACTACTAGATTGTGATAAAATACACTATTGGGTGAAGTTTGGTTGACTTCTGCGCAGCGGTTTGGGAGTTAACATCAAAATTACATTTCTCGGCCATATCGCATAGATCTCACTGTGAAAAGGCTTAAATGACTTTTTTAATTAAGTTTGATGATTGCGCTCAAACCAAATGTCCTAGAACGAAATTTCCAAATGTAACTACTAGATTGTGATACAATACACTATTGGGTGAAGTTTGGTTGACTTCTGCGCAGCGGTTTGGGAGTTAACATCAAAATTACATTTCTCGGCCATATCGCATAGATCTCACTGTGAAAAGGCTTAAATGACTTTTTTTTAATTAAGTTTGAAGATTGCGCTCAAACCAAATGTCCTAGAACTAAATTTCTAAATGTAACTACTAGATTGTGATAAAATACACTATTGGGTGAAGTTTGGTTGACTTCTGCGCAGCGGTTTGGGAGTTAACATCAAAATTACATTTCTCAGCCATATCGCATAGATCTCACTGTGAAAAGGCTTAAATGGCGTTTTTGACCTAAGTTTGATGATTGCGCTCAAACCAAATGTCCTAGAACTAAATTTCCAAATGTAACTACTAGATTGTGATAAAATACACTATTGGGTGAAGTTTGGTTGACTTCGGCGCAGCGGTTTGGGAGTTAACATCAAAATTACATTTCTCGGCCATATCGCATAGATCTCACTGTGAAAAGGCTTAAATGGCTTTTTTGACCTAAGTTTGATGATTGCGCTCAAACCAAATGTCCTAGAACTAAATTTCCACATGTAACTACTAGATTGTGATACGATACACTAATGGGTGAAGTTTGGTTGACTTCTCCGCAGCGGTTTGGGAGTGAACATCAAAATTACATTTCTCGGCCATATCGCATAGATCTCACTGTGAAAAGGCTTAAATGACTTTTTTTAATTAAGTTTGAAGATTGTGCTCAAACCAAATGTCCTAAAACTAAATTTTCAAATGTAACTACTAGATTGTGATAAAATACACTATTGGGTGAAGTTTGGTTGACTTCTGCGCAGCGGTTTGGGAGTTAACATCAAAATTACATTTCTCGGCCATATCGCATAGATCTCACTGTGAAAAGGCTTAAATGGCTTTTTTGACATAAGTTTGAGGATTGCGCTCAAATCAAATGTCCTAGAACCAAATTTCCACATGTAACTACTAGATTGTGATACAATACACTATTGGGTGAAGTTTGGTTGACTTCTGCGCAGCGGTTTGGGAGTTAACATCAAAATTACATTTCTCGGCCATATCGCCTAGATCTCACTGTGAAAAGGCTTAAATGACTTTTTTTAATTAAGTTTGAAGATTGCGCTCAAACCAAATGTCCTAGAACTAAATTTCCAAATGTAACTACTAGATTATGATAAAATACACTATTGGGTGAAGTTTGGTTGACTTCTGCGCAGCGGTTTGGGAGTTAACATCAAAATTACATTTCTCGGCCATATCGCATAGATCTCACTGTGAAAAGGCTTAAATGGCTTTTTTGACCTAAGTTTGAGGATTGCGCTCAAATCAAATGTCCTAGAACCAAATTTCCACATGTAACTACTAGATTGTGATACAATACACTATTGGGTGAAGTTTGGTTGACTTCTGCGCAGCGGTTTGGGAGTGAACATCAAAATTACATTTCTCGGCCATATCGCATAGATCTCACTGTGAAAAGGCTTAAATGACTTTTTTTAATTAAGTTTGAAGATTGCGCTCAAACCAAATGTCCTAAAACTAAATTTCCAAATGTAACTACTAGATTGTGATACAATACACTATTGGGTGAAGTTTGGTTGACTTCTGCGCAGCGGTTTGGGAGTTAACATCAAAATTACATTTCTCGGCCATATCGCATAGATCTCACTGTGAAAAGGCTTAAATGGCTTTTTTGACCTAAGTTTGAGAATTGCGCTCAAATCAAATGTCCTAGAACCAAATTTCCACATGTAACTACTAGATTGTGATACAATACACTATTGGGTGAAGTTTGGTTGACTTCTGCGCAGCGGTTTGGGAGTTAACATCAAAATTACATTTCTCGGCCATATCGCATAGATCTCACTGTGAAAAGGCTTAAATGGCTTTTTTGACCTAAGTTTGATGATTGCGCTCAAACCAAATGTCCTAGAACGAAATTTCCAAATGTAACTACTAGATTGTGATACAATACACTATTGGGTGAAGTTTGGTTGACTTCTGCGCAGCGGTTTGGGAGTTAACATCAAAATTACATTTCTCGGCCATATCGCATAGATCTCACTGTGAAAAGGCTTAAATGACTTTTTTTTAATTAAGTTTGAAGATTGCGCTCAAACCAAATGTCCTAGAACTAAATTTCTAAATGTAACTACTAGATTGTGATAAAATACACTATTGGGTGAAGTTTGGTTGACTTCTGCGCAGCGGTTTGGGAGTTAACATCAAAATTACATTTCTCAGCCATATCGCATAGATCTCACTGTGAAAAGGCTTAAATGGCGTTTTTGACCTAAGTTTGATGATTGCGCTCAAACCAAATGTCCTAGAACTAAATTTCCAAATGTAACTACTAGATTGTGATAAAATACACTATTGGGTGAAGTTTGGTTGACTTCGGCGCAGCGGTTTGGGAGTTAACATCAAAATTACATTTCTCGGCCATATCGCATAGATCTCACTGTGAAAAGGCTTAAATGGCTTTTTTGACCTAAGTTTGATGATTGCGCTCAAACCAAATGTCCTAGAACTAAATTTCCACATGTAACTACTAGATTGTGATACGATACACTAATGGGTGAAGTTTGGTTGACTTCTCCGCAGCGGTTTGGGAGTGAACATCAAAATTACATTTCTCGGCCATATCGCATAGATCTCACTGTGAAAAGGCTTAAATGACTTTTTTTAATTAAGTTTGAAGATTGTGCTCAAACCAAATGTCCTAAAACTAAATTTTCAAATGTAACTACTAGATTGTGATAAAATACACTATTGGGTGAAGTTTGGTTGACTTCTGCGCAGCGGTTTGGGAGTTAACATCAAAATTACATTTCTCGGCCATATCGCATAGATCTCACTGTGAAAAGGCTTAAATGGCTTTTTTGACATAAGTTTGAGGATTGCGCTCAAATCAAATGTCCTAGAACCAAATTTCCACATGTAACTACTAGATTGTGATACAATACACTATTGGGTGAAGTTTGGTTGACTTCTGCGCAGCGGTTTGGGAGTTAACATCAAAATTACATTTCTCGGCCATATCGCCTAGATCTCACTGTGAAAAGGCTTAAATGACTTTTTTTAATTAAGTTTGAAGATTGCGCTCAAACCAAATGTCCTAGAACTAAATTTCCAAATGTAACTACTAGATTATGATAAAATACACTATTGGGTGAAGTTTGGTTGACTTCTGCGCAGCGGTTTGGGAGTTAACATCAAAATTACATTTCTCGGCCATATCGCATAGATCTCACTGTGAAAAGGCTTAAATGGCTTTTTTGACCTAAGTTTACGGATTGCGCTCAAATCAAATGTCCTAGAACCAAATTTCCACATGTAACTACTAGATTGTGATACAATACACTATTGGGTGAAGTTTGGTTGACTTCTGCGCAGCGGTTTGGGAGTGAACATCAAAATTACATTTCTCGGCCATATCGCATAGATCTCACTGTGAAAAGGCTTAAATGACTTTTTTTAATTAAGTTTGAAGATTGCGCTCAAACCAAATGTCCTAAAACTAAATTTCCAAATGTAACTACTAGATTGTGATACAATACACTATTGGGTGAAGTTTGGTTGACTTCTGCGCAGCGGTTTGGGAGTTAACATCAAAATTACATTTCTCGGCCATATCGCATAGATCTCACTGTGAAAAGGCTTAAATGGCTTTTTTGACCTAAGTTTGAGAATTGAGCTCAAATCAAATGTCCTAGAACCAAATTTCCACATGTAACTACTAAATTGTGATACAATACACTATTGGGTGAAGTTTGGTTGACTTCTGCGCAGCGGTTTGGGAGTTAACATCAAAATTACATTTCTCAGCCATATCGCGTAGATCTCACTGTGAAAAGGCTTAAATGGCTTATTTGACCTAAGTTTGAGGATTGCGCTCAAATCAAATGTCCTAGAACCAAATTTCTACATGTAACTACTAGATTGTGATACAATACACTATTGGGTGAAGTTTGGTTGACTTCTGCGCAGCGGTTTGGGAGTTAACATCAAAATTACATTTCTCAGCCATA
The DNA here is from genome assembly GCF_030265065.1 of Corythoichthys intestinalis. Lineage (NCBI taxonomy): Eukaryota > Metazoa > Chordata > Actinopteri > Syngnathiformes > Syngnathidae > Corythoichthys > Corythoichthys intestinalis. The sequence goes on from NC_080395.1 coordinate 83,744,914, forward strand.
TCTTGTAGATCTCACTGTGAAAAGGCTTAAATGGCTTATTTGACCTAAGTTTGAGGATTGCGCTCAAATCAAATGTCCTAGAACCAAATTTCCACATGTAACTACTAGATTGTGATAAAATACACTATTGGGTGAAGTTTGGTTGACTTCTGCGCAGCGGTTTGGGAGTTAACATCAAAATTACATTTCTCGGCCATATCGCATAGATCTCACTGTGAAAAGGCTTAAATGACTTTTTTTTAATTAAGTTTGAAGATTGCGCTCAAACCAAATGTCCTAGAACTAAATTTCCAAATGTAACTACTAGATTATGATAAAATACACTATTGGGTGAAGTTTGGTTGACTTCTGCGCAGCGGTTTGGGAGTTAACATCAAAATTACATTTCTCGGCCATATCGCATAGATCTCACTGTGAAAAGGCTTAAATGGCTTTTTTGACCTAAGTTTGAGGATTGCGCTCAAATCAAATGTCCTAGAACCAAATTTCCACATGTAACTACTAGATTGTGATACAATACACTATTGGGTGAAGTTTGGTTGACTTCTGCGCAGCGGTTTGGGAGTTAACATCAAAATTACATTTCTCGGCCATATCGCATAGATCTCACTGTGAAAAGGCTTAAATGACTTTTTTTAATTAAGTTTGAAGATTGCGCTCAAACCAAATGTCCTAGAACTAAATTTCCAAATGTAACTACTAGATTATGATAAAATACACTATTGGGTGAAGTTTGGTTGACTTCTGCGCAGCGGATTGGGAGTTAACATCAAAATTACATTTCTCGGCCATATCGCATAGATCTCACTGTGAAAAGGCTTAAATGGCTTATTTGACCTAAGTTTGAGGATTGCGCTCAAATCAAATGTCCTAGAACCAAATTTCCACATGTAACTACTAGATTGTGATAAAATACACTATTGGGTGAAGTTTGGTTGACTTCTGCGCAGCGGTTTGGGAGTTAACATCAAAATTACATTTCTCGGCCATATCGCATAGATCTCACTGTGAAAAGGCTTAAATGACTTTTTTTTAATTAAGTTTGAAGATTGCGCTCAAACCAAATGTCCTAGAACTAAATTTCCAAATGTAACTACTAGATTATGATAAAATACACTATTGGGTGAAGTTTGGTTGACTTCTGCGCAGCGGTTTGGGAGTTAACATCAAAATTACATTTCTCGGCCATATCGCATAGATCTCACTGTGAAAAGGCTTAAATGGCTTTTTTGACCTAAGTTTGAGGATTGCGCTCAAATCAAATGTCCTAGAACCAAATTTCCACATGTAACTACTAGATTGTGATACAATACACTATTGGGTGAAGTTTGGTTGACTTCTGCGCAGCGGTTTGGGAGTTAACATCAAAATTACATTTCTCGGCCATATCGCATAGATCTCACTGTGAAAAGGCTTAAATGACTTTTTTTAATTAAGTTTGAAGATTGCGCTCAAACCAAATGTCCTAGAACTAAATTTCCAAATGTAACTACTAGATTATGATAAAATACACTATTGGGTGAAGTTTGGTTGACTTCTGCGCAGCGGATTGGGAGTTAACATCAAAATTACATTTCTCGGCCATATCGCATAGATCTCACTGTGAAAAGGCTTAAATGGCTTTTTTGACCTAAGTTTGAGGATTGCGCTCAAATCAAATGTCCTAGAACCAAATTTCCACATGTAACTACTAGATTGTGATACAATACACTAATGGGTGAAGTTTGGTTGACTTCTGCGCAGCGGTTTGGGAGTGAACATCAAAATTACATTTCTCGGCCATATCGCATAGATCTCACTGTGAAAAGGCTGAAATGACTTTTTTTAATTAAGTTTGAAGATTGCGCTCAAACCAAATGTCCTAAAACTAAATTTCCAAATGTAACTACTAGATTGTGATAAAATACACTATTGGGTGAAGTTTGGTTGACTTCTGCGCAGCGGTTTGGGAGTTAACATCAAAATTACATTTCTCGGCCATATCGCATAGATCTCACTGTGAAAAGGCTTAAATGGCTTTTTTGACCTAAGTTTGAGGATTGCGCTCAAATCAAATGTCCTAGAACCAAATTTCCACATGTAACTACTAGATTGTGATACAATACACTATTGGGTGAAGTTTGGTTGACTTCTGCGCAGCGGATTGGGAGTTAACATCAAAATTACATTTCTCGGCCATATCGCATAGATCTCACTGTGAAAAGGCTTAAATGGCTTTTTTGACCTAAGTTTGAGGATTGCGCTCAAATCAAATGTCCTAGAACCAAATTTCCACATGTAACTACTAGATTGTGATACAATACACTATTGGGTGAAGTTTGGTTTACTTCTGCGCAGCGGTTTGGGAGTTAACATCAAAATTACATTTCTCGGCCATATCGCATAGATCTCACTGTGAAAAGGCTTAAATGGCTTTTTTGACCTAAGTTTGAGAATTGCGCTCAAATCAAATGTCCTAGAACCAAATTTCCACATGTAACTACTAGATTGTGATACAATACACTATTGGGTGAAGTTTGGTTGACTTCTGCACAGCGGTTTGGGAGTTAACATCAAAATTACATTTCTCGGCCATATCGCATAGATCTCACTGTGAAAAGGCTTAAATGACTTTTTTTAATTAAGTTTGAAGATTGCGCTCAAACCAAATGTCCTAGAACAAGATTTCCAAATGTAACTACTAGATTATGATAAAATACACTATTGGGTGAAGTTTGGTTGACTTCTGCGCAGCGGTTTGGGAGTTAACATCAAAATTACATTTCTTGGCCATATCGCATAGATCTCACTGTGAAAAGGCTTAAATGGCTTTTTTGACCTAAGTTTGAGGATTGCGCTCAAATCAAATGTCCTAGAACCAAATTTCCACATGTAACTACTAGATTGTGATACAATACACTAATGGGTGAAGTTTGGTTGACTTCTGCGCAGCGGTTTGGGAGTGAACATCAAAATTACATTTCTCGGCCATATCGCATAGATCTCACTGTGAAAAGGCTGAAATGACTTTTTTTAATTAAGTTTGAAGATTGCGCTCAAACCAAATGTCCTAAAACTAAATTTCCAAATGTAACTACTAGATTGTGATACAATACACTATTGGGTGAAGTTTGGTTGACTTCTGCGCAGCGGTTTGGGAGTTAACATCAAAATTACATTTCTCAGCCATATCGCGTAGATCTCACTGTGAAAAGGCTTAAATGGCTTTTTTGACCTAGGTTTGAGTATTGCGCTCAAAACAAATGTCCTAGAACCAAATTTCCACATGTAACTACTAGATTCTGATACAATACACTATTGGGTGAAGTTTGGTTGACTTCTGCGCAGCGGTTTGGGAGTTAACATCAAAATTACATTTCTCGGCCATATCGCATAGATCTCACTGTGAAAAGGCTTAAATGGCTTTTTTGACCTAAGTTTGATGATTGCGCTCAAACCAAATGTCCTAGAACTAAATTTCCAAATGTAACTACTAGATTGTGATAAAATACACTATTGGGTGAAGTTTGGTTGACTTCGGCGCAGCGGTTTGGGAGTTAACATCAAAATTACATTTCTCGGCCATATCGCATAGATCTCACTGTGAAAAGGCTTAAATGGCTTTTTTGACCTAAGTTTGAGGATTGCGCTCAAATCAAATGTCCTAGAACCAAATTTTCACATGTAACTACTAGATTGTGATACAATACACTAATGGGTGAAGTTTGGTTTACTTCTGCGCAGCGGTTTGGGAGTTAACATCAAAATTACATTTCTCGGCCATATCGCATAGATCTCACTGTGAAAAGGCTTAAATGACTTTTTTTAATTAAGTTTGAAGATTGCGCTCAAATCAAATGTCCTAGAACCAAATTTCCACATGTAACTACTAGATTGTGATACAATACACTAATGGGTGAAGTTTGGTTGACTTCTACGCAGCGGTTTGGGAGTTAACATCAAAATTACATTTCTCAGCCATATCGTATAGATCTCACTGTGAAAAGGCTTAAATGGCTTTTTTGACCTAAGTTTGATGATTGCGCTCAAACCAAATGTCCTAGAACTAAATTTCTAAATGTAACTACTAAATTGTGATAAAATACACTATTGGGTGAAGTTTGGTTGACTTCTGCGCAGCGGTTTGGGAGTTAACATCAAAATTACATTTCTCGGCCATATCGCATAGATCTCACTGTGAAAAGGCTTAAATGGCTTTTTTGACCTAAGTTTGAGGATTGCGCTCAAATCAAATGTCCTAGAACCAAATTTCCACATGTAACTACTAGATTGTGATACAATACACTATTGGGTGAAGTTTGGTTTACTTCTGCGCAGCGGATTGGGAGTTAACATCAAAATTACATTTCTCGGCCATATCGCATAGATCTCACTGTGAAAAGGCTTAAATGGCTTTTTTGACCTAAGTTTGAGGATTGCGCTCAAATCAAATGTCCTAGAACCAAATTTCCACATGTAACTACTAGATTGTGATACAATACACTATTGGGTGAAGTTTGGTTTACTTCTGCGCAGCGGTTTGGGAGTTAACATCAAAATTACATTTCTCGGCCATATCGCATAGATCTCACTGTGAAAAGGCTTAAATGGCTTTTTTGACCTAAGTTTGAGAATTGCGCTCAAATCAAATGTCCTAGAACCAAATTTCCACATGTAACTACTAGATTGTGATACAATACACTATTGGGTGAAGTTTGGTTGACTTCTGCACAGCGGTTTGGGAGTTAACATCAAAATTACATTTCTCGGCCATATCGCATAGATCTCACTGTGAAAAGGCTTAAATGACTTTTTTTAATTAAGTTTGAAGATTGCGCTCAAACCAAATGTCCTAGAACAAGATTTCCAAATGTAACTACTAGATTATGATAAAATACACTATTGGGTGAAGTTTGGTTGACTTCTGCGCAGCGGTTTGGGAGTTAACATCAAAATTACATTTCTCGGCCATATCGCATAGATCTCACTGTGAAAAGGCTTAAATGGCTTTTTTGACCTAAGTTTGAGGATTGCGCTCAAATCAAATGTCCTAGAACCAAATTTCCACATGTAACTACTAGATTGTGATACAATACACTATTGGGTGAAGTTTGGTTGACTTCTGCGCAGCGGTTTGGGAGTTAACATCAAAATTACATTTCTCAGCCATATCGCGTAGATCTCACTGTGAAAAGGCTTAAATGGCTTATTTGACCTAAGTTTGAGGATTGCGCTCAAATCAAATGTCCTAGAACCAAATTTCCACATGTAACTACTAGATTGTGATAAAATACACTATTGGGTGAAGTTTGGTTGACTTCTGCGCAGCGGTTTGGGAGTTAACATCAAAATTACATTTCTCGGCCATATCGCATAGATCTCACTGTGAAAAGGCTTAAATGACTTTTTTAATTAAGTTTGATGATTGCGTTCAAACAAAATGTCCTAGAACAAAATTTTCAAATGTAACTACTAGATTGTGATACAATACACTATTGGGTGAAGTTTGGTTGACTTCTGCGCAGCGGTTTGGGAGTTAACATCAAAATTACATTTCTCGGCCATATCGCATAGATCTCACTGTGAAAAGGCTTAAATGACTTTTTTAATTAAGTTTGATGATTGCGCTCAAACAAAATGTCCTAGAACAAAATTTTCAAATGTAACTACTAGATTGTGATACAATACACTATTGGGTGAAGTTTGGTTGACTTCTGCGCAGCGGTTTGGGAGTTAACATCAAAATTACATTTCTCGGCCATATCGCATAGATCTCACTGTGAAAAGGCTTAAATGGCTTTTTTGACCTAAGTTTGAGGATTGCGCTCAAATCAAATGTCCTAGAACCAAATTTCCACATGTAACTACTAGATTGTGATACAATACACTAATGGGTGAAGTTTGGTTGACTTCTGCGCAGCGGTTTGGGAGTTAACATCAAAATTACATTTCTCGGCCATATCGCATAGATCTCACTGTGAAAAGGCTAAAATGGCTTTTTTGACCTAAGTTTAATAATTGCGCTAAAACCAAATGTCCTAGAACGAGATTTTAAAATGTAACTACTAGATTGTGATAAAATACACTATTGGGTGAAGTTTGGTTGACTTCTGCGCAGCGGTTTGGGAGTTAACATCAAAATTACATTTCTCGGCCATATCGCATAGATCTCACTGTGAAAAGGCTTAAATGGCTTTTTTGACCTAAGTTTGATGATTGCGCTCAAACCAAATGTCCTAGAACTAAATTTCCAAATGTAACTACTAGATTGTGATAAAATACACTATTGGGTGAAGTTTGGTTGACTTCTGCGCAGCGGTTTGGGAGTTAACATCAAAATTACATTTCTCGGCCATATCGCCTAGATCTCACTGTGAAAAGGCTTAAATGACTTTTTTTAATTAAGTTTGAAGATTGCGCTCAAACCAAATGTCCTAGAACTAAATTTCCAAATGTAACTACTAGATTATGATAAAATACACTATTGGGTGAAGTTTGGTTGACTTCTGCGCAGCGGTTTGGGAGTTAACATCAAAATTACATTTCTCGGCCATATCGCATAGATCTCACTGTGAAAAGGCTTAAATGGCTTTTTTGACCTAAGTTTACGGATTGCGCTCAAATCAAATGTCCTAGAACCAAATTTCCACATGTAACTACTAGATTGTGATACAATACACTATTGGGTGAAGTTTGGTTGACTTCTGCGCAGCGGTTTGGGAGTGAACATCAAAATTACATTTCTCGGCCATATCGCATAGATCTCACTGTGAAAAGGCTTAAATGACTTTTTTTAATTAAGTTTGAAGATTGCGCTCAAACCAAATGTCCTAAAACTAAATTTCCAAATGTAACTACTAGATTGTGATACAATACACTATTGGGTGAAGTTTGGTTGACTTCTGCGCAGCGGTTTGGGAGTTAACATCAAAATTACATTTCTCGGCCATATCGCATAGATCTCACTGTGAAAAGGCTTAAATGGCTTTTTTGACCTAAGTTTGAGAATTGAGCTCAAATCAAATGTCCTAGAACCAAATTTCCACATGTAACTACTAAATTGTGATACAATACACTATTGGGTGAAGTTTGGTTGACTTCTGCGCAGCGGTTTGGGAGTTAACATCAAAATTACATTTCTCAGCCATATCGCGTAGATCTCACTGTGAAAAGGCTTAAATGGCTTATTTGACCTAAGTTTGAGGATTGCGCTCAAATCAAATGTCCTAGAACCAAATTTCTACATGTAACTACTAGATTGTGATACAATACACTATTGGGTGAAGTTTGGTTGACTTCTGCGCAGCGGTTTGGGAGTTAACATCAAAATTACATTTCTCAGCCATATCTTGTAGATCTCACTGTGAAAAGGCTTAAATGGCTTATTTGACCTAAGTTTGAGGATTGCGCTCAAATCAAATGTCCTAGAACCAAATTTCCACATGTAACTACTAGATTGTGATAAAATACACTATTGGGTGAAGTTTGGTTGACTTCTGCGCAGCGGTTTGGGAGTTAACATCAAAATTACATTTCTCGGCCATATCGCATAGATCTCACTGTGAAAAGGCTTAAATGACTTTTTTTTAATTAAGTTTGAAGATTGCGCTCAAACCAAATGTCCTAGAACTAAATTTCCAAATGTAACTACTAGATTATGATAAAATACACTATTGGGTGAAGTTTGGTTGACTTCTGCGCAGCGGTTTGGGAGTTAACATCAAAATTACATTTCTCGGCCATATCGCATAGATCTCACTGTGAAAAGGCTTAAATGGCTTTTTTGACCTAAGTTTGAGGATTGCGCTCAAATCAAATGTCCTAGAACCAAATTTCCACATGTAACTACTAGATTGTGATACAATACACTATTGGGTGAAGTTTGGTTGACTTCTGCGCAGCGGTTTGGGAGTTAACATCAAAATTACATTTCTCGGCCATATCGCATAGATCTCACTGTGAAAAGGCTTAAATGACTTTTTTTAATTAAGTTTGAAGATTGCGCTCAAACCAAATGTCCTAGAACTAAATTTCCAAATGTAACTACTAGATTATGATAAAATACACTATTGGGTGAAGTTTGGTTGACTTCTGCGCAGCGGATTGGGAGTTAACATCAAAATTACATTTCTCGGCCATATCGCATAGATCTCACTGTGAAAAGGCTTAAATGGCTTATTTGACCTAAGTTTGAGGATTGCGCTCAAATCAAATGTCCTAGAACCAAATTTCCACATGTAACTACTAGATTGTGATAAAATACACTATTGGGTGAAGTTTGGTTGACTTCTGCGCAGCGGTTTGGGAGTTAACATCAAAATTACATTTCTCGGCCATATCGCATAGATCTCACTGTGAAAAGGCTTAAATGACTTTTTTTTAATTAAGTTTGAAGATTGCGCTCAAACCAAATGTCCTAGAACTAAATTTCCAAATGTAACTACTAGATTATGATAAAATACACTATTGGGTGAAGTTTGGTTGACTTCTGCGCAGCGGTTTGGGAGTTAACATCAAAATTACATTTCTCGGCCATATCGCATAGATCTCACTGTGAAAAGGCTTAAATGGCTTTTTTGACCTAAGTTTGAGGATTGCGCTCAAATCAAATGTCCTAGAACCAAATTTCCACATGTAACTACTAGATTGTGATACAATACACTATTGGGTGAAGTTTGGTTGACTTCTGCGCAGCGGTTTGGGAGTTAACATCAAAATTACATTTCTCGGCCATATCGCATAGATCTCACTGTGAAAAGGCTTAAATGACTTTTTTTAATTAAGTTTGAAGATTGCGCTCAAACCAAATGTCCTAGAACTAAATTTCCAAATGTAACTACTAGATTATGATAAAATACACTATTGGGTGAAGTTTGGTTGACTTCTGCGCAGCGGATTGGGAGTTAACATCAAAATTACATTTCTCGGCCATATCGCATAGATCTCACTGTGAAAAGGCTTAAATGGCTTTTTTGACCTAAGTTTGAGGATTGCGCTCAAATCAAATGTCCTAGAACCAAATTTCCACATGTAACTACTAGATTGTGATACAATACACTAATGGGTGAAGTTTGGTTGACTTCTGCGCAGCGGTTTGGGAGTGAACATCAAAATTACATTTCTCGGCCATATCGCATAGATCTCACTGTGAAAAGGCTGAAATGACTTTTTTTAATTAAGTTTGAAGATTGCGCTCAAACCAAATGTCCTAAAACTAAATTTCCAAATGTAACTACTAGATTGTGATAAAATACACTATTGGGTGAAGTTTGGTTGACTTCTGCGCAGCGGTTTGGGAGTTAACATCAAAATTACATTTCTCGGCCATATCGCATAGATCTCACTGTGAAAAGGCTTAAATGGCTTTTTTGACCTAAGTTTGAGGATTGCGCTCAAATCAAATGTCCTAGAACCAAATTTCCACATGTAACTACTAGATTGTGATACAATACACTATTGGGTGAAGTTTGGTTGACTTCTGCGCAGCGGATTGGGAGTTAACATCAAAATTACATTTCTCGGCCATATCGCATAGATCTCACTGTGAAAAGGCTTAAATGGCTTTTTTGACCTAAGTTTGAGGATTGCGCTCAAATCAAATGTCCTAGAACCAAATTTCCACATGTAACTACTAGATTGTGATACAATACACTATTGGGTGAAGTTTGGTTTACTTCTGCGCAGCGGTTTGGGAGTTAACATCAAAATTACATTTCTCGGCCATATCGCATAGATCTCACTGTGAAAAGGCTTAAATGGCTTTTTTGACCTAAGTTTGAGAATTGCGCTCAAATCAAATGTCCTAGAACCAAATTTCCACATGTAACTACTAGATTGTGATACAATACACTATTGGGTGAAGTTTGGTTGACTTCTGCACAGCGGTTTGGGAGTTAACATCAAAATTACATTTCTCGGCCATATCGCATAGATCTCACTGTGAAAAGGCTTAAATGACTTTTTTTAATTAAGTTTGAAGATTGCGCTCAAACCAAATGTCCTAGAACAAGATTTCCAAATGTAACTACTAGATTATGATAAAATACACTATTGGGTGAAGTTTGGTTGACTTCTGCGCAGCGGTTTGGGAGTTAACATCAAAATTACATTTCTTGGCCATATCGCATAGATCTCACTGTGAAAAGGCTTAAATGGCTTTTTTGACCTAAGTTTGAGGATTGCGCTCAAATCAAATGTCCTAGAACCAAATTTCCACATGTAACTACTAGATTGTGATACAATACACTAATGGGTGAAGTTTGGTTGACTTCTGCGCAGCGGTTTGGGAGTGAACATCAAAATTACATTTCTCGGCCATATCGCATAGATCTCACTGTGAAAAGGCTGAAATGACTTTTTTTAATTAAGTTTGAAGATTGCGCTCAAACCAAATGTCCTAAAACTAAATTTCCAAATGTAACTACTAGATTGTGATACAATACACTATTGGGTGAAGTTTGGTTGACTTCTGCGCAGCGGTTTGGGAGTTAACATCAAAATTACATTTCTCAGCCATATCGCGTAGATCTCACTGTGAAAAGGCTTAAATGGCTTTTTTGACCTAGGTTTGAGTATTGCGCTCAAAACAAATGTCCTAGAACCAAATTTCCACATGTAACTACTAGATTCTGATACAATACACTATTGGGTGAAGTTTGGTTGACTTCTGCGCAGCGGTTTGGGAGTTAACATCAAAATTACATTTCTCGGCCATATCGCATAGATCTCACTGTGAAAAGGCTTAAATGGCTTTTTTGACCTAAGTTTGATGATTGCGCTCAAACCAAATGTCCTAGAACTAAATTTCCAAATGTAACTACTAGATTGTGATAAAATACACTATTGGGTGAAGTTTGGTTGACTTCGGCGCAGCGGTTTGGGAGTTAACATCAAAATTACATTTCTCGGCCATATCGCATAGATCTCACTGTGAAAAGGCTTAAATGGCTTTTTTGACCTAAGTTTGAGGATTGCGCTCAAATCAAATGTCCTAGAACCAAATTTTCACATGTAACTACTAGATTGTGATACAATACACTAATGGGTGAAGTTTGGTTTACTTCTGCGCAGCGGTTTGGGAGTTAACATCAAAATTACATTTCTCGGCCATATCGCATAGATCTCACTGTGAAAAGGCTTAAATGACTTTTTTTAATTAAGTTTGAAGATTGCGCTCAAATCAAATGTCCTAGAACCAAATTTCCACATGTAACTACTAGATTGTGATACAATACACTAATGGGTGAAGTTTGGTTGACTTCTACGCAGCGGTTTGGGAGTTAACATCAAAATTACATTTCTCAGCCATATCGTATAGATCTCACTGTGAAAAGGCTTAAATGGCTTTTTTGACCTAAGTTTGATGATTGCGCTCAAACCAAATGTCCTAGAACTAAATTTCTAAATGTAACTACTAAATTGTGATAAAATACACTATTGGGTGAAGTTTGGTTGACTTCTGCGCAGCGGTTTGGGAGTTAACATCAAAATTACATTTCTCGGCCATATCGCATAGATCTCACTGTGAAAAGGCTTAAATGGCTTTTTTGACCTAAGTTTGAGGATTGCGCTCAAATCAAATGTCCTAGAACCAAATTTCCACATGTAACTACTAGATTGTGATACAATACACTATTGGGTGAAGTTTGGTTTACTTCTGCGCAGCGGATTGGGAGTTAACATCAAAATTACATTTCTCGGCCATATCGCATAGATCTCACTGTGAAAAGGCTTAAATGGCTTTTTTGACCTAAGTTTGAGGATTGCGCTCAAATCAAATGTCCTAGAACCAAATTTCCACATGTAACTACTAGATTGTGATACAATACACTATTGGGTGAAGTTTGGTTTACTTCTGCGCAGCGGTTTGGGAGTTAACATCAAAATTACATTTCTCGGCCATATCGCATAGATCTCACTGTGAAAAGGCTTAAATGGCTTTTTTGACCTAAGTTTGAGAATTGCGCTCAAATCAAATGTCCTAGAACCAAATTTCCACATGTAACTACTAGATTGTGATACAATACACTATTGGGTGAAGTTTGGTTGACTTCTGCACAGCGGTTTGGGAGTTAACATCAAAATTACATTTCTCGGCCATATCGCATAGATCTCACTGTGAAAAGGCTTAAATGACTTTTTTTAATTAAGTTTGAAGATTGCGCTCAAACCAAATGTCCTAGAACAAGATTTCCAAATGTAACTACTAGATTATGATAAAATACACTATTGGGTGAAGTTTGGTTGACTTCTGCGCAGCGGTTTGGGAGTTAACATCAAAATTACATTTCTCGGCCATATCGCATAGATCTCACTGTGAAAAGGCTTAAATGGCTTTTTTGACCTAAGTTTGAGGATTGCGCTCAAATCAAATGTCCTAGAACCAAATTTCCACATGTAACTACTAGATTGTGATACAATACACTATTGGGTGAAGTTTGGTTGACTTCTGCGCAGCGGTTTGGGAGTTAACATCAAAATTACATTTCTCAGCCATATCGCGTAGATCTCACTGTGAAAAGGCTTAAATGGCTTATTTGACCTAAGTTTGAGGATTGCGCTCAAATCAAATGTCCTAGAACCAAATTTCCACATGTAACTACTAGATTGTGATAAAATACACTATTGGGTGAAGTTTGGTTGACTTCTGCGCAGCGGTTTGGGAGTTAACATAAAAAATTACATTTCTCGGCCATATCGCATAGATCTCACTGTGAAAAGGCTTAAATGACTTTTTTAATTAAGTTTGATGATTGCGTTCAAACAAAATGTCCTAGAACAAAATTTTCAAATGTAACTACTAGATTGTGATACAATACACTATTGGGTGAAGTTTGGTTGACTTCTGCGCAGCGGTTTGGGAGTTAACATCAAAATTACATTTCTCGGCCATATCGCATAGATCTCACTGTGAAAAGGCTTAAATGACTTTTTTAATTAAGTTTGATGATTGCGCTCAAACAAAATGTCCTAGAACAAAATTTTCAAATGTAACTACTAGATTGTGATACAATACACTATTGGGTGAAGTTTGGTTGACTTCTGCGCAGCGGTTTGGGAGTTAACATCAAAATTACATTTCTCAGCCATATCGCATAGATCTCACTGTGAAAAGGCTTAAATGGCTTTTTTGACCTAAGTTTGAGGATTGCGCTCAAATCAAATGTCCTAGAACCAAATTTCCACATGTAACTACTAGATTGTGATACAATACACTAATGGGTGAAGTTTGGTTGACTTCTGCGCAGCGGTTTGGGAGTTAACATCAAAATTACATTTCTCGGCCATATCGCATAGATCTCACTGTGAAAAGGCTAAAATGGCTTTTTTGACCTAAGTTTAATAATTGCGCTAAAACCAAATGTCCTAGAACGAGATTTTAAAATGTAACTACTAGAATGTGATACAATACACTATTGGGTGAAGTTTGGTTGACTTCTGCGCAGCGGTTTGGGAGTTAACATCAAAATTAATTTTCTCGGCCATATCGCATAGATCTCACTGTGAAAAGGCTTAAATGGCTTTTTTGACCTAAGTTTGAGGATTGCGCTCAAATCAAATGTCCTAGAACCAAATTTCCACATGTAACTACTAGATTGTGATACAATACACTATTGGGTGAAGTTTGGTTGACTTCTGCGCAGCGGTTTGGGAGTTAACATCAAAATTACATTTCTCGGCCATATCGCATAGATCTCACTGTGAAAAGGCTTAAATGGCTTTTTTGACCTAAGTATGAGGATTGCGCTCAAATCAAATGTCCAATAACCAAATTTCTACATGTAACTACTAGATTGTGATACAATACACTAATGGGTGAAGTTTGGTTGACTTCTGCGCAGCGGTTTGGGAGTTAACATCAAAATTACATTTCTCGGCCATATCGCATAGATCTCACTGTGAAAAGGCTTAAATGACTTTTTTAATTAAGTTTGATGATTGCGTTCAAACAAAATGTCCTAGAACAAAATTTTCAAATGTAACTACTAGATTGTGATACAATACACTATTGGGTGAAGTTTGGTTGACTTCTGCGCAGCAGTTTGGGAGTTAACATCAAAATTACATTTCTCGGCCATATCGCATAGATCTCACTGTGAAAAGGCTTAAATGGCTTTTTTGACCTAAGTTTGAGGATTGCGCTCAAATCAAATGTCCTAGAAACAAATTTCCACATGTAATTACTAGATTGTGATACAATACACTAATGGGTGATGTTTGGTTGACTTCTGCGCAGCGGTTTGGGAGTTAACATCAAAATTACATTTCTCGGCCATATCGCATAGATCTCACTGTGAAAAGGCTTAAATGACTTTTTTAATTAAGTTTAATGATTGCGCTCAAACCAAATGTCCTAGAACGAAATTTTCAAATGTAACTACTAGAATGTGATACAATACACTATTGGGTGAAGTTTGGTTGACTTCTGCGCAGCGGTTTGGGAGTTAACATCAAAATTACATTTCTCTGCCATATCGCATAGATCTCACTGTGAAAAGGCTTAAATGGCTTTTTTGACCTAAGTTTAATAATTGCGCTCAAACCAAATGTCCTAGAACGAAATTTTAAAATGTAACTACTAGAATGTGATACAATACACTATTGGGTGAAGTTTGGTTGACTTCTGCGCAGCGGTTTGGGAGTTAACATCAAAATTAATTTTCTCGGCCATATTGCATAGATCTCACTGTGAAAAGGCTTAAATGGCTTTTTTGACCTAAGTCTGAGGATTGCGCTCAAATCAAATGTCCTAGAACCAAATTTCCACATGTAACTACTAGATTGTGATACAATACACTATTGGGTGAAGTTTGGTTGACTTCTGCGCAGCGGTTTGGGAGTTAACATCAAAATTACATTTCTCGGCCATATCGCATAGATCTCACTGTGAAAAGGCTTAAATGGCTTATTTGACCTAAGTTTGAGGATTGCGCTCAAATCAAATGTCCTAGAACCAAATTTCCACATGTAACTACTAGATTGTGATAAAATACACTATTGGGTGAAGTTTGGTTGACTTCTGCGCAGCGGTTTGGGAGTTAACATCAAAATTACATTTCTCAGCCATATCGCATAGATCTCACTGTGAAAAGGCTTAAATGGCTTTTTTGACCTAAGTTTGAGGATTGCGCTCAAACCAAATGTCCTAGAACTAAATTTCCAAATGTAACTACTAGATTGTGATAAAATACACTATTGGGTGAAGTTTGGTTGACTTCGGCGCAGCGGTTTGGGAGTTAACATCAAAATTACATTTCTCGGCCATATCGCATAGATCTCACTGTGAAAAGGCTTAAATGGCTTTTTTGACCTAAGTTTGATGATTGCGCTCAAACCAAATGTCCTAGAACTAAATTTCCACATGTAACTACTAGATTGTGATACGATACACTAATGGGTGAAGTTTGGTTGACTTCTCCGCAGCGGTTTGGGAGTGAACATCAAAATTACATTTCTCGGCCATATCGCATAGATCTCACTGTGAAAAGGCTTAAATGACTTTTTTTAATTAAGTTTGAAGATTGCGCTCAAACCAAATGTCCTAAAACTAAATTTCTAAATGTAACTACTAGATTGTGATAAAATACACTATTGGGTGAAGTTTGGTTGACTTCTGCGCAGCGGTTTGGGAGTTAACATCAAAATTACATTTCTCGGCCATATCGCATAGATCTCACTGTGAAAAGGCTTAAATGGCTTTTTTGACCTAAGTTTGAGGATTGCGCTCAAATCAAATGTCCTAGAACCAAATTTCCACATGTAACTACTAGATTGTGATACAATACACTAATGGGTGAAGTTTGGTTGACTTCTGCGCAGCGGTTTGGGAGTGAACATCAAAATTACATTTCTCGGCCATATCGCATAGATCTCACTGTGAAAAGGCTTAAATGACTTTCTTTAATTAAGTTTGAAGATTGCGCTCAAACCAAATGTCCTAAAACTAAATTTCCAAATGTAACTACTAGATTGTGATACAATACACTATTGGGTGAAGTTTGGTTGACTTCTGCGCAGCGGTTTGGGAGTTAACATCAAAATTACATTTCTCGGCCATATCGCATAGATCTCACTGTGAAAATGCTTAAATGGCTTTTTTGACCTAAGTTTGATGATTGCGCTCAAACCAAATGTCCTAGAACTAAATTTCCAAATGTAACTACTAGATTGTGATAAAATACACTATTGGGTGAAGTTTGGTTGACTTCTGCGCAGCGGTTTGGGAGTTAACATCAAAATTACATTTCTCAGCCGAATCGCGTAGATCTCACTGTGAAAAGGCTTAATTGGCTTTTTTTAATTAAGTTTGAAGATTGCGCTCAAACCAAATGTCCTAGAACTAAATTTCCAAATGTAACTACTAGATTATGATAAAATACACTATTGGGTGAAGTTTGGTTGACTTCTGCGCAGCGGATTGGGAGTGAACATCAAAATTACATTTCTCGGCCATATCGCATAGATCTCACTGTGAAAAGGCTTAAATGGCTTTTTTGACCTAAGTATGAGGATTGCGCTCAAATCAAATGTCCAATAACCAAATTTCTACATGTAACTACTAGATTGTGATACAATACACTAATGGGTGAAGTTTGGTTGACTTCTGCGCAGCGGTTTGGGAGTTAACATCAAAATTACATTTCTCGGCCATATCGCATAGATCTCACTGTGAAAAGGCTTAAATGACTTTTTTAATTAAGTTTGATGATTGCGTTCAAACAAAATGTCCTAGAACAAAATTTTCAAATGTAACTACTAGATTGTGATACAATACACTATTGGGTGAAGTTTGGTTGACTTCTGCGCAGCAGTTTGGGAGTTAACATCAAAATTACATTTCTCGGCCATATCGCATAGATCTCACTGTGAAAAGGCTTAAATGGCTTTTTTGACCTAAGTTTGAGGATTGCGCTCAAATCAAATGTCCTAGAACCAAATTTCCACATGTAACTACTAGATTGTGATAAAATACACTATTGGGTGAAGTTTGGTTGACTTCTGCGCAGCGGTTTGGGAGTTAACATCAAAATTACATTTCTCAGCCATATCGCATAGATCTCACTGTGAAAAGGCTTAAATGGCTTTTTTGACCTAAGTTTGAGGATTGCGCTCAAACCAAATGTCCTAGAACTAAATTTCCAAATGTAACTACTAGATTGTGATAAAATACACTATTGGGTGAAGTTTGGTTGACTTCGGCGCAGCGGTTTGGGAGTTAACATCAAAATTACATTTCTCGGCCATATCGCATAGATCTCACTGTGAAAAGGCTTAAATGGCTTTTTTGACCTAAGTTTGATGATTGCGCTCAAACCAAATGTCCTAGAACTAAATTTCCACATGTAACTACTAGATTGTGATACGATACACTAATGGGTGAAGTTTGGTTGACTTCTCCGCAGCGGTTTGGGAGTGAACATCAAAATTACATTTCTCGGCCATATCGCATAGATCTCACTGTGAAAAGGCTTAAATGACTTTTTTTAATTAAGTTTGAAGATTGCGCTCAAACCAAATGTCCTAAAACTAAATTTCTAAATGTAACTACTAGATTGTGATAAAATACACTATTGGGTGAAGTTTGGTTGACTTCTGCGCAGCGGTTTGGGAGTTAACATCAAAATTACATTTCTCGGCCATATCGCATAGATCTCACTGTGAAAAGGCTTAAATGGCTTTTTTGACCTAAGTTTGAGGATTGCGCTCAAATCAAATGTCCTAGAACCAAATTTCCACATGTAACTACTAGATTGTGATACAATACACTAATGGGTGAAGTTTGGTTGACTTCTGCGCAGCGGTTTGGGAGTGAACATCAAAATTACATTTCTCGGCCATATCGCATAGATCTCACTGTGAAAAGGCTTAAATGACTTTCTTTAATTAAGTTTGAAGATTGCGCTCAAACCAAATGTCCTAAAACTAAATTTCCAAATGTAACTACTAGATTGTGATACAATACACTATTGGGTGAAGTTTGGTTGACTTCTGCGCAGCGGTTTGGGAGTTAACATCAAAATTACATTTCTCGGCCATATCGCATAGATCTCACTGTGAAAATGCTTAAATGGCTTTTTTGACCTAAGTTTGATGATTGCGCTCAAACCAAATGTCCTAGAACTAAATTTCCAAATGTAACTACTAGATTGTGATAAAATACACTATTGGGTGAAGTTTGGTTGACTTCTGCGCAGCGGTTTGGGAGTTAACATCAAAATTACATTTCTCAGCCGAATCGCGTAGATCTCACTGTGAAAAGGCTTAAATGGCTTTTTTTAATTAAGTTTGAAGATTGCGCTCAAACCAAATGTCCTAGAACTAAATTTCCAAATGTAACTACTAGATTATGATAAAATACACTATTGGGTGAAGTTTGGTTGACTTCTGCGCAGCGGATTGGGAGTTAACATCAAAATTACATTTCTCGGCCATATCGCATAGATCTCACTGTGAAAAGGCTTAAATGGCTTTTTTGACCTAAGTATGAGGATTGCGCTCAAATCAAATGTCCAATAACCAAATTTCTACATGTAACTACTAGATTGTGATACAATACACTAATGGGTGAAGTTTGGTTGACTTCTGCGCAGCGGTTTGGGAGTTAACATCAAAATTACATTTCTCGGCCATATCGCATAGATCTCACTGTGAAAAGGCTTAAATGACTTTTTTAATTAAGTTTGATGATTGCGTTCAAACAAAATGTCCTAGAACAAAATTTTCAAATGTAACTACTAGATTGTGATACAATACACTATTGGGTGAAGTTTGGTTGACTTCTGCGCAGCAGTTTGGGAGTTAACATCAAAATTACATTTCTCGGCCATATCGCATAGATCTCACTGTGAAAAGGCTTAAATGGCTTTTTTGACCTAAGTTTGAGGATTGCGCTCAAATCAAATGTCCTAGAACCAAATTTCCACATGTAACTACTAGATTGTGATAAAATACACTATTGGGTGAAGTTTGGTTGACTTCTGCGCAGCGGTTTGGGAGTTAACATCAAAATTACATTTCTCAGCCATATCGCATAGATCTCACTGTGAAAAGGCTTAAATGGCTTTTTTGACCTAAGTTTGAGGATTGCGCTCAAACCAAATGTCCTAGAACTAAATTTCCAAATGTAACTACTAGATTGTGATAAAATACACTATTGGGTGAAGTTTGGTTGACTTCGGCGCAGCGGTTTGGGAGTTAACATCAAAATTACATTTCTCGGCCATATCGCATAGATCTCACTGTGAAAAGGCTTAAATGGCTTTTTTGACCTAAGTTTGATGATTGCGCTCAAACCAAATGTCCTAGAACTAAATTTCCACATGTAACTACTAGATTGTGATACGATACACTAATGGGTGAAGTTTGGTTGACTTCTCCGCAGCGGTTTGGGAGTGAACATCAAAATTACATTTCTCGGCCATATCGCATAGATCTCACTGTGAAAAGGCTTAAATGACTTTTTTTAATTAAGTTTGAAGATTGCGCTCAAACCAAATGTCCTAAAACTAAATTTCTAAATGTAACTACTAGATTGTGATAAAATACACTATTGGGTGAAGTTTGGTTGACTTCTGCGCAGCGGTTTGGGAGTTAACATCAAAATTACATTTCTCGGCCATATCGCATAGATCTCACTGTGAAAAGGCTTAAATGGCTTTTTTGACCTAAGTTTGAGGATTGCGCTCAAATCAAATGTCCTAGAACCAAATTTCCACATGTAACTACTAGATTGTGATACAATACACTAATGGGTGAAGTTTGGTTGACTTCTGCGCAGCGGTTTGGGAGTGAACATCAAAATTACATTTCTCGGCCATATCGCATAGATCTCACTGTGAAAAGGCTTAAATGACTTTCTTTAATTAAGTTTGAAGATTGCGCTCAAACCAAATGTCCTAAAACTAAATTTCCAAATGTAACTACTAGATTGTGATACAATACACTATTGGGTGAAGTTTGGTTGACTTCTGCGCAGCGGTTTGGGAGTTAACATCAAAATTACATTTCTCGGCCATATCGCATAGATCTCACTGTGAAAATGCTTAAATGGCTTTTTTGACCTAAGTTTGATGATTGCGCTCAAACCAAATGTCCTAGAACTAAATTTCCAAATGTAACTACTAGATTGTGATAAAATACACTATTGGGTGAAGTTTGGTTGACTTCTGCGCAGCGGTTTGGGAGTTAACATCAAAATTACATTTCTCAGCCGAATCGCGTAGATCTCACTGTGAAAAGGCTTAAATGGCTTTTTTTAATTAAGTTTGAAGATTGCGCTCAAACCAAATGTCCTAGAACTAAATTTCCAAATGTAACTACTAGATTATGATAAAATACACTATTGGGTGAAGTTTGGTTGACTTCTGCGCAGCGGATTGGGAGTTAACATCAAAATTACATTTCTCGGCCATATCGCATAGATCTCACTGTGAAAAGGCTTAAATGGCTTTTTTGACCTAAGTTTGAGGATTGCGCTCAAATCAAATGTCCTAGACCCAAATTTCCACATGTAACTACTAGATTGTGATACAATACACTAATGGGTGAAGTTTGGTTGACTTCTCCGCAGCGGTTTGGGAGTGAACATCAAAATTACATTTCTCGGCCATATCGCATAGATCTCACTGTGAAAAGGCTTAAATGACTTTTTTTAATTAAGTTTGAAGATTGCGCTCAAACCAAATGTCCTAAAACTAAATTTCCAAATGTAACTACTAGATTGTGATAAAATACACTATTGGGTGAAGTTTGGTTGACTTCTGCGCAGCGGTTTGGGAGTTAACATCAAAATTACATTTCTCGGCCATATCGCATAGATCTCGCTGTGTAAAGGCTGAAATGACTTTTTTAATTAAGTTTGATGATTGCGCTCAAACCAAATATCCTAGAACGAAATTTCCAAATGTAACTACTAGATTGTGATACAATACACTATTGGGTGAAGTTTGGTTGACTTCTGCGCAGCGGTTTGGGAGTTAACATCAAAATTACATTTCTCAGCCATATCGCGTAGATCTCACTGTGAAAAGGCTTAAATGGCTTTTTTGACCTAAGTTTGAGGATTGCGCTCAAATCAAATGTCCTAGAACTAAATTTCCACATGTAACTACTAAATTGTGATAAAATACACTATTGGGTGAAGTTTGGTTGACTTCTGCGCAGCGGTTTGGGAGTTAACATCAAAATTACATTTCTCGGCCATATCGCATAGATCTCACTGTGAAAAGGCTTAAATGGCTTTTTTGACCTAAGTTTGAGAATTGCGCTCAAATCAAATGTCCTAGAACCAAATTTCCACATGTAACTACTAGATTGTGATACAATACACTAATGGGTGAAGTTTGGTTGACTTCTCCGCAGCGGTTTGGGAGTGAACATCAAAATTACATTTCTCGGCCATATCGCATAGATCTCACTGTGAAAAGGCTTAAATGACTTTTTTTAATTAAGTTTGAAGATTGCGCTCAAACCAAATGTCCTAAAACTAAATTTCCAAATGTAACTACTAGATTGTGATAAAATACACTATTGGGTGAAGTTTGGTTGACTTCTGCGCAGCGGTTTGGGAGTTAACATCAAAATTACATTTCTCGGCCATATCGCATAGATCTCGCTGTGTAAAGGCTGAAATGACTTTTTTAATTAAGTTTGATGATTGCGCTCAAACCAAATATCCTAGAACGAAATTTCCAAATGTAACTACTAGATTGTGATACAATACACTATTGGGTGAAGTTTGGTTGACTTCTGCGCAGCGGTTTGGGAGTTAACATCAAAATTACATTTCTCAGCCATATCGCGTAGATCTCACTGTGAAAAGGCTTAAATGGCTTTTTTGACCTAAGTTTGAGGATTGCGCTCAAATCAAATGTCCTAGAACTAAATTTCCACATGTAACTACTAAATTGTGATAAAATACACTATTGGGTGAAGTTTGGTTGACTTCTGCGCAGCGGTTTGGGAGTTAACATCAAAATTACATTTCTCGGCCATATCGCATAGATCTCACTGTGAAAAGGCTTAAATGGCTTTTTTGACCTAAGTTTGAGAATTGCGCTCAAATCAAATGTCCTAGAACCAAATTTCCACATGTAACTACTAGATTGTGATACAATACACTATTGGGTGAAGTTTGGTTGACTTCTGCGCAGCGGTTTGGGAGTTAACATCAAAATTACATTTCTCGGCCATATCGCATAGATCTCACTGTGAAAAGGCTTAAGTGACTTTTTTTAATTAAGTTTGAAGATTGCGCTCAAACCAAATGTCCTAGAACAAGATTTCCAAATGTAACTACTAGATTATGATAAAATACACTATTGGGTGAAGTTTGGTTGACTTCTGCGCAGCGGTTTGGGAGTTAACATCAAAATTACATTTCTCGGCCATATCGCATAGATCTCACTGTGAAAAGGCTTAAATGGCTTTTTTGACCTAAGTTTGAGGATTGCGCTCAAATCAAATGTCCTAGAACCAAATTTCCACATGTAACTACTAGATTGTGATACAATACACTAATGGGTGAAGTTTGGTTGACTTCTGCGCAGCGGTTTGGGAGTGAACATCAAAATTACATTTCTCGGCCATATCGCATAGATCTCACTGTGAAAAGGCTGAAATGACTTTTTTTAATTAAGTTTGAAGATTGCGCTCAAACCAAATGTCCTAAAACTAAATTTCCAAATGTAACTACTAGATTGTGATAAAATACACTATTGGGTGAAGTTTGGTTGACTTCTGCGCAGCGGTTTGGGAGTTAACATCAAAATTACATTTCTCGGCCATATCGCATAGATCTCACTGTGAAAAGGCTTAAATGGCTTTTTTGACCTAAGTTTGAGAATTGCGCTCAAATCAAATGTCCTAGAACCAAATTTCCACATGTAACTACTAGATTGTGATACAATACACTATTGGGTGAAGTTTGGTTGACTTCTGCACAGCGGTTTGGGAGTTAACATCAAAATTACATTTCTCGGCCATATCGCATAGATCTCACTGTGAAAAGGCTTAAATGACTTTTTTTAATTAAGTTTGAAGATTGCGCTCAAACCAAATGTCCTAGAACAAGATTTCCAAATGTAACTACTAGATTATGATAAAATACACTATTGGGTGAAGTTTGGTTGACTTCTGCGCAGCGGTTTGGGAGTTAACATCAAAATTACATTTCTCGGCCATATCGCATAGATCTCACTGTGAAAAGGCTTAAATGGCTTTTTTGACCTAAGTTTGAGGATTGCGCTCAAATCAAATGTCCTAGAACCAAATTTCCACATGTAACTACTAGATTGTGATACAATACACTATTGGGTGAAGTTTGGTTGACTTCTGCGCAGCGGTTTGGGAGTTAACATCAAAATTACATTTCTCAGCCATATCGCGTAGATCTCACTGTGAAAAGGCTTAAATGGCTTATTTGACCTAAGTTTGAGGATTGCGCTCAAATCAAATGTCCTAGAACCAAATTTCCACATGTAACTACTAGATTGTGATAAAATACACTATTGGGTGAAGTTTGGTTGACTTCTGCGCAGCGGTTTGGGAGTTTACATCAAAATTACATTTCTCGGCCATATCGCATAGATCTCACTGTGAAAAGGCTTAAATGACTTTTTTTTTATTCAGTTTGAAGATTGCGCTCAAACCAAATGTCCTAGAACTAAATTTCCAAATGTAACTACTAGATTATGATAAAATACACTATTGGGTGAAGTTTGGTTGACTTCTGCGCAGCGGTTTGGGAGTTAACATCAAAATTACATTTCTCGGCCATATCGCATAGATCTCACTGTGAAAAGGCTTAAATGGCTTTTTTGACCTAAGTTTGAGGATTGCGCTCAAATCAAATGTCCTAAAACCAAATTTCCACATGTAACTACTAGATTGTGATACAATACACTAATGGGTGAAGTTTGGTTGACTTCTGCGCAGCGGTTTGGGAGTGAACATCAAAATTACATTTCTCGGCCATATCGCATAGATCTCACTGTGAAAAGGCTTAAATGACTTTTTTTAATTAAGTTTGAAGATTGCGCTCAAACCAAATGTCCTAGAACTAAATTTCCAACTGTAACTACTAGATTATGATAAAATACACTATTGGGTGAAGTTTGGTTGACTTCTGCGCAGCGGATTGGGAGTTAACATCAAAATTACATTTCTCGGCCATATCGCATAGATCTCACTGTGAAAAGGCTTAAATGGCTTTTTTGACCTAAGTTTGAGGATTGCGCTCAAATCAAATGTCCTAGACCCAAATTTCCACATGTAACTACTAGATTGTGATACAATACACTAATGGGTGAAGTTTGGTTGACTTCTCCGCAGCGGTTTGGGAGTGAACATCAAAATTACATTTCTCGGCCATATCGCATAGATCTCACTGTGAAAAGGCTTAAATGACTTTTTTTAATTAAGTTTGAAGATTGCGCTCAAACCAAATGTCCTAAAACTAAATTTCCAAATGTAACTACTAGATTGTGATAAAATACACTATTGGGTGAAGTTTGGTTGACTTCTGCGCAGCGGTTTGGGAGTTAACATCAAAATTACATTTCTCGGCCATATCGCATAGATCTCGCTGTGAAAAGGCTGAAATGACTTTTTTAATTAAGTTTGATGATTGCGCTCAAACCAAATGTCCTAGAACGAAATTTCCAAATGTAACTACTAGATTGTGATACAATACACTATTGGGTGAAGTTTGGTTGACTTCTGCGCAGCGGTTTGGGAGTTAACATCAAAATTACATTTCTCAGCCATATCGCGTAGATCTCACTGTGAAAAGGCTTAAATGGCTTTTTTGACCTAAGTTTGAGGATTGCGCTCAAATCAAATGTCCTAGAACTAAATTTCCACATGTAACTACTAAATTGTGATAAAATACACTATTGGGTGAAGTTTGGTTGACTTCTGCGCAGCGGTTTGGGAGTTAACATCAAAATTACATTTCTCGGCCATATCGCATAGATCTCACTGTGAAAAGGCTTAAATGGCTTTTTTGACCTAAGTTTGAGAATTGCGCTCAAATCAAATGTCCTAGAACCAAATTTCCACATGTAACTACTAGATTGTGATACAATACACTATTGGGTGAAGTTTGGTTGACTTCTGCGCAGCGGTTTGGGAGTTAACATCAAAATTACATTTCTCGGCCATATCGCATAGATCTCACTGTGAAAAGGCTTAAGTGACTTTTTTTAATTAAGTTTGAAGATTGCGCTCAAACCAAATGTCCTAGAACAAGATTTCCAAATGTAACTACTAGATTATGATAAAATACACTATTGGGTGAAGTTTGGTTGACTTCTGCGCAGCGGTTTGGGAGTTAACATCAAAATTACATTTCTCGGCCATATCGCATAGATCTCACTGTGAAAAGGCTTAAATGGCTTTTTTGACCTAAGTTTGAGGATTGCGCTCAAATCAAATGTCCTAGAACCAAATTTCCACATGTAACTACTAGATTGTGATACAATACACTAATGGGTGAAGTTTGGTTGACTTCTGCGCAGCGGTTTGGGAGTGAACATCAAAATTACATTTCTCGGCCATATCGCATAGATCTCACTGTGAAAAGGCTGAAATGACTTTTTTTAATTAAGTTTGAAGATTGCGCTCAAACCAAATGTCCTAAAACTAAATTTCCAAATGTAACTACTAGATTGTGATAAAATACACTATTGGGTGAAGTTTGGTTGACTTCTGCGCAGCGGTTTGGGAGTTAACATCAAAATTACATTTCTCGGCCATATCGCATAGATCTCACTGTGAAAAGGCTTAAATGGCTTTTTTGACCTAAGTTTGAGGATTGCGCTCAAATCAAATGTCCTAGAACCAAATTTCCACATGTAACTACTAGATTGTGATACAATACACTATTGGGTGAAGTTTGGTTTACTTCTGCGCAGCGGATTGGGAGTTAACATCAAAATTACATTTCTCGGCCATATCGCATAGATCTCACTGTGAAAAGGCTTAAATGGCTTTTTTGACCTAAGTTTGAGGATTGCGCTCAAATCAAATGTCCTAGAACCAAATTTCCACATGTAACTACTAGATTGTGATACAATACACTATTGGGTGAAGTTTGGTTTACTTCTGCGCAGCGGTTTGGGAGTTAACATCAAAATTAAATTTCTCGGCCATATCGCATAGATCTCACTGTGAAAAGGCTTAAATGGCTTTTTTGACCTAAGTTTGAGAATTGCGCTCAAATCAAATGTCCTAGAACCAAATTTCCACATGTAACTACTAGATTGTGATACAATACACTATTGGGTGAAGTTTGGTTGACTTCTGCACAGCGGTTTGGGAGTTAACATCAAAATTACATTTCTCGGCCATATCGCATAGATCTCACTGTGAAAAGGCTTAAATGACTTTTTTTAATTAAGTTTGAAGATTGCGCTCAAACCAAATGTCCTAGAACAAGATTTCCAAATGTAACTACTAGATTATGATAAAATACACTATTGGGTGAAGTTTGGTTGACTTCTGCGCAGCGGTTTGGGAGTTAACATCAAAATTACATTTCTCGGCCATATCGCATAGATCTCACTGTGAAAAGGCTTAAATGGCTTTTTTGACCTAAGTTTGAGGATTGCGCTCAAATCAAATGTCCTAGAACCAAATTTCCACATGTAACTACTAGATTGTGATACAATACACTAATGGGTGAAGTTTGGTTGACTTCTGCGCAGCGGTTTGGGAGTGAACATCAAAATTACATTTCTCGGCCATATCGCATAGATCTCACTGTGAAAAGGCTGAAATGACTTTTTTTAATTAAGTTTGAAGATTGCGCTCAAACCAAATGTCCTAAAACTAAATTTCCAAATGTAACTACTAGATTGTGATACAATACACTATTGGGTGAAGTTTGGTTGACTTCTGCGCAGCGGTTTGGGAGTTAACATCAAAATTACATTTCTCAGCCATATCGCGTAGATCTCACTGTGAAAAGGCTTAAATGGCTTTTTTGACCTAGGTTTGAGGATTGCGCTCAAAACAAATGTCCTAGAACCAAATTTCCACATGTAACTACTAGATTCTGATACAATACACTATTGGGTGAAGTTTGGTTGACTTCTGCGCAGCGGTTTGGGAGTGAACATCAAAATTACATTTCTCGGCCATATCGCATAGATCTCACTGTGAAAAGGCTTAAATGGCTTTTTTGACCTAAGTTTGATGATTGCGCTCAAACCAAATGTCCTAGAACTAAATTTCCAAATGTAACTACTAGATTGTGATAAAATACACTATTGGGTGAAGTTTGGTTGACTTCGGCGCAGCGGTTTGGGAGTTAACATCAAAATTACATTTCTCGGCCATATCGCATAGATCTCACTGTGAAAAGGCTTAAATGGCTTTTTTGACCTAAGTTTGAGGATTGCGCTCAAATCAAATGTCCTAGAACCAAATTTCCACATGTAACTACTAGATTGTGATACTATACACTAATGGGTGAAGTTTGGTTTACTTCTGCGCAGCGGTTTGGGAGTTAACATCAAAATTACATTTCTCGGCCATATCGCATAGATCTCACTGTGAAAAGGCTTAAATGACTTTTTTTAATTAAGTTTGAAGATTGCGCTCAAACCAAATGTCCTAGAACTAAATTTCCAAATGTAACTACTAGATTGTGATACAATACACTATTGGGTGAAGTTTGGTTGACTTCTGCGCAGCGGTTTGGGAGTTAACATCAAAATTACATTTCTCGGCCATATCGCATAGATCTCACTGTGAAAAGGCTTAAATGGCTT
Source organism: Corythoichthys intestinalis (assembly GCF_030265065.1). Lineage (NCBI taxonomy): Eukaryota > Metazoa > Chordata > Actinopteri > Syngnathiformes > Syngnathidae > Corythoichthys > Corythoichthys intestinalis. Next base: position 83,772,666 of record NC_080395.1, read on the forward strand.
TTTTGACCTAAGTTTGAGGATTGCGCTCAAATCAAATGTCCTAGAACCAAATTTCCACATGTAACTACTAGATTGTGATAAAATACACTATTGGGTGAAGTTTGGTTGACTTCTGCGCAGCGGTTTGGGAGTTAACATCAAAATTACATTTCTCGGCCATATCGCATAGATCTCACTGTGAAAAGGCTTAAATGGCTTTTTTGACCTAAGTTTGAGAATTGCGCTCAAATCAAATGTCCTAGAACCAAATTTCCACATGTAACTACTAGATTGTGATAAAATACACTATTGGGTGAAGTTTGGTTGACTTCTGCGCAGCGGTTTGGGAGTTAACATCAAAATTACATTTCTCGGCCATATCGCATAGATCTCAATGTGAAAAGGCTTAAATGACTTTTTTTAATTAAGTTTGAAGATTGCGCTCAAACCAAATGTCCTAGAACTAAATTTCCAAATGTAACTACTAGATTATGATAAAATACACTATTGGGTGAAGTTTGGTTGACTTTTGCGCAGCGGTTTGGGAGTTAAAATCAAAATTACATTTCTCGGCCATATCGCATAGATCTCACTGTGAAAAGGCTTAAATGGCTTTTTTGACCTATGTTTGAGGATTGCGCTCAAATCAAATGTCCTAGACCCAAATTTCCACATGTAACTACTAGATTGTGATACAATACACTAATGGGTGAAGTTTGGTTGACTTCTCCGCAGCGGTTTGGGAGTGAACATCAAAATTAGATTTCTCGGCCATATCGCATAGATCTCACTGTGAAAAGGCTTAAATGACTTTTTTTAATTAAGTTTGAAGAATGCGCTCAAACCAAATGTCCTAAAACTAAATTTCCAAATGTAACTACTAGATTGTGATAAAATACACTATTGGGTGAAGTTTGGTTGACTTCTGCGCAGCGGTTTGGGAGTTAACATCAAAATTACATTTCTCGGCCATATCGCATAGATCTCACTGTGAAAAGGCTTAAATGACTTTTTTTAATTAAGTTTGAAGATTGCGCTCAAATCAAATGTCCTAGAACCAAATTTCCACATGTAACTACTAGATTGTGATACAATACACTAATGGGTGAAGTTTGGTTGACTTCTGCGCAGCGGTTTGGGAGTGAACATCAAAATTACATTTCTCGGCCATATCGCATAGATCTCACTGTGAAAAGGCTGAAATGACTTTTTTTAATTAAGTTTGAAGATTGCGCTCAAACCAAATGTCCTAAAACTAAATTTCCAAATGTAACTACTAGATTGTGATAAAATACACTATTGGGTGAAGTTTGGTTGACTTCTGCGCAGCGGTTTGGGAGTTAACATCAAAATTACATTTCTCGGCCATATCGCATAGATCTCACTGTGAAAAGGCTTAAATGGCTTTTTTGACCTAAGTTTGAGGATTGCGCTCAAATCAAATGTCCTAGAACCAAATTTCCACATGTAACTACTAGATTGTGATACAATACACTATTGGGTGAAGTTTGGTTTACTTCTGCGCAGCGGATTGGGAGTTAACATCAAAATTACATTTCTCGGCCATATCGCATAGATCTCACTGTGAAAAGGCTTAAATGGCTTTTTTGACCTAAGTTTGAGGATTGCGCTCAAATCAAATGTCCTAGAACCAAATTTCCACATGCAACTACTAGATTGTGATACAATACACTATTGGGTGAAGTTTGGTTTACTTCTGCGCAGCGGTTTGGGAGTTAACATCAAAATTACATTTCTCGGCCATATCGCATAGATCTCACTGTGAAAAGGCTTAAATGGCTTTTTTGACCTAAGTTTGAGAATTGCGCTCAAATCAAATGTCCTAGAAACAAATTTCCACATGTAACTACTAGATTGTGATACAATACACTATTGGGTGAAGTTTGGTTGACTTCTGCACAGCGGTTTGGGAGTTAACATCAAAATTACATTTCTCGGCCATATCGCATAGATCTTACTGTGAAAAGGCTTAAATGACTTTTTTTAATTAAGTTTGAAGATTGCGCTCAAACCAAATGTCCTAGAACAAGATTTCCAAATGTAACTACTAGATTATGATAAAATACACTATTGGGTGAAGTTTGGTTGACTTCTGCGCAGCGGTTTGGGAGTTAACATCAAAATTACATTTCTCGGCCATATCGCATAGATCTCACTGTGAAAAGGCTTAAATGGCTTTTTTTACCTAAGTTTGAGGATTGCGCTCAAATCAAATGTCCTAGAACCAAATTTCCACATGTAACTACTAGATTGTGATACAATACACTATTGGGTGAAGTTTGGTTGACTTCTGCGCAGCGGTTTGGGAGTTAACATCAAAATTACATTTCTCAGCCATATCGCGTAGATCTCACTGTGAAAAGGCTTAAATGGCTTATTTGACCTAAGTTTGAGGATTGCGCTCAAATCAAATGTCCTAGAACCAAATTTCCACATGTAACTACTAGATTGTGATAAAATACACTATTGGGTGAAATTTGGTTGACTTCTGCGCAGCGGTTTGGGAGTTAACATCAAAATTACATTTCTCGGCCATATCGCATAGATCTCACTGTGAAAAGGCTTAAATGACTTTTTTTTAATTCAGTTTGAAGATTGCGCTCAAACCAAATGTCCTAGAACTAAATTTCCAAATGTAACTACTAGATTATGATAAAATAAACTATTGGGTGAAGTTTGGTTGACTTCTGCGCAGCGGTTTGGGAGTTAACATCAAAATTACATTTCTCGGCCATATCGCATAGATCTCACTGTGAAAAGGCTTAAATGGCTTTTTTGACCTAAGTTTGAGGATTGCGCTCAAATCAAATGTCCTAGAACCAAATTTCCACATGTAACTACTAGATTGTGATACAATACACTATTGGGTGAAGTTTGGTTGACTTCTGCGCAGCGGTTTGGGAGTTAACATCAAAATTACATTTCTCGGCCATATCGCATAGATCTCACTGTGAAAAGGCTTAAATGACTTTTTTTAATTAAGTTTGAAGATTGCGCTCAAACCAAATGTCCTAGAACTAAATTTCCAACTGTAACTACTAGATTATGATAAAATACACTATTGGGTGAAGTTTGGTTGACTTCTGCGCAGCGGATTGGGAGTTAACATCAAAATTACATTTCTCGGCCATATCGCATAGATCTCACTGTGAAAAGGCTTAAATGGCTTTTTTGACCTAAGTTTGAGGATTGCGCTCAAATCAAATGTCCTAGACCCAAATTTCCACATGTAACTACTAGATTGTGATACAATACACTAATGGGTGAAGTTTGGTTGACTTCTCCGCAGCGGTTTGGGAGTGAACATCAAAATTACATTTCTCGGCCATATCGCATAGATCTCACTGTGAAAAGGCTTAAATGACTTTTTTTAATTAAGTTTGAAGATTGCGCTCAAACCAAATGTCCTAAAACTAAATTTCCAAATGTAACTACTAGATTGTGATAAAATACACTATTGGGTGAAGTTTGGTTGACTTCTGCGCAGCGGTTTGGGAGTTAACATCAAAATTACATTTCTCGGCCATATCGCATAGATATCGCTGTGAAAAGGCTGAAATGACTTTTTTAATTAAGTTTGATGATTGCGCTCAAACCAAATGTCCTAGAACGAAATTTCTAAATGTAACTACTAGATTGTGATACAATACACTATTGGGTGAAGTTTGGTTGACTTCTGCGCAGCGGTTTGGGAGTTAACATCAAAATTACATTTCTCAGCCATATCGCGTAGATCTCACTGTGAAAAGGCTTAAATGGCTTTTTTGACCTAAGTTTGAGGATTGCGCTCAAATCAAATGTCCTAGAACTAAATTTCCACATGTAACTACTAAATTGTGATAAAATACACTATTGGGTGAAGTTTGGTTGACTTCTGCGCAGCGGTTTGGGAGTTAACATCAAAATTACATTTCTCGGCCATATCGCATAGATCTCACTGTGAAAAGGCTTAAATGGCTTTTTTGACCTAAGTTTGAGAATTGCGCTCAAATCAAATGTCCTAGAACCAAATTTCCACATGTAACTACTAGATTGTGATACAATACACTATTGGGTGAAGTTTGGTTGACTTCTGCGCAGCGGTTTGGGAGTTAACATCAAAATTACATTTCTCGGCCATATCGCATAGATCTCACTGTGAAAAGGCTTAAATGACTTTTTTTAATTAAGTTTGAAGATTGCGCTCAAACCAAATGTCCTAGAACAAGATTTCCAAATGTAACTACTAGATTATGATAAAATACACTATTGGGTGAAGTTTGGTTGACTTTTGCGCAGCGGTTTGGGAGTTAACATCAAAATTACATTTCTCGGCCATATCGCATAGATCTCACTGTGAAAAGGCTTAAATGGCTTTTTTGACCTAAGTTTGAGGATTGCGCTCAAATCAAATGTCCTAGAACCAAATTTCCACATGTAACTACTAGATTGTGATACAATACACTAATGGGTGAAGTTTGGTTGACTTCTGCGCAGCGGTTTGGGAGTGAACATCAAAATTACATTTCTCGGCCATATCGCATAGATCTCACTGTGAAAAGGCTGAAATGACTTTTTTTAATTAAGTTTGAAGATTGCGCTCAAACCAAATGTCCTAAAACTAAATTTCCAAATGTAACTACTAGATTGTGATAAAATACACTATTGGGTGAAGTTTGGTTGACTTCTGCGCTGCGGTTTGGGAGTTAACATCAAAATTACATTTCTCGGCCATATCGCATAGATCTCACTGTGAAAAGGCTTAAATGGCTTTTTTGACCTAAGTTTGAGGATTGCGCTCAAATCAAATGTCCTAGAACCAAATTTCCACATGTAACTACTAGATTGTGATACAATACACTATTGGGTGAAGTTTGGTTTACTTCTGCGCAGCGGATTGGGAGTTAACATCAAAATTACATTTCTCGGCCATATCGCATAGATCTCACTGTGAAAAGGCTTAAATGGCTTTTTTGACCTAAGTTTGAGGATTGCGCTCAAATCAAATGTCCTAGAACCAAATTTCCACATGTAACTACTAGATTGTGATACAATACACTATTGGGTGAAGTTTGGTTTACTTCTGCGCAGCGGTTTGGGAGTTAACATCAAAATTACATTTCTCGGCCATATCGCATAGATCTCACTGTGAAAAGGCTTAAATGGCTTTTTTGACCTAAGTTTGAGAATTGCGCTCAAATCAAATGTCCTAGAACCAAATTTCCACATGTAACTACTAGATTGTGATACAATACACTATTGGGTGAAGTTTGGTTGACTTCTGCACAGCGGTTTGGGAGTTAACATCAAAATTACATTTCTCGGCCATATCGCATAGATCTCACTGTGAAAAGGCTTAAATGACTTTTTTTAATTAAGTTTGAAGATTGCGCTCAAACCAAATGTCCTAGAACAAGATTTCCAAATGTAACTACTAGATTATGATAAAATACACTATTGGGTGAAGTTTGGTTGACTTCTGCGCAGCGGTTTGGGAGTTAACATCAAAATTACATTTCTCGGCCATATCGCATAGATCTCACTGTGAAAAGGCTTAAATGGCTTTTTTGACCTAAGTTTGAGGATTGCGCTCAAATCAAATGTCCTAGAACCAAATTTCCACATGTAACTACTAGATTGTGATACAATACACTATTGGGTGAAGTTTGGTTGACTTCTGCGCAGCGGTTTGGGAGTTAACATCAAAATTACATTTCTCAGCCATATCGCGTAGATCTCACTGTGAAAAGGCTTAAATGGCTTATTTGACCTAAGTTTGAGGATTGCGCTCAAATCAAATGTCCTAGAACCAAATTTCCACATGTAACTACTAGATTGTGATAAAATACACTATTGGGTGAAGTTTGGTTGACTTCTGCGCAGCGGTTTGGGAGTTAACATCAAAATTACATTTATCGGCCATATCGCATAGATCTCACTGTGAAAAGGCTTAAATGACTTTTTTTTAATTCAGTTTGAGGATTGCGCTCAAATCAAATGTCCTAGAACCAAATTTCCACATGTAACTACTAGATTGTGATAAAATACACTAATGGGTGAAGTTTGGTTGACTTCTGCGCAGCGGTTTGGGAGTGAACATCAAAATTACATTTCTCGGCCATGTCGCATAGATCTCACTGTGAAAAGGCTTAAATGACTTTTTTTAATTAAGTTTGAAGATTGCGCTCAAACCAAATGTCCTAGAACTAAATTTCCAACTGTAACTACTAGATTATGATAAAATACACTATTGGGTGAAGTTTGGTTGACTTCTGCGCAGCGGTTTGGGAGTTAACATCAAAATTACATTTCTCAGCCATATCGCGTAGATCTCACTGTGAAAAGGCTTAAATGGCTTTTTTGACCTAGGTTTGAGGATTGCGCTCAAAACAAATGTCCTAGAACCAAATTTCCACATGTAACTACTAGATTCTGATACAATACACTATTGGGTGAAGTTTGGTTGACTTCTGCGCAGCGGTTTGGGAGTTAACATCAAAATTACATTTCTCGGCCATATCGCATAGATCTCACTGTGAAAAGGTTTAAATGGCTTTTTTGACCTAAGTTTGATGATTGCGCTCAAACCAAATGTCCTAGAACTAAATTTCCAAATGTAACTACTAGATTGTGATAAAATACACTATTGGGTGAAGTTTGGTTGACTTCGGCGCAGCGGTTTGGGAGTTAACATCAAAATTACATTTCTCGGCCATATCGCATAGTTCTCACTGTGAAAAGGCTTAAATGGCTTTTTTGACCTAAGTTTGAGGATTGCGCTCAAATCAAATGTCCTAGAACCAAATTTCCACATGTAACTACTAGATTGTGATACTATGCACTAATGGGTGAAGTTTGGTTTACTTCTGCGCAGCGGTTTGGGAGTTAACATCAAAATTACATTTCTCGGCCATATCGCATAGATCTCACTGTGAAAAGGCTTAAATGACTTTTTTTAATTAAGTTTGAAGATTGCGCTCAAACCAAATGTCCTAGAACTAAATTTCCAAATGTAACTACTAGATTGTGATACAATACACTATTGGGTGAAGTTTGGTTGACTTCTGCGCAGCGGTTTGGGAGTTAACATCAAAATTACATTTCTCGGCCATATCGCATAGATCTCACTGTGAAAAGGCTTAAATGGCTTTTTTGACCTAAGTTTGAGGATTGCGCTCAAATCAAATGTCCTAGAACCAAATTTCCACATGTAACTACTAGATTGTGATACAATACACTATTGGGTGAAGTTTGGTTGACTTCTGCGCAGCGGTTTGGGAGTTAACATCAAAATTACATTTCTCAGCCATATCGCGTAGATCTCACTGTGAAAAGGCTTAAATGGCTTTTTTGACCTAGGTTTGAGGATTGCGCTCAAAACAAATGTCCTAGAACCAAATTTCCACATGTAACTACTAGATTGTGATACAATACACTATTGGGTAAAGTTTGGTTGACTTCTGCGCAGCGGTTTGGGAGTTAACATCAAAATTACATTTCTCGACCATATCGCATAGATCTCACTGTGAAAAGGCTTAAATGGCTTTTTTGACCTAAGTTTGATGATTGCGCTCAAACCAAATGTCCTAGAACTAAATTTCCACATGTAACTACTAGATTGTGATAAAATACACTATTGGGTGAAGTTTGGTTGACTTCTGCGCAGCGGTTTGGGAGTTAACATCAAAATTACATTTCTCGGCCATATCGCATAGATCTCACTGTGAAAAGGCTTAAATGGCTTTTTTGACCTAAGTTTGAGAATTGCGCTCAAATCAAATGTCCTAGAACCAAATTTCCACATGTAACTACTAGATTGTGATAAAATACACTATTGGGTGAAGTTTGGTTGACTTCTGCGCAGCGGTTTGGGAGTTAACATCAAAATTACATTTCTCGGCCATATCGCATAGATCTCACTGTGAAAAGGCTTAAATGACTTTTTTTAATTAAGTTTGAAGATTGCGCTCAAACCAAATGTCCTAGAACTAAATTTCCAAATGTAACTACTAGATTATGATAAAATACACTATTGGGTGAAGTTTGGTTGACTTTTGCGCAGCGATTTGGGAGTTAAAATCAAAATTAAATTTCTCGGCCATATCGCATAGATCTCACTGTGAAAAGGCTTAAATGGCTTTTTTGACCTAAGTTTGAGGATTGCGCTCAAATCAAATGTCCTAGACCCAAATTTCCACATGTAACTACTAGATTGTGATACAATACACTAATGGGTGAAGTTTGGTTGACTTCTCCGCAGCGGTTTGGGAGTGAACATCAAAATTACATTTCTCGGCCATATCGCATAGATCTCACTGTGAAAAGGCTTAAATGACTTTTTTTAATTAAGTTTGAAGAATGCGCTCAAACCAAATGTCCTAAAACTAGATTTCCAAATGTAACTACTAGATTGTGATAAAATACACTATTGGGTGAAGTTTGGTTGACTTCTGCGCAGCGGTTTGGGAGTTAACATCAAAATTACATTTCTCGGCCATATCGCATAGATCTCACTGTGAAAAGGCTTAAATGGCTTTTTTGACCTAAGTTTGAGGATTGCGCTCAAATCAAATGTCCTAAAACCAAATTTCCACATGTAACTACTAGATTGTGATACAATACACTAATGGGTGAAGTTTGGTTGACTTCTGCGCAGCGGTTTGGGAGTGAACATCAAAATTACATTTCTCGGCCATATCGCATAGATCTCACTGTGAAAAGGCTTAAATGGCTTTTTTGACCTAAGTTTGATGATTGCGCTCAAACCAAATGTCCTAGAACTAAATTTCCAAATGTAACTACTAGATTGTGATAAAATACACTATTGGGTGAAGTTTGGTTGACTTCTGCGCAGCGGTTTGGGAGTTAACATTAAAATTACATTTCTCGGCCATATCGCATAGATCTCACTGTGAAAAGGCTTAAATGGCTTTTTTGACCTAAGTTTGAGGATTGCGCTCAAATCAAATGTCCTAGAACCAAATTTCCACATGTAACTACTAGATTGTGATACAATACACTATTGGGTGAAGTTTGGTTGACTTCTGCGCAGCGGTTTGGGAGTTAACATCAAAATTACATTTCTCAGCCATATCGCGTACATCTCACTGTGAAAAGGCTTAAATGGCTTTTTTGACCTAGGTTTGAGGATTGCGCTCAAAACAAATGTCCTAGAACCAAATTTCCACATGTAACTACTAGATTGTGATACAATACACTATTGGGTGAAGTTTGGTTGACTTCTGCGCAGCGGTTTGGGAGTTAACATCAAAATTACATTTCTCGACCATATCGCATAGATCTCACTGTGAAAAGGCTTAAATGGCTTTTTTGACCTAAGTTTGATGATTGCGCTCAAACCAAATGTCCTAGAACTAAATTTCCACATGTAACTACTAGATTGTGATAAAATACACTATTGGGTGAAGTTTGGTTGACTTCTGCGCAGCGGTTTGGGAGTTAACATCAAAATTACATTTCTCGGCCATATCGCATAGATCTCACTGTGAAAAGGCTTAAATGGCTTTTTTGACCTAAGTTTGAGAATTGCGCTCAAATCAAATGTCCTAGAACCAAATTTCCACATGTAACTACTAGATTGTGATAAAATACACTATTGGGTGAAGTTTGGTTGACTTCTGCGCAGCGGTTTGGGAGTTAACATCAAAATTACATTTCTCGGCCATATCGCATAGATCTCACTGTGAAAAGGCTTAAATGGCTTTTTTGACCTAAGTTTGAGGATTGCGCTCAAATCAAATGTCCTAAAACCAAATTTCCACATGTAACTACTAGATTGTGATACAATACACTAATGGGTGAAGTTTGGTTGACTTCTGCGCAGCGGTTTGGGAGTGAACATCAAAATTACATTTCTCGGCCATATCGCATAGATCTCACTGTGAAAAGGCTTAAATGACTTTTTTTTAATTAAGTTTGAAAATTGCGCTCAAACCAAATGTCCTAAAACTAAATTTCCAAATGTAACTACTAGATTGTGATAAAATACACTATTGGGTGAAGTTTGGTTGACTTCTGCGCAGCGGTTTGGGAGTTAACATCAAAATTACATTTCTCGGCCATATCGCATAGATCTCACTGTGAAAAGGCTTAAATGGCTTTTTCGACCTAAGTTTGAGAATTGCGCTCAAATCAAATGTCCTAGAACCAAATTTCCACATGTAACTACTAGATTGTGATACAATACACTATTGGGTGAAGTTTGGTTGACTTCTGCGCAGCGGTTTGGGAGTTAACATCAAAATTACATTTCTCAGCCATATCGCATAGATCTCACTGTGAAAAGGCTTAAATGGCTTTTTTGACCTAAGTTTGATGATTGCGCTCAAACCAAATGTCCTAGAACTAAATTTCCAAATGTAACTACTAGATTGTGATAAAATACACTATTGGGTGAAGTTTGGTTGACTTCTGCGCAGCGGTTTGGGAGTTAACATCAAAATTACATTTCTCGGCCATATCGCATAGATCTCACTGTGAAAAGGCTTAAATGGCTTTTTTGACCTAAGTTTGAGGATTGCGCTCAAATCAAATGTCCTAGAACCAAATTTCCACATGTAACTACTAGATTGTGATACAATACACTAATGGGTGAAGTTTGGTTGACTTCTGCGCAGCGGTTTGGGAGTGAACATCAAAATTACATTTCTCGGCCATATCGCATAGATCTCACTGTGAAAAGGCTTAAATGACTTTTTTTAATTAAGTTTGAAAATTGCGCTCAAACCAAATGTCCTAAAACTAAATTTCCAAATGTAACTACTAGATTGTGATAAAATACACTATTGGGTGAAGTTTGGTTGACTTCTGCGCAGCGGTTTGGGAGTTAACATCAAAATTACATTTCTCGGCCATATCGCATAGATCTCACTGTGAAAAGGCTTAAATGGCTTTTTTGACCTAAATTTGAGAATTGCGCTCAAATCAAATGTCCTAGAACCAAATTTTCACATGTAACTACTAGATTGTGATACAATACACTATTGGGTGAAGTTTGGTTGACTTCTGCGCAGCGGTTTGGGAGTTAACATCAAAATTACATTTCTTGGCCATATCGCATAGATCTCACTGTGAAAAGGCTTAAATGGCTTTTTTGACCTAAGTTTGATGATTGCGCTCAAACCAAATGTCCTAGAACTAAATTTCCAAATGTAACTACTAGATTGTGAAAAAATACACTATTGGGTGAAGTTTGGTTGACTTCTGCGCAGCGGTTTGGGAGTTAACATCAAAATTACATTTCTCGGCCATATCGCATAGATCTCACTGTGAAAAGGCTTAAATGACTTTTTTTAATTAAGTTTGAAAATTGCGCTCAAACCAAATGTCCTAGAACTAAATTTCCAAATGTAACTACTAGATTGTGATAAAATACACTATTGGGTGAAGTTTGGTTGACTTCTGCGCAGCGGTTTGGGAGTTAACATCAAAATTACATTTCTCGGCCATATCGCATAGATCTCACTGTGAAAAGGCTTAAATGGCTTTTCTGACCTAAGTTTGATGATTGCGCTCAAACCAAATGTCCTAGAACTAAATTTCCAAATGTAACTACTAGATTGTGATAAAATACACTATTGGGTGAAGTTTGGTTGACTTCTGCGCAGCGGTTTGGGAGTTAACATCAAAATTACATTTCTCGGCCATATCGCATAGATCTCACTGTGAAAAGGCTTAAATGACTTTTTTTAATTAAGTTTGAAAATTGCGCTCAAACCAAATGTCCTAAAACTAAATTTCCAAATGTAACTACTAGATTGTGATAAAATACACTATTGGGTGAAGTTTGGTTGACTTCTGCGCAGCGGTTTGGGAGTTAACATCAAAATTACATTTCTCGGCCATATCGCATAGATCTCACTGTGAAAAGGCTTAAATGGCTTTTTTGACCTAAGTTTGAGGATTGCGCTCAAATCAAATGTCCTAGAACCAAATTTCCACATGTAACTACTAGATTGTGATACAATACACTATTGGGTGAAGTTTGGTTTACTTCTGCGCAGCGGTTTGGGAGTTAACATCAAAATTACATTTCTCGGCCATATCGCATAGATCTCACTGTGAAAAGGCTTAAATGGCTTTTTTGACCTAAGTTTGATGATTGCGCTCAAACCAAATGTCCTAGAACTAAATTTCCAAATGTAACTACTAGATTGTGATAAAATACACTATTCGGTGAAGTTTGGTTGACCTCTGCGCAGCGGTTTGGGAGTTAACATCAAAATTACATTTCTCGGCCATATCGCATAGATCTCACTGTGAAAAGGCTTAAATGGCTTTTTTGACCTAAGTTTGAGAATTGCGCTCAAATCAAATGTCCTAGAACAAAATTTCCACATGTAACTACTAGATTGTGATACAATACACTAATGGGTGAAGTTTGGTTGACTTCTGCGCAGCGGTTTGGGAGTTAACATCAAAATTACATTTCTCGGCCATATCGCATAGATCTCACTGTGAAAAGGCTTAAATGACTTTTTTTAATTAAGTTTGAAGATTGCGCTCAAACCAAATGTCCTAGAACTAAATTTCCAAATGTAACTACTAGATTATGATAAAATACACTATTGGGTGAAGTTTGGTTGACTTTTGCGCAGCGGTTTGGGAGTTAAAATCAAAATTACATTTCTCGGCCATATAGCATAGATCTCACTGTGAAAAGGCTTAAATGGCTTTTTTGACCTAAGTTTGAGGATTGCGCTCAAATCAAATGTCCTAGACCCAAATTTCCACATGTAACTACTAGATTGTGATACAATACACTATTGGGTGAAGTTTGGTTGACTTCTCCGTAGCGGTTTGGGAGTGAACATCAAAATTACATTTCTCGGCCATATCGCATAGATCTCACTGTGAAAAGGCTTAAATGACTTTTTTTAATTAAGTTTGAAGAATGCGCTCAAACCAAATGTCCTAAAACTAAATTACCAAATGTAACTACTAGATTGTGATAAAATACACTATTGGGTGAAGTTTGGTTGACTTCTGCGCAGCGGTTTGGGAGTTAACATCAAAATTACATTTCTCGGCCATATCGCATAGATCTCACTGTGAAAAGGCTTAAATGGCTTTTTTGACCTAAGTTTGAGGATTGCGCTCAAATCAAATGTCCTAAAACCAAATTTCCACATGTAACTACTAGATTGTGATACAATACACTAATGGGTGAAGTTTGGTTGACTTCTGCGCAGCGGTTTGGGAGTGAACATCAAAATTACATTTCTCGGCCATATCGCATAGATCTCACTGTGAAAAGGCTTAAATGACTTTTTTTAATTAAGTTTGAAAATTGCGCTCAAACCAAATGTCCTAAAACTAAATTTCCAAATGTAACTACTAGATTGTGATAAAATACACTATTGGGTGAAGTTTGGTTGACTTCTGCGCAGCGGTTTGGGAGTTAACATCAAAATTACATTTCTCAGCCATATCGCATAGATCTCACTGTGAAAAGGCTTAAATGGCTTTTTTGACCTAAGTTTGAGAATTGCGCTCAAATCAAATGTCCTAGAACCAAATTTCCACATGTAACTACTAGATTGTGATACAATACACTATTGGGTGAAGTTTGGTTGACTTCTGCGCAGCGGTTTGGGAGTTAACATCAAAATTACATTTCTCGGCCATATCGCATAGATCTCACTGTGAAAAGGCTTAAATGACTTTTTTTAATTAAGTTTGATGATTGCGCTCAAACCAAATGTCCTAGAACTAAATTTCCAAATGTAACTACTAGATTGTGATAAAATACACTATTGGGTGAAGTTTGGTTGACTTCTGCGCAGCGGTTTGGGAGTTAACATCAAAATTACATTTCTCGGCCATATCGCATAGATCTCACTGTGAAAAGGCTTAAATGGCTTTTTTGACCTAAGTTTGATGATTGCGCTCAAACCAAATGTCCTAGAACTAAATTTCCAAATGTAACTACTAGATTGTGATAAAATACACTATTGGGTGAAGTTTGGTTGACTTCTGCGCAGCGGTTTGGGAGTTAACATCAAAATTACATTTCTCGGCCATATCGCATAGATCTCACTGTGAAAAGGCTTAAATGACTTTTTTTAATTAAGTTTGAAGAATGCGCTCAAACCAAATGTCCTAAAACTAAATTTCCAAATGTAACTACTAGATTGTGATAAAATACACTATTGGGTGAAGTTTGGTTGACTTCTGCGCAGCGGTTTGGGAGTTAACATCAAAATTACATTTCTCGGCCATATCGCATAGATCTCACTGTGAAAAGGCTTAAATGGCTTTTTTGACCTAAGTTTGAGGATTGCGCTCAAATCAAATGTCCTAGAACCAAATTTCCACATGTAACTACTAGATTGTGATACAATACACTATTGGGTGAAGTTTGGTTTACTTCTGCGCAGCGGTTTGGGAGTTAACATCAAAATTACATTTCTCGGCCATATCGCATAGATCTCACTGTGAAAAGGCTTAAATGGCTTTTTTGACCTAAGTTTGAGGATTGCGCTCAAATCAAATGTCCTAGAACCAAATTTCCACATGTAACTACTAGATTGTGATACAATACACTATTGGGTGAAGTTTGGTTTACTTCTGCGCAGCGGTTTGGGAGTTAACATCAAAATTACATTTCTCGGCCATATCGCATAGATCTCACTGTGAAAAGGCTTAAATGGCTTTTTTGACCTAAGTTTGAGAATTGCGCTCAAATCAAATGTCCTAGAACCAAATTTCCACATGTAACTACTAGATTGTGATACAATACACTAATGGGTGAAGTTTGGTTGACTTCTGCGCAGCGGTTTGGGAGTTAACATCAAAATTACATTTCTCGGCCATATCGCATAGATCTCACTGTGAAAAGGCTTAAATGACTTTTTTTAATTAAGTTTGAAGATTGCGCTCAAACCAAATGTCCTAGAACTAAATTTCCAAATGTAACTACTAGATTATGATAAAATACACTATTGGGTGAAGTTTGGTTGACTTTTGCGCAGCGGTTTGGGAGTTAAAATCAAAATTACATTTCTCGGCCATATAGCATAGATCTCACTGTGAAAATGCTTAAATGGCTTTTTTGACCTAAGTTTGAGGATTGCGCTCAAATCAAATGTCCTAGACCCAAATTTCCACATGTAACTACTAGATTGTGATACAATACACTAATGGGTGAAGTTTGGTTGACTTCTCCGCAGCGGTTTGGGAGTGAACATCAAAATTACATTTCTCGGCCATATCGCATAGATCTCACTGTGAAAAGGCTTAAATGACTTTTTTTAATTAAGTTTGAAGAATGCGCTCAAACCAAATGTCCTAAAACTAAATTACCAAATGTAACTACTAGATTGTGATAAAATACACTACTGGGTGAAGTTTGGTTGACTTCTGCGCAGCGGTTTGGGAGTTAACATCAAAATTACATTTCTCGGCCATATCGCATAGATCTCACTGTGAAAAGGCTTAAATGGCTTTTTTGACCTAAATTTGAGAATTGCGCTCAAATCAAATGTCCTAGAACCAAATTTTCACATGTAACTACTAGATTGTGATACAATACACTATTGGGTGAAGTTTGGTTGACTTCTGCGCAGCGGTTTGGGAGTTAACATCAAAATTACATTTCTCGGCCATATCGCATAGATCTCACTGTGAAAAGGCTTAAATGGCTTTTTTGACCTAAGTTTGATGATTGCGCTCAAACCAAATGTCCTAGAACTAAATTTCCAAATGTAACTACTAGATTGTGAAAAAATACACTATTGGGTGAAGTTTGGTTGACTTCTGCGCAGCGGTTTGGGAGTTAACATCAAAATTACATTTCTCGGCCATATCGCATAGATCTCACTGTGAAAAGGCTTAAATGACTTTTTTTAATTAAGTTTGAAAATTGCGCTCAAACCAAATGTCCTAGAACTAAATTTCCAAATGTAACTACTAGATTGTGATAAAATACACTATTGGGTGAAGTTTGGTTGACTTCTGCGCAGCGGTTTGGGAGTTAACATCAAAATTACATTTCTCGGCCATATCGCATAGATCTCACTGTGAAAAGGCTTAAATGGCTTTTCTGACCTAAGTTTGAGGATTGCGCTCAAATCAAATGTCCTAGAACCAAATTTCCACATGTAACTACAAGATTGTGATACAATACACTAATGGTTGAAGTTTGGTTGACTTCTGCGCAGCGGTTTGGGAGTTAACATCAAAATTACATTTCTCGGCCATATCGCATAGATCTCACTGTGAAAAGGCTTAAATGACTTTTTTTAATTAAGTTTGAAGAATGCGCTCAAACCAAATGTCCTAAAACTAAATTTCCAAATGTAACTACTAGATTGTGATAAAATACACTATTGGGTGAAGTTTGGTTGACTTCTGCGCAGCGGTTTGGGAGTTAACATCAAAATTACATTTCTCGGCCATATCGTATAGATCTCACTGTGAAAAGGCTTAAATGGCTTTTTTGACCTAAGTTTGATGATTGCGCTCAAACCAAATGTCCTAGAACTAAATTTCCACATGTAACTACTAGATTGTGATACAATACACTATTGGGTGAAGTTTGGTTGACTTCTGCGCAGCGGTTTGGGAGTTAACATCAAAATTACATTTCTCGACCATATCGCATAGATCTCACTGTGAAAAGGCTTAAATGGCTTTTTTGACCTAAGTTTGATGATTGCGCTCAAACCAAATGTCCTAGAACTAAATTTCCACATGTAACTACTAGATTGTGATAAAATACACTATTGGGTGAAGTTTGGTTGACTTCTGCGCAGCGGTTTGGGAGTTAACATCAAAATTACATTTCTCGGCCATATCGCATAGATCTCACTGTGAAAAGGCTTAAATGGCTTTTTTGACCTAAGTTTGAGAATTGCGCTCATATCAAATGTCCTAGAACCAAATTTCCACATGTAACTACTAGATTGTGATAAAATACACTATTGGGTGAAGTTTGGTTGACTTCTGCGCAGCGGTTTGGGAGTTAACATCAAAATTACATTTCTCGGCCATATCGCATAGATCTCACTGTGACAAGGCTTAAATGACTTTTTTTAATTAAGTTTGAAGATTGCGCTCAAACCAAATGTCCTAGAACTAAATTTCCAAATGTAACTACTAGATTATGATAAAATACACTATTGGGTGAAGTTTGGTTGACTTTTGCGCAGCGGTTTGGGAGTTAAAATCAAAATTACATTTCTCGGCCATATCGCATAGATCTCACTGTGAAAAGGCTTAAATGGCTTTTTTGACCTAAGTTTGAGGATTGCGCTCAAATCAAATGTCCTAGACCCAAATTTCCACATGTAACTACTAGATTGTGATACAATACACTAATGGGTGAAGTTTGGTTGACTTCTCCGCAGCGGTTTGGGAGTGAACATCAAAATTACATTTCTCGGCCATATCGCATAGATCTCACTGTGAAAAGGCTTAAATGACTTTTTTAAATTAAGTTTGAAGAATGCGCTCAAACCAAATGTCCTAAAACTAAATTTCCAAATGTAACTACTAGATTGTGATAAAATACACTATTGGGTGAAGTTTGGTTGACTTCTGCGCAGCGGTTTGGGAGTTAACATCAAAATTACATTTCTCGGCCATATCGCATAGATCTCACTGTGAAAAGGCTTAAATGGCTTTTTTGACCTAAGTTTGAGAATTGCGCTCAAATCAAATGTCCTAGAACCAAATTTCCACATGTAACTACTAGATTGTGATACAATACACTATTGGGTGAAGTTTGGTTGACTTCTGCGCAGCGGTTTGGGAGTTAACATCAAAATTACATTTCTCGGCCATATCGTATAGATCTCACTGTGAAAAGGCTTAAATGGCTTTTTTGACCTAAGTTTGAGGATTGCGCTCAAATCAAATGTCCTAGAACCAAATTTCCACATGTAACTACTAGATTGTGATACAATACACTATTGGGTGAAGTTTGGTTGACTTCTGCGCAGCGGTTTGGGAGTTAACATCAAAATTACATTTCTCAGCCATATCGCGTAGATCTCACTGTGAAAAGGCTTAAATGGCTTTTTTGACCTAGGTTTGAGGATTGCGCTCAAAACAAATGTCCTAGAACTAAATTTCCAAATGTAACTACTAGATTATGATAAAATACACTATTGGGTGAAGTTTGGTTGACTTCTGCGCAGCGGTTTGGGAGTTAACATCAAAATTACATTTCTCGGCCATATCGCATAGATCTCACTGTGAAAAGGCTTAAATGGCTTTTTTGACCTAAGTTTGAGAATTGCGCTCAAATCAAATGTCCTAGAACCAAATTTCCACATGTAACTACTAGATTGTGATACAATACACTATTGGGTGAAGTTTGGTTGACTTCTGCGCAGCGGTTTGGGAGTTAACATCAAAATTACATTTCTCGGCCATATCGCATAGATCTCACTGTGAAAAGGCTTAAATGGCTTTTTTGACCTAAGTTTGAGAATTGCGCTCAAATCAAATGTCCTAGAACCAAATTTCCACATGTAACTACTAGATTGTGATACAATACACTATTGGGTGAAGTTTGGTTGACTTCTGCGCAGCGGTTTGGGAGTTAACATCAAAATTACATTTCTCGGCCATATCGCATAGATCTCACTGTGAAAAGGCTTAAATGACTTTTTTTAATTAAGTTTGAAGATTGCGCTCAAACCAAATGTCCTAAAACTAAATTTCCAAATGTAACTACTAGATTGTGATAAAATACACTATTGGGTGAAGTTTGGTTGACTTCTGCGCAGCGGTTTGGGAGGTAACATCAAAATTACATTTCTCGGCCATATCGCATAGATCTCACTGTGAAAAGGCTTAAATGGCTTTTTTGACCTAAGTTTGAGGATTGCGCTCAAATCAAATGTCCTAGAACCAAATTTCCACATGTAACTACTAGATTGTGATACAATACACTATTGGGTGAAGTTTGGTTGACTTCTGCGCAGCGGTTTGGGAGTTAACATCAAAATTACATTTCTCAGCCATATCGCGTAGATCTCACTGTGAAAAGGCTTAAATGGCTTTTTTGACCTAAGTTTGAGAATTGCGCTCAAATCAAATGTCCTAGAACCAATTTTCCACATGTAACTACTAAATTGTGATACAATACACTATTGGGTGAAGTTTGGTTGACTTCTGCGCAGCGGTTTGGGAGTTAACATCAAAATTACATTTCTCGGCCATATCGTATAGATCTCACTGTGAAAAGGCTTAAATGGCTTTTTTGACCTAAGTTTGAGGATTGCGCTCAAATCAAATGTCCTAGAACCAAATTTCCACATGTAACTACTAGATTGTGATACAATACACTATTGGGTGAAGTTTGGTTGACTTCTGCGCAGCGGTTTGGAAGTTAACATCAAAATTACATTTCTCAGCCATATCGCGTAGATCTCACTGTGAAAAGGCTTAAATGGCTTTTTTGACCTAGGTTTGAGGATTGCGCTCAAAACAAATGTCCTAGAACTAAATTTCCAAATGTAACTACTACATTATGATAAAATACACTATTGGGTGAAGTTTGGTTGACTTCTGCGCAGCGGTTTGGGAGTTAACATCAAAATTACATTTCTCGGCCATATCGCATAGATCTCACTGTGAAAAGGCTTAAATGGCTTTTTTGACCTAAGTTTGAGGATTGCGCTCAAATCAAATGTCCTAGACCCAAATTTCCACATGTAACTACTAGATTGTGATACAATACACTAATGGGTGAAGTTTGGTTGACTTCTCCGCAGCGGTTTGGGAGTGAACATCAAAATTACATTTCTCGGCCATATCGCATAGATCTCACTGTGAAAAGGCTTAAATGACTTTTTTTAATTAAGTTTGAAGAATGCGCTCAAACCAAATGTCCTAAAACTAAATTTCCAAATGTAACTACTAGATTGTGATAAAATACACTATTGGGTGAAGTTTGGTTGACTTCTGCGCAGCGGTTTGGGAGTTAACATCAAAATTACATTTCTCGGCCATATCGCATAGATCTCACTGTGAAAAGGCTTAAATGGCTTTTTTGACCTAAGTTTGAGGATTGCGCTCAAATCAAATGTCCTAAAACCAAATTTCCACATGTAACTACTAGATTGTGATACAATACACTAATGGGTGAAGTTTGGTTGACTTCTGCGCAGCGGTTTGGGAGTGAACATCAAAATTACATTTCTCGGCCATATCGCATAGATCTCACTGTGAAAAGGCTTAAATGACTTTTTTTAATTAAGTTTGAAAATTGCGCTCAAACCAAATGTCCTAAAACTAAATTTCCAAATGTAACTACTAGATTGTGATAAAATACACTATTGGGTGAAGTTTGGTTGACTTCTGCGCAGCGGTTTGGGAGTTAACATCAAAATTACATTTCTCGGCCATATCGCATAGATCTCACTGTGAAAAGGCTTAAATGGCTTTTTTGACCTAAGTTTGAGAATTGCGCTCAAATCAAATGTCCTAGAACCAAATTTCCACATGTAACTACTAGATTGTGATACAATACACTGTTGGGTGAAGTTTGGTTGACTTCTGCGCAGCGGTTTGGGAGTTAACATCAAAATTACATTTCTCGGCCATATCGCATAGATCTCACTGTGAAAAGGCTTAAATGGCTTTTTTGACCTAAGTTTGATGATTGCGCTCAAACCAAATGTCCTAGAACTAAATTTCCAAATGTAACTACTAGATTGTGATAAAATACACTATTGGGTGAAGTTTGGTTGACTTCTGCGCAGCGGTTTGGGAGTTAACATCAAAATTACATTTCTCGGCCATATCGCATAGATCTCACTGTGAAAAGGCTTAAATGGCTTTTTTGACCTAAGTTTGAGAATTGCGCTCAAATCAAATGTCCTAGAACCAAATTTCCACATGTAACTACTAGATTGTGATACAATACACTATTGGGTGAAGTTTGGTTGACTTCTGCGCAGCGGTTTGGGAGTTAACATCAAAATTACATTTCTCGGCCATATCGTATAGATCTCACTGTGAAAAGGCTTAAATGGCTTTTTTGACCTAAGTTTGAGGATTGCGCTCAAATCAAATGTCCTAGAACCAAATTTCCACATGTAACTACTAGATTGTGATACAATACACTATTGGGTGAAGTTTGGTTGACTTCTGCGCAGCGGTTTGGGAGTTAACATCAAAATTACATTTCTCAGCCATATCGCGTAGATCTCACTGTGAAAAGGCTTAAATGGCTTTTTTGACCTAGGTTTGAGGATTGCGCTCAAAACAAATGTCCTAGAACTAAATTTCCAAATGTAACTACTAGATTATGATAAAATACACTATTGGGTGAAGTTTGGTTGACTTCTGCGCAGCGGTTTGGGAGTTAACATCAAAATTACATCTCTCGGCCATATCGAATAGATCTCACTGTGAAAAGGCTTAAATGGCTTTTTTGACCTAAGTTTGAGAATTGCGCTCAAATCAAATGTCCTAGAACCAAATTTCCACATGTAACTACTAGATTGTGATACAATACACTATTGGGTGAAGTTTGGTTGACTTCTGCGCAGCGGTTTGGGAGTTAACATCAAAATTACATTTCTCGGCCATATCGCATAGATCTCACTGTGAAAAGGCTTAAATGACTTTTTTAAATTAAGTTTGAAGATTGCCCTCAAACCAAATGTCCTAAAACTAAATTTCCAAATGTAACTACTAGATTGTGATAAAATACACTATTGGGTGAAGTTTGGTTGACTTCTGCGCAGCGGTTTGGGAGGTAACATCAAAATTACATTTCTCGGCCATATCGCATAGATCTCACTGTGAAAAGGCTTAAATGGCTTTTTTGACCTAAGTTTGAGGATTGCGCTCAAATCAAATGTCCTAGAACCAAATTTCCACATGTAACTACTAGATTGTGATACAATACACTATTGGGTGAAGTTTGGTTGACTTCTGCGCAGCGGTTTGGGAGTTAACATCAAAATTACATTTCTCAGCCATATCGCGTAGATCTCACTGTGAAAAGGCTTAAATGGCTTTTTTGACCTAAGTTTGAGAATTGCGCTCAAATCAAATGTCCTAGAACCAATTTTCCACATGTAACTACTAGATTGTGATACAATACACTATTGGGTGAAGTTTGGTTGACTTCTGCGCAGCGGTTTGGGAGTTAACATCAAAATTACATTTCTCGGCCATATCGTATAGATCTCACTGTGAAAAGGCTTAAATGGCTTTTTTGACCTAAGTTTGAGGATTGCGCTCAAATCAAATGTCCTAGAACCAAATTTCCACATGTAACTACTAGATTGTGATACAATACACTATTGGGTGAAGTTTGGTTGACTTCTGCGCAGCGGTTTGGGAGTTAACATCAAAATTACATTTCTCAGCCATATCGCGTAGATCTCACTGTGAAAAGGCTTAAATGGCTTTTTTGACCTAGGTTTGAGGATTGCGCTCAAAACAAATGTCCTAGAACTAAATTTCCAAATGTAACTACTAGATTATGATAAAATACACTATTGGGTGAAGTTTGGTTGACTTCTGCGCAGCGGTTTGGGAGTTAACATCAAAATTACATTTCTCGGCCATATCGCATAGATCTCACTGTGAAAAGGCTTAAATGGCTTTTTTGACCTAAGTTTGAGAATTGCGCTCAAATCAAATGTCCTAGAACCAAATTTCCACATGTAACTACTAGATTGTGATACATTACACTATTGGGTGAAGTTTGGTTGACTTCTGCGCAGCGGTTTGGGAGTTAACATCAAAATTACATTTCTCGGCCATATCGCATAGATCTCACTGTGAAAAGGCTTAAATGGCTTTTTTGACCTAAGTTTGATGATTGCGCTCAAACCAAATGTCCTAGAACTAAATTTCCAAATGTAACTACTAGATTGTGATAAAATACACTATTGGGTGAAATTTGGTTGACTTCGTCGCAGCGGTTTGGGAGTTAACATCAAAATTACATTTCTCGGCCATATCGCATAGATCTCACTGTGAAAAGGCTTAAATGGCTTTTTTGACCTAAGTTTGAGGATTGCGCTCAAATCAAATGTCCTAAAACCAAATTTCCACATGTAACTACTAGATTGTGATACAATACACTAATGGGTGAAGTTTGGTTGACTTCTGCGCAGCGGTTTGGGAGTGAACATCAAAATTACATTTCTCGGCCATATCGCATAGATCTCACTGTGAAAAGGCTTAAATGACTTTTTTTAATTAAGTTTGAAAATTGCGCTCAAACCAAATGTCCTAAAACTAAATTTCCAAATGTAACTACTAGATTGTGATAAAATACACTATTGGGTGAAGTTTGGTTGACTTCTGCGCAGCGGTTTGGGAGTTAACATCAAAATTACATTTCTCGGCCATATCGCATAGATCTCACTGTGAAAAGGCTTAAATGGCTTTTTTGACCTAAGTTTGAGAATTGCGCTCAAATCAAATGTCCTAGAACCAAATTTCCACATGTAACTACTAGATTGTGATACAATACACTATTGGGTGAAGTTTGGTTGACTTCTGCGCAGCGGTTTGGGAGTTAACATCAAAATTACATTTCTCGGCCATATCGCATAGATCTCACTGTGAAAAGGCTTAAATGGCTTTTTTGACCTAAGTTTGATGATTGCGCTCAAACCAAATGTCCTAGAACTAAATTTCCAAATGTAACTACTAGATTGTGATAAAATACACTATTGGGTGAAGTTTGGTTGACTTCTGCGCAGCGGTTTGGGAGTTAACATCAAAATTACATTTCTCGGCCATATCGCATAGATCTCACTGTGAAAAGGCTTAAATGGCTTTTTTGACCTAAGTTTGAGAATTGCGCTCAAATCAAATGTCCTAGAACCAAATTTCCACATGTAACTACTAGATTGTGATACAATACACTATTGGGTGAAGTTTGGTTGACTTCTGCGCAGCGGTTTGGGAGTTAACATCAAAATTACATTTCTCAGCCATATCGCGTAGATCTCACTTTGAAAAGGCTTAAATGGCTTTTTTGACCTAGGTTTGAGGATTGCGCTCAAAACAAATGTCCTAGAACTAAATTTCCAAATGTAACTACTAGATTATGATAAAATACACTATTGGGTGAAGTTTGGTTGACTTCTGCGCAGCGGTTTGGGAGTTAACATCAAAATTACATTTCTCGGCCATATCGCATAGATCTCACTGTGAAAAGGCTTAAATGGCTTTTTTGACCTAAGTTTGAGAATTGCGCTCAAATCAAATGTCCTAGAACCAAATTTCCACATGTAACTACTAGATTGTGATACAATACACTATTGGGTGAAGTTTGGTTGACTTCTGCGCAGCGGTTTGGGAGTTAACATCAAAATTACATTTCTCGGCCATATCGCATAGATCTCACTGTGAAAAGGCTTAAATGACTTTTTTTAATTAAGTTTGAAGATTGCGCTCAAACCAAATGTCCTAAAACTAAATTTCCAAATGTAACTACTAGATTGTGATAAAATACACTATTGGGTGAAGTTTGGTTGACTTCTGCGCAGCGGTTTGGGAGGTAACATCAAAATTACATTTCTCGGCCATATCGCATAGATCTCACTGTGAAAAGGCTTAAATGGCTTTTTTGACCTAAGTTTGAGAATTGCGCTCAAATCAAATGTCCTAGAACCAAATTTCCACATGTAACTACTAGATTGTGATACAATACACTATTGGGTGAAGTTTGGTTGACTTCTGCGCAGCGGTTTGGGAGTTAACATCAAAATTACATTTCTCGGCCATATCGTATAGATCTCACTGTGAAAAGGCTTAAATGGCTTTTTTGACCTAAGTTTGAGGATTGCGCTCAAATCAAATGTCCTAGAACCAAATTTCCACATGTAACTACTAGATTGTGATACAATACACTATTGGGTGAAGTTTGGTTGACTTCTGCGCAGCGGTTTGGGAGTTAACATCAAAATTACATTTCTCAGCCATATCGCGTAGATCTCACTGTGAAAAGGCTTAAATGGCTTTTTTGACCTAGGTTTGAGGATTGCGCTCAAAACAAATGTCCTAGAACTAAATTTCCAAATGTAACTACTAGATTATGATAAAATACACTATTGGGTGAAGTTTGGTTGACTTCTGCGCAGCGGTTTGGGAGTTAACATCAAAATTACATTTCTCGGCCATATCGCATAGATCTCACTGTGAAAAGGCTTAAATGGCTTTTTTGACCTAAGTTTGAGAATTGCGCTCAAATCAAATGTCCTAGAACCAAATTTCCACATGTAACTACTAGATTGTGATACAATACACTATTGGGTGAAGTTTGGTTGACTTCTGCGCAGCGGTTTGGGAGTTAACATCAAAATTACATTTCTCGGCCATATCGCATAGATCTCACTGTGAAAAGGCTTAAATGACTTTTTTTAATTAAGTTTGAAGATTGCGCTCAAACCAAATGTCCTAAAACTAAATTTCCAAATGTAACTACTAGATTGTGATAAAATACACTATTGGGTGAAGTTTGGTTGACTTCTGCGCAGCGGTTTGGGAGGTAACATCAAAATTACATTTCTCGGCCATATCGCATAGATCTCACTGTGAAAAGGCTTAAATGGCTTTTTTGACCTAAGTTTGAGGATTGCGCTCAAATCAAATGTCCTAGAACCAAATTTCCACATGTAACTACTAGATTGTGATACAATACACTATTGGGTGAAGTTTGGTTGACTTCTGCGCAGCGGTTTGGGAGTTAACATCAAAATTACATTTCTCAGCCATATCGCGTAGATCTCACTGTGAAAAGGCTTAAATGGCTTTTTTGACCTAAGTTTGAGAATTGCGCTCAAATCAAATGTCCTAGAACCAAATTTCCACATGTAACTACTAGATTGTGATACAATACACTATTGGGTGAAGTTTGGTTGACTTCTGCGCAGCGGTTTGGGAGTTAACATCAAAATTACATTTCTCGGCCATATCGTATAGATCTCACTGTGAAAAGGCTTAAATGGCTTTTTTGACCTAAGTTTGAGGATTGCGCTCAAATCAAATGTCCTAGAACCAAATTTCCACATGTAACTACTAGATTGTGATACAATACACTATTGGGTGAAGTTTGGTTGACTTCTGCGCAGCGGTTTGGGAGTTAACATCAAAATTACATTTCTCAGCCATATCGCGTAGATCTCACTGTGAAAAGGCTTAAATGGCTTTTTTGACCTAGGTTTGAGGATTGCGCTCAAAACAAATGTCCTAGAACTAAATTTCCAAATGTAACTACTAGATTATGATAAAATACACTATTGGGTGAAGTTTGGTTGACTTCTGCGCAGCGGTTTGGGAGTTAACATCAAAATTACATTTCTCGGCCATATCGCATAGATCTCACTGTGAAAAGGCTTAAATGGCTTTTTTGACCTAAGTTTGAGAATTGCGCTCAAATCAAATGTCCTAGAACCAAATTTCCACATGTAACTACTAGATTGTGATACAATACACTATTGGGTGAAGTTTGGTTGACTTCTGCGCAGCGGTTTGGGAGTTAACATCAACATTACATTTCTCGGCCATATCGCATAGATCTCACTGTGAAAAGGCTTAAATGACTTTTTTAAATTAAGTTTGAAGATTGCGCTCAAACCAAATGTCCTAGAACTAAATTTCCAAATGTAACTACTAGATTTTGATACAATACACTATTGGGTGTAGTTTGGTTGACTTCTGCGCAGCGGTTTGGGAGTTAACATCAAAATTACATTTCTCGGCCATATCGCATAGATCTCACTGTGAAAAGGCTTAAATGGCTTTTTTGACCTAAGTTTGAGGATTGCGCTCAAATCAAATGACCTAGACCCAAATTTCCACATGTAACTACTAGATTGTGATACAATACACTAATGGGTGAAGTTTGGTTGACTTCTCCGCAGCGGTTTGGGAGTGAACATCAAAATTACATTTCTCGGCCATATCGCATAGATCTCACTGTGAAAAGGCTTAAATGGCTTTTTTGACCTAAGTTTGAGAATTGCGCTCAAATCAAATGTCCTAGAACCAAATTTCCACATGTAACTACTAGATTGTGATACAATACACTATAGGGTGAAGTTTGGTTGACTTCTCCGCAGCGGTTTGGGAGTGAACATCAAAATTACATTTCTCAGCCATATCGCGTAGATCTCACTGTGAAAAGGCTTAAATGGCTTTTTTGACCTAAGTTTGAGAATTGCGCTCAAATCAAATGTCCTAGAACCAAATTTCCACATGTAACTACTAGATTGTGATACAATACACTATTGGGTGAAGTTTGGTTGACTTCTGCGCAGCGGTTTGGGAGTTAACATCAAAATTACATTTCTCGGCCATATCGTACAGATCTCACTGTGAAAAGGCTTAAATGGCTTTTTTGACCTAAGTTTGAGGATTGCGCTCAAATCAAATGTCCTAGAACCAAATTTCCACATGTAACTACTAGATTGTGATACAATACACTATTGGGTGAAGTTTGGTTGACTTCTGCGCAGCGGTTTGGGAGTTAACATCAAAATTACATTTCTCAGCCATATCGCGTAGATCTCACTGTGAAAAGGCTTAAATGGCTTTTTTGACCTAGGTTTGAGGATTGCGCTCAAAACAAATGTCCTAGAACTAAATTTCCAAATGTAACTACTAGATTATGATAAAATACACTATTGGGTGAAGTTTGGTTGACTTCTGCGCAGCGGTTTGGGAGTTAACATCAAAATTACATTTCTCGGCCATATCGCATAGATCTCACTGTGAAAAGGCTTAAATGGCTTTTTTGACCTAAGTTTGAGAATTGCGCTCAAATCAAATGTCCTAGAACCAAATTTCCACATGTAACTACTAGATTGTGATACAATACACTATTGGGTGAAGTTTGGTTGACTTCTGCGCAGCGGTTTGGGAGTTAACATCAAAATTACATTTCTCGGCCATATCGCATAGATCTCACTGTGAAAAGGCTTAAATGACTTTTTTTAATTAAGTTTGAAGATTGCGCTCAAACCAAATGTCCTAGAACTAAATTTCCAAATGTAACTACTAGATTTTGATACAATACACTATTGGGTGTAGTTTGGTTGACTTCTGCGCAGCGGTTTGGGAGTTAACATCAAAATTACATTTCTCGGCCATATCGCATAGATCTCACTGTGAAAAGGCTTAAATGGCTTTTTTGACCTAAGTTTGATGATTGCGCTCAAACCAAATGTCCTAGAACTAAATTTCCAAATGTAACTACTAGATTGTGATAAAATACACTATTGGGTGAAGTTTGGTTGACTTCGGCGCAGCGGTTTGGGAGTTAACATCAAAATTACATTTCTCGGCCATATCGCATAGATCTCACTGTGAAAAGGCTTAAATGGCTTTTTTGACCTAAGTTTGAGGATTGCGCTCAAATCAAATGTCTTAGAACCAAATTTCCACATGTAACTACTAGATTGTGATACAATACACTATTGGGTGAAGTTTGGTTGACTTCTGCGCAGCGGTTTGGGAGTTAACATCAAAATTACATTTCTCGGCCATATCGCATAGATCTCACTGTGAAAAGGCTTAAATGACTTTTTTTAATTAAGTTTGAAGATTGCGCTCAAACCAAATGTCCTAGAACTAAATTTCTAAATGTAACTACTAGATTGTGATAAAATACACTATTGGGTGAAGTTTGGTTGACTTCTGCGCAGCGGTTTGGGAGTTAACATCAAAATTACATTTCTCAGCCATATCGCATAGATCTCACTGTGAAAAGGCTTAAATGACTTTTTTTAATTAAGTTTGAAGATTGCGCTCAAACCAAATGTCCTAGAACAAGATTTCCAAATGTAACTACTAGATTATGATAAAATACACTATTGGGTGAAGTTTGGTTGACTTCTGCGCAGCGGTTTGGGAGTTAACATCAAAATTACATTTCTCGGCCATATCGCATAGATCTCACTGTGAAAAGGCTTAAATGGCTTTTTTGACCTAAGTTTGAGGATTGCGCTCAAATCAAATGTCCTAGAACCAAATTTCCACATGTAACTACTAGATTGTGATACAATACACTATTGGGTGAAGTTTGGTTTACTTCTGCGCAGCGGATTGGGAGTTAACATCAAAATTACATTTCTCGGCCATATCGCATAGATCTCACTGTGAAAAGGCTTAAATGGCTTTTTTGACCTAAGTTTGAGGATTGCGCTCAAATCAAATGTCCTAGAACCAAATTTCCACATGTAACTACTAGATTGTGATACAATACACTATTGGGTGAAGTTTGGTTGACTTCTGCGCAGCGGTTTGGGAGTTAACATCAAAATTACATTTCTCGGCCATATCGCATAGATCTCACTGTGAAAAGGCTTAAATGGCTTTTTTGACCTAAGTTTGAGAATTGCGCTCAAATCAAATGTCCTAGAACCAAATTTCCACATGTAACTACTAGATTGTGATACAATACACTATTGGGTGAAGTTTGGTTGACTTCTGCACAGCGGTTTGGGAGTTAACATCAAAATTACATTTCTCAGCCATATCGCATAGATCTCACTGTGAAAAGGCTTAAATGACTTTTTTTAATTAAGTTTGAAGATTGCGCTCAAACCAAATGTCCTAGAACAAGATTTCCAAATGTAACTACTAGATTATGATAAAATACACTATTGGGTGAAGTTTGGTTGACTTCTGCGCAGCGGTTTGGGAGTTAACATCAAAATTACATTTCTCGGCCATATCGCATAGATCTCACTGTGAAAAGGCTTAAATGGCTTTTTTGACCTAAGTTTGAGGATTGCGCTCAAATCAAATGGCCTAGAACCAAATTTCCACATGTAACTACTAGATTGTGATACAATACACTAATGGGTGAAGTTTGGTTGACTTCTGCGCAGCGGTTTGGGAGTGAACATCAAAATTACATTTCTCGGCCATATCGCATAGATCTCACTGTGAAAAGGCTGAAATGACTTTTTTTAATTAAGTTTGAAGATTGCGCTCAAACCAAATGTCCTAAAACTAAATTTCCAAATGTAACTACTAGATTGTGATACAATACACTATTGGGTGAAGTTTGGTTGACTTCTGCGCAGCGGTTTGGGAGTTAACATCAAAATTACATTTCTCAGCCATATCGCGTAGATCTCACTGTGAAAAGGCTTAAATGGCTTTTTTGACCTAGGTTTGAGGATTGCGCTCAAAACAAATGTCCTAGAACCAAATTTCCACATGTAACTACTAGATTGTGATACAATACACTATTGGGTGAAGTTTGGTTGACTTCTCCGCAGCGGTTTGGGAGTGAACATCAAAATTACATTTCTCGGCCATATCGCATAGATCTCACTGTGAAAAGGCTTAAATGACTTTTTTTAATTAAGTTTGAAGAATGCGCTCAAACCAAATGTCCTAAAACTAAATTTCCATATGTAACTACTAGATTGTGATAAAATACACTATTGGGTGAAGTTTGGTTGACTTCTGCGCAGCGGTTTGGGAGTTAACATCAAAATTACATTTCTCGGCCATATCGCATAGATCTCACTGTGAAAAGGCTTAAATGGCTTTTTTGACCTAAGTTTGAGGATTGCGCTCAAATCAAATGTCTTAAAACCAAATTTCCACATGTAACTACTAGATTGTGATACAATACACTAATGGGTGAAGTTTGGTTGACTTCTGCGCAGCGGTTTGGGAGTGAACATCAAAATTACATTTCTCGGCCATATCGCATAGATCTCACTGTGAAAAGGCTTAAATGACTTTTTTTAATTAAGTTTTAAAATTGCGCTCAAACCAAATGTCCTAAAACTAAATTTCCAAATGTAACTACTAGATTGTGATAAAATACACTATTGGGTGAAGTTTGGTTGACTTCTGCGCAGCGGTTTGGGAGTTAACATCAAAATTACATTTCTCGGCCATATCGCATAGATCTCACTGTGAAAAGGCTTAAATGGCTTTTTTGACCTAAGTTTGAGAATTGCGCTCAAATCAAATGTCCTAGAACCAAATTTCCACATGTAACTACTAGATTGTGATACAATACACTATTGGGTGAAGTTTGGTTGACTTCTGCGCAGCGGTTTGGGAGTTAACATCAAAATTACATTTCTCGGCCATATCGCATAGATCTCACTGTGAAAAGGCTTAAATGGCTTTTTTGACCTAAGTTTGATGATTGCGCTCAAACCAAATGTCCTAGAACTAAATTTCCAAATGTAACTACTAGATTGTGATAAAATACACTATTGGGTGAAGTTTGGTTGACTTCTGCGCAGCGGTTTGGGAGTTAACATCAAAATTACATTTCTCGGCCATATCGCATAGATCTCACTGTGAAAAGGCTTAAATGGCTTTTTTGACCTAAGTTTGAGAATTGCGCTCAAATCAAATGTCCTAGAACCAAATTTCCACATGTAACTACTAGATTGTGATACAATACACTATTGGGTGAAGTTTGGTTGACTTCTGCTCAGCGGTTTGGGAGTTAACATCAAAATTACATTTCTCGGCCATATCGTATAGATCTCACTGTGAAAAGGCTTAAATGGCTTTTTTGACCTAAGTTTGAGGATTGCGCTCAAATCAAATGTCCTAGAACCAAATTTCCACATGTAACTACTAGATTGTGATACAATACACTATTGGGTGAAGTTTGGTTGACTTCTGCGCAGCGGTTTGGGAGTTAACATCAAAATTACATTTCTCAGCCATATCGCGTAGATCTCACTGTGAAAAGGCTTAAATGGCTTTTTTGACCTAGGTTTGATGATTGCGCTCAAAACAAATGTCCTAGAACTAAATTTCCAGATGTAACTACTAGATTATGATAAAATACACTATTGGGTGAAGTTTGGTTGACTTCTGCGCAGCGGTTTGGGAGTTAACATCAAAATTACATTTCTCGGCCATATCGCATAGATCTCACTGTGAAAAGGCTTAAATGGCTTTTTTGACCTAAGTTTGAGAATTGCGCTCAAATCAAATGTCCTAGAACCAAATTTCCACATGTAACTACTAGATTGTGATACAATACACTATTGGGTGAAGTTTGGTTGACTTCTGCGCAGCGGTTTGGGAGTTAACATCAAAATTACATTTCTCGGCCATATCGCATAGATCTCACTGTGAAAAGGCTTAAATGACTTTTTTTAATTAAGTTTGAAGATTGCGCTCAAACCAAATGTCCTAGAACTAAATTTCCAAATGTAAATACTAGATTTTGATACAATACACTATTGGGTGTAGTTTGGTTGACTTCTGCGCAGCGGTTTGGGAGTT
Organism: Corythoichthys intestinalis; assembly: GCF_030265065.1. Lineage (NCBI taxonomy): Eukaryota > Metazoa > Chordata > Actinopteri > Syngnathiformes > Syngnathidae > Corythoichthys > Corythoichthys intestinalis. The sequence goes on from NC_080395.1 coordinate 83,804,877, forward strand.
AACATCAAAATTACATTTCTCGGCCATATCGCATAGATCTCACTGTGAAAAGGCTTAAATGGCTTTTTTGACCTAAGTTTGATGATTGCGCTCAAACCAAATGTCGTAGAACTAAATTTCCAAATGTAACTACTAGATTGTGATAAAATACACTATTGGGTGAAGTTTGGTTGACTTCTGCGCAGCGGTTTGGGAGTTAACATCAAAATTACATTTCTCGGCCATATCGCATAGATCTCACTGTGAAAAGGCTTAAATGACTTTTTTTAATTAAGTTTGAAGATTGCGCTCAAACCAAATGTCCTAGAACTAAATTTCTAAATGTAACTACTAGATTGTGATAAAATACACTATTGGGTGAAGTTTGGTTGACTTCTGCGCAGCGGTTTGGGAGTTAACATCAAAATTACATTTCTCAGCCATATCGCATAGATCTCACTGTGAAAAGGCTTAAATGGCTTTTTTGACCTAAGTTTGATGATTGCGCTCAAACCAAATGTCCTAGAACTAAATTTCTAAATGTAACTACTAAATTGTGATAAAATACACTATTGGGTGAAGTTTGGTTGACTTCTGCGCAGCGGTTTGGGAGTTAACATCAAAATTACATTTCTCGGCCATATCGCATAGATCTCACTGTGAAAAGGCTTAAATGGCTTTTTTGACCTAAGTTTGAGAATTGCGCTCAAATCAAATGTCCTAGAACCAAATTTCCACATGTAACTACTAGATTGTGATACAATACACTATTGGGTGAAGTTTGGTTGACTTCTGCGCAGCGGTTTGGGAGTTAACATCAAAATTACATTTCTCGGCCATATCGCATAGATCTCCCTGTGAAAAGGCTTAAATGACTTTTTTTTAATTAAGTTTGAAGATTGCGCTCAAACCAAATGTCCTAGAACAAGATTTCCAAATGTAACTATTAGATTATGATAAAATACACTATTGGGTGAAGTTTGGTTTACTTCTGCGCAGCGGTTTGGGAGTTAACATCAAAATTACATTTCTCGGCCATATCGCATAGATCTCACTGTGAAAAGGCTTAAATGACTTTTTTTAATTAAGTTTGAAGATTGCGCTCAAACCAAATGTCCTAGAACTAAATTTCTAAATGTAACTACTAGATTGTGATAAAATACACTATTGGGTGAAGTTTGGTTGACTTCTGCGCAGCGGTTTGGGAGTTAACATCAAAATTACATTTCTCAGCCATATCGCATAGATCTCACTGTGAAAAGGCTTAAATGGCTTTTTTGACCTAAGTTTGATGATTGCGCTCAAACCAAATGTCCTAGAACTAAATTTCTAAATGTAACTACTAAATTGTGATAAAATACACTATTGGGTGAAGTTTGGTTGACTTCTGCGCAGCGGTTTGGGAGTTAACATCAAAATTACATTTCTCGGCCATATCGCATAGATCTCACTGTGAAAAGGCTTAAATGGCTTTTTTGACCTAAGTTTGAGAATTGCGCTCAAATCAAATGTCCTAGAACCAAATTTCCACATGTAACTACTAGATTGTGATACAATACACTATTGGGTGAAGTTTGGTTGACTTCTGCGCAGCAGTTTGGGAGTTAACATCAAAATTACATTTCTCGGCCATATCGCATAGATCTCACTGTGAAAAGGCTTAAATGACTTTTTTAAATTAAGTTTGAAGATTGCGCTCAAACCAAATGTCCTAGAACTAAATTTCTAAATGTAACTACTAGATTGTGATAAAATACACTATTGGGTGAAGTTTGGTTGACTTCTGCGCAGCGGTTTGGGAGTTAACATCAAAATTACATTTCTCAGCCATATCGCATAGATCTCACTGTGAAAAGGCTTAAATGACTTTTTTTAATTAAGTTTGAAGATTGCGCTCAAACCAAATGTCCTAGAACAAGATTTCCAAATGTAACTACTAGATTATGATAAAATACACTATTGGGTGAAGTTTGGTTGACTTCTGCGCAGCGGTTTGGGAGTTAACATCAAAATTACATTTCTCGGCCATATCGCATAGATCTCACTGTGAAAAGGCTTAAATGGCTTTTTTGACCTAAGTTTGAGGATTGCGCTCAAATCAAATGTCCTAGAACCAAATTTCCACATGTAACTACTAGATTGTGATACAATACACTATTGGGTGAAGTTTGGTTTACTTCTGCGCAGCGGATTGGGAGTTAACATCAAAATTACATTTCTCGGCCATATCGCATAGATCTCACTGTGAAAAGGCTTAAATGGCTTTTTTGACCTAAGTTTGAGGATTGCGCTCAAATCAAATGTCCTAGAACCAAATTTCCACATGTAACTACTAGATTGTGATACAATACACTATTGGGTGAAGTTTGGTTGACTTCTGCGCAGCGGTTTGGGAGTTAACATCAAAATTACATTTCTCGGCCATATCGCATAGATCTCACTGTGAAAAGGCTTAAATGACTTTTTTTAATTAAGTTTGAAGATTGCGCTCAAACCAAATGTCCTAGAACTAAATTTCCAAATGTAAATACTAGATTTTGATACAATACACTATTGGGTGTAGTTTGGTTGACTTCTGCGCAGCGGTTTGGGAGTTAACATCAAAATTACATTTCTCGGCCATATCGCATAGATCTCACTGTGAAAAGGCTTAAATGGCTTTTTTGACCTAAGTTTGATGATTGCGCTCAAACCAAATGTCCTAGAACTAAATTTCCAAATGTAACTACTAGATTGTGATAAAATACACTATTGGGTGAAGTTTGGTTGACTTCGGCGCAGCGGTTTGTGAGTTAACATCAAAATTACATTTCTCGGCCATATCGCATAGATCTCACTGTGAAAAGGCTGAAATGACTTTTTTTAATTAAGTTTGAAGATTGCGCTCAAACCAAATGTCCTAAAACTAAATTTCCAAATGTAACTACTAGATTGTGATAAAATACACTATTGGGTGAAGTTTGGTTGACTTCTGCGCAGCGGTTTGGGAGTTAACATCAAAATTACATTTCTCGGCCATATCGCATAGATCTCACTGTGAAAAGGCTTAAATGACTTTTTTTAATTAAGTTTGAAAATTGCGCTCAAATCAAATGTCCTAGAACAAGATTTCCAAATGTAACTATTAGATTATGATAAAATACACTATTGGGTGAAGTTTGGTTTACTTCTGCGCAGCGGTTTGGGAGTTAACATCAAAATTACATTTCTCGGCCATATCGCATAGATCTCACTGTGAAAAGGCTTAAATGACTTTTTTTAATTAAGTTTGAAGATTGCGCTCAAACCAAATGTCCTAGAACTAAATTTCTAAATGTAACTACTAGATTGTGATAAAATACACTATTGGGTGAAGTTTGGTTGACTTCTGCGCAGCGGTTTGGGAGTTAACATCAAAATTACATTTCTCAGCCATATCGCATAGATCTCACTGTGAAAAGGCTTAAATGGCTTTTTTGACCTAAGTTTGATGATTGCGCTCAAACCAAATGTCCTAAAACTAAATTTCTAAATGTAACTACTAAATTGTGATAAAATACACTATTGGGTGAAGTTTGGTTGACTTCTGCGCAGCGGTTTGGGAGTTAACATCAAAATTACATTTCTCGGCCATATCGCATAGATCTCACTGTGAAAAGGCTTAAATGGCTTTTTTGACCTAAGTTTGAGAATTGCGCTCAAATCAAATGTCCTAGAACCAAATTTCCACATGTAACTACTAGATTGTGATACAATACACTATTGGGTGAAGTTTGGTTGACTTCTGCGCAGCAGTTTGGGAGTTAACATCAAAATTACATTTCTCGGCCATATCGCATAGATCTCACTGTGAAAAGGCTTAAATGACTTTTTTAAATTAAGTTTGAAGATTGCGCTCAAACCAAATGTCCTAGAACTAAATTTCTAAATGTAACTACTAGATTGTGATAAAATACACTATTGGGTGAAGTTTGGTTGACTTCTGCGCAGCGGTTTGGGAGTTAACATCAAAATTACATATCTCAGCCATATCGCATAGATCTCACTGTGAAAAGGCTTAAATGACTTTTTTTAATTAAGTTTGAAGATTGCGCTCAAACCAAATGTCCTAGAACTAAATTTCCAAATGTAAATACTAGATTTTGATACAATACACTATTGGGTGTAGTTTGGTTGACTTCTGCGCAGCGGTTTGGGAGTTAACATCAAAATTACAATTCTCGGCCATATCGCATAGATCTCACTGTGAAAAGGCTTAAATGGCTTTTTTGACCTAAGTTTGATGATTGCGCTCAAACCAAATGTCCTAGAACTAAATTTCCAAATGTAACTACTAGATTGTGATAAAATACACTATTGGGTGAAGTTTGGTTGACTTCGGCGCAGCGGTTTGGGAGTTAACATCAAAATTACATTTCTCGGCCATATCGCATAGATCTCACTGTGAAAAGGCTTAAATGGCTTTTTTGACCTAAGTTTGAGGATTGCGCTCAAATCAAATGTCCTAGACCCAAATTTCCACATGTAACTACTAGATTGTGATACAATACACTAATGGGTGAAGTTTGGTTGACTTCTGCGCAGCGGTTTGGGAGTTAACATCAAAATTACATTTCTCGGCCATATCGCATAGATCTCACTGTGAAAAGGCTTAAATGACTTTTTTTAATTAAGTTTGAAAATTGCGCTCAAATCAAATGTCCTAGAACCAAATTTCTACATGTAACTACTAAATTGTGATACAATACACTAATGGGTGAAGTTTGGTTGACTTCTGCGCAGCGGTTTGGGAGTGAACATCAAAATTACATTTCTCGGCCATATCGCATAGATCTCACTGTGAAAAGGCTTAAATGGCTTTTTTGACCTAAGTTTGAGGATTGCGCTCAAATCAAATGTCCTAGAACCAAATTTCCACATGTAACTACTAGATTGTGATACAATACACTATTGGGTGAAGATTGGTTTACTTCTGCGCAGCGGTTTGGGAGTTAACATCAAAATTACATTTCTCGACCATATCGCATAGATCTCACTGTGAAAAGGCTTAAATGACTTTTTTTTAATTAAGTTTGAAGATTGCGCTCAAACCAAATGTCCTAGAACAAGATTTCCAAATGTAACTATTAGATTATGATAAAATACACTATTGGGTGAAGTTTGGTTTACTTCTGCGCAGCGGTTTGGGAGTTAACATCAAAATTACATTTCTCGGCCATATCGCATAGATCTCACTGTGAAAAGGCTTAAATGACTTTTTTTAATTAAGTTTGAAGATTGCGCTCAAACCAAATGTCCTAGAACTAAATTTCTAAATGTAACTACTAGATTGTGATAAAATACACTATTGGGTGAAGTTTGGTTGACTTCTGCGCAGCGGTTTGGGAGTTAACATCAAAATTACATTTCTCAGCCATATCGCATAGATCTCACTGTGAAAGGCTTAAATGGCTTTTTTGACCTAAGTTTGATGATTGCGCTCAAACCAAATGTCCTAGAACTAAATTTCTAAATGTAACTACTAAATTGTGATAAAATACACTATTGGGTGAAGTTTGGTTGACTTCTGCGCAGCGGTTTGGGAGTTAACATCAAAATTACATTTCTCGGCCATATCGCATAGATCTCACTGTGAAAAGGCTTAAATGGCTTTTTTGACCTAAGTTTGAGAATTGCGCTCAAATCAAATGTCCTAGAACCAAATTTCCACATGTAACTACTAGATTGTGATACAATACACTATTGGGTGAAGTTTGGTTGACTTCTGCGCAGCGGTTTGGGAGTTAACATCAAAATTACATTTCTCGGCCATATCGCATAGATCTCACTGTGAAAAGGCTTAAATGACTTTTTTAAATTAAGTTTGAAGATTGCGCTCAAACCAAATGTCCTAGAACTAAATTTCTAAATGTAACTACTAGATTGTGATAAAATACACTATTGGGTGAAGTTTGGTTGACTTCTGCGCAGCGGTTTGGGAGTTAACATCAAAATTACATTTCTCAGCCATATCGCATAGATCTCACTGTGAAAAGGCTTAAATGACTTTTTTTAATTAAGTTTGAAGATTGCGCTCAAACCAAATGTCCTAGAACAAGATTTCCAAATGTAACTACTAGATTATGATAAAATACACTATTGGGTGAAGTTTGGTTGACTTCTGCGCAGCGGTTTGGGAGTTAACATCAAAATTACATTTCTCGGCCATATCGCATAGATCTCACTGTGAAAAGGCTTAAATGGCTTTTTTGACCTAAGTTTGAGGATTGCGCTCAAATCAAATGTCCTAGAACCAAATTTCCACATGTAACTACTAGATTGTGATACAAAACACTAATGGGTGAAGTTTGGTTGACTTCTGCGCAGCGGTTTGGGAGTGAACATCAAAATTACATTTCTCGGCCATATCGCATAGATCTCACTGTGAAAAGGCTGAAATGACTTTTTTTAATTAAGTTTGAAGATTGCGCTCAAACCAAATGTCCTAAAACTAAATTTCCAAATGTAACTACTAGATTGTGATAAAATACACTATTGGGTGAAGTTTGGTTGACTTCTGCGCAGCGGTTTGGGAGTTAACATCAAAATTACATTTCTCGGCCATATCGCATAGATCTCACTGTGAAAAGGCTTAAATGGCTTTTTTGACCTAAGTTTGAGGATTGCGCTCAAATCAAATGTCCTAGAACCAAATTTCCACATGTAACTACTAGATTGTGATACAATACACTATTGGGTGAAGTTTGGTTTACTTCTGCGCAGCGGATTGTGAGTTAACATCAAAATTACATTTCTCGGCCATATCGCATAGATCTCACTGTGAAAAGGCTTAAATGGCTTTTTTGACCTAAGTTTGAGGATTGCGCTCAAATCAAATGTCCTAGAACCAAATTTCCACATGTAAATACTAGATTGTGATACAATACACTACTGGGTGAAGTTTGGTTTACTTCTGCGCAGCGGTTTGGGAGTTAACATCAAAATTACATTTCTCGGCCATATCGCATAGATCTCACTGTGAAAAGGCTTAAATGGCTTTTTTGACCTAAGTTTGAGAATTGCGCTCAAATCAAATGTCCTAGAACCAAATTTCCACATGTAACTACTAGATTGTGATACAATACACTATTGGGTGAAGTTTGGTTGACTTCTGCGCAGCGGTTTGGGAGTTAACATCAAAATTACATTTCTCGGCCATATCGCATAGATCTCACTGTGAAAAGGCTTAAATGACTTTTTTTAATTAAGTTTGAAGATTGCGCTCAAACCAAATGTCCTAGAACTAAATTTCCAAATGTAAATACTAGATTTTGATACAATACACTATTGGGTGTAGTTTGGTTGACTTCTGCGCAGCGGTTTGGGAGTTAACATCAAAATTACATTTCTCGGCCATATCGCATAGATCTCACTGTGAAAAGGCTTAAATGGCTTTTTTGACCTAAGTTTGATGATTGCGCTCAAACCAAATGTCCTAGAACTAAATTTCCAAATGTAACTACTAGATTGTGATAAAATACACTATTGGGTGAAGTTTGGTTGACTTCGGCGCAGCGGTTTGGGAGTTAACATCAAAATTACATTTCTCGGCCATATCGCATAGATCTCACTGTGAAAAGGCTTAAATGGCTTTTTTGACCTAAGTTTGAGGATTGCGCTCAAATCAAATGTCCTAGACCCAAATTTCCACATGTAACTACTAGATTGTGATACAATACACTAATGGGTGAAGTTTGGTTGACTTCTGCGCAGCGGTTTGGGAGTTAACATCAAAATTACATTTCTCGGCCATATCGCATAGATCTCACTGTGAAAAGGCTTAAATGACTTTTTTTAATTAAGTTTGAAAATTGCGCTCAAATCAAATGTCCTAGAACCAAATTTCTACATGTAACTACTAAATTGTGATACAATACACTAATGGGTGAAGTTTGGTTGACTTCTGCGCAGCGGTTTGGGAGTGAACATCAAAATTACATTTCTCGGCCATATCGCATAGATCTCACTGTGAAAAGGCTTAAATGGCTTTTTTGACCTAAGTTTGAGGATTGCGCTCAAATCAAATGTCCTAGAACCAAATTTCCACATGTAACTACTAGATTGTGATACAATACACTATTGGGTGAAGATTGGTTTACTTCTGCGCAGCGGTTTGGGAGTTAACATCAAAATTACATTTCTCGACCATATCGCATAGATCTCACTGTGAAAAGGCTTAAATGACTTTTTTTTAATTAAGTTTGAAGATTGCGCTCAAACCAAATGTCCTAGAACAAGATTTCCAAATGTGACTATTAGATTATGATAAAATACACTATTGGGTGAAGTTTGGTTTACTTCTGCGCAGCGGTTTGGGAGTTAACATCAAAATTACATTTCTCGGCCATATCGCATAGATCTCACTGTGAAAAGGCTTAAATGACTTTTTTTAATTAAGTTTGAAGATTGCGCTCAAACCAAATGTCCTAGAACTAAATTTCTAAATGTAACTACTAGATTGTGATAAAATACACTATTGGGTGAAGTTTGGTTGACTTCTGCGCAGCGGTTTGGGAGTTAACATCAAAATTACATTTCTCGGCCATATCGCATAGATCTCACTGTGAAAAGGCTTAAATGGCTTTTTTGACCTAAGTTTGATGATTGCGCTCAAACCAAATGTCCTAGAACTAAATTTCTAAATGTAACTACTAAATTGTGATACAATACACTAATGAGTGAAGTTTGGTTGACTTCTGCGCAGCGGTTTGGGAGTTAACATCAAAATTACATTTCTCGGCCATATCGCATAGATCTCACTGTGAAAAGGCTTAAATGGCTTTTTTGACCTAAGTTTGATGATTGCGCTCAAACCAAATGTCCTAGAACTAAATTTCCAAATGTAACTACTAGATTGTGATAAAATACACTATTGGGTGAAGTTTGGTTGACTTCGGCGCAGCGGTTTGGGAGTTAACATCAAAATTACATTTCTCGGCCATATCGCATAGATCTCACTGTGAAAAGGCTTAAATGGCTTTTTTGACCTAAGTTTGAGGATTGCGCTCAAATCAAATGTCCTAGACCCAAATTTCCACATGTAACTACTAGATTGTGATACAATACACTAATGGGTGAAGTTTGGTTGACTTCTGCGCAGCGGTTTGGGAGTTAACATCAAAATTACATTTCTCGGCCATATCGCATAGATCTCACTGTGAAAAGGCTTAAATGACTTTTTTTAATTAAGTTTGAAAATTGCGCTCAAATCAAATGTCCTAGAACCAAATTTCTACATGTAACTACTAAATTGTGATACAATACACTAATGGGTGAAGTTTGGTTGACTTCTGCGCAGCGGTTTGGGAGTGAACATCAAAATTACATTTCTCGGCCATATCGCATAGATCTCACTGTGAAAAGGCTGAAATGACTTTTTTTAATTAAGTTTGAAGATTGCGCTCAAACCAAATGTCCTAAAACTAAATTTCCAAATGTAACTACTAGATTGTGATAAAATACACTATTGGGTGAAGTTTGGTTGACTTCTGCGCAGCGGTTTGGGAGTTAACATCAAAATTACATTTCTCGGCCATATCGCATAGATCTCACTGTGAAAAGGCTTAAATGGCTTTTTTGACCTAAGTTTGAGGATTGCGCTCAAATCAAATGTCCTAGAACCAAATTTCCACATGTAACTACTAGATTGTGATACAATACACTATTGGGTGAAGTTTGGTTTACTTCTGCGCAGCGGTTTGGGAGTTAACATCAAAATTACATTTCTCGGCCATATCGCATAGATCTCACTGTGAAAAGGCTTAAATGGCTTTTTTGACATAAGTTTGAGGATTGCGCTCAAATCAAATGTCCTAGAACCAAATTTCCACATGTAACTACTAGATTGTGATACAATACACTATTGGGTGAAGTTTGGTTTACTTCTGCGCAGCGGTTTGGGAGTTAACATCAAAATTATATTTCTCGGCCATATCGCATAGATCTCACTGTGAAAAGGCTTAAATGGCTTTTTTGACCTAAGTTTGAGGATTGCGCTCAAATCAAATGTCCTAGAACCAAATTTCCACATGTAACTACTAGATTGTGATACAATACACTATTGGGTGAAGTTTGGTTGACTTCTGCGCAGCGGTTTGGGAGTTAACATCAAAATTACATTTCTCGGCCATATCGCATAGATCTCACTGTGAAAAGGCTTAAATGGCTTTTTTGACCTAAGTTTGAGAATTGCGCTCAAATCAAATGTCCTAGAACTAAATTTCCACATGTAACTACTAGATTGTGATACAATACACTATTGGGTGAAGTTTGGTTGACTTCTGCGCAGCGGTTTGGGAGTTAACATCAAAATTACATTTCTCGGCCATATCGCATAGATCTCACTGTGAAAAGGCTTAAATGGCTTTTTTGACCTAAGTTTGATGATTGCGCTCAAACCAAATGTCTTAGACCCAAATTTCTAAATGTAACTACTAAATTGTGATACAATACACTATTGGGTGAAGTTTGGTTGACTTCTGCGCAGCGGTTTGGGAGTTAACATCAAAATTACATTTCTCGGCCATATCGCATAGATCTCACTGTGAAAAGGCTTAAATGACTTTTTTAAATTAAGTTTGAAAATTGCGCTCAAATCAAATGTCCTAGAACCAAATTTCTACATGTAACTACTAAATTGTGATACAATACACTAATGGGTGAAGTTTGGTTGACTTCTGCGCAGCGGTTTGGGAGTGAACATCAAAATTACATTTCTCGGCCATATCGCATAGATCTCACTGTGAAAAGGCTTAAATGACTTTTTTAAATTAAGTTTGAAGATTGCGCTCAAACCAAATGTCCTAGAACTAAATTTCTAAATGTAACTACTAGATTGTGATAAAATACACTATTGGGTGAAGTTTGGTTGACTTCTGCGCAGCGGTTTGGGAGTTAACATCAAAATTACATTTCTCAGCCATATCGCATAGATCTCACTGTGAAAAGGCTTAAATGACTTTTTTTAATTAAGTTTGAAGATTGCGCTCAAACCAAATGTCCTAGAACAAGATTTCCAAATGTAACTACTAGATTGTGATACAATACACTATTGGGTGAAGTTTGGTTGACTTCTGCGCAGCGGTTTGGGAGTTAACATCAAAATTACATTTCTCGGCCATATCGCATAGATCTCACTGTGAAAAGGCTTAAATGGCTTTTTTGACCTAAGTTTGAGGATTGCGCTCAAATCAAATGTCCTAGAACCAAATTTCCACATGTAACTACTAGATTGTGATACAAAACACTAATGGGTGAAGTTTGGTTGACTTCTGCGCAGCGGTTTGGGAGTGAACATCAAAATTACATTTCTCGGCCATATCGCATAGATCTCACTGTGAAAAGGCTGAAATGACTTTTTTTAATTAAGTTTGAAGATTGCGCTCAAACCAAATGTCCTAAAACTAAATTTCCAAATGTAACTACTAGATTGTGATAAAATACACTATTGGGTGAAGTTTGGTTGACTTCTGCGCAGCGGTTTGGGAGTTAACATCAAAATTACATTTCTCGGCCATATCGCATAGATCTCACTGTGAAAAGGCTTAAATGGCTTTTTTGACCTAAGTTTGAGGATTGCGCTCAAATCAAATGTCCTAGAACCAAATTTCCACATGTAACTACTAGATTGTGATACAATACACTATTGGGTGAAGTTTGGTTTACTTCTGCGCAGCGGATTGGGAGTTAACATCAAAATTACATTTCTCGGCCATATCGCATAGATCTCACTGTGAAAAGGCTTAAATGGCTTTTTTGACCTAAGTTTGAGGATTGCGCTCAAATCAAATGTCCTAGAACCAAATTTCCACATGTAACTACTAGATTGTGATACAATACACTACTGGGTGAAGTTTGGTTTACTTCTGCGCAGCGGTTTGGGAGTTAACATCAAAATTACATTTCTCGGCCATATCGCATAGATCTCACTGTGAAAAGGCTTAAATGGCTTTTTTGACCTAAGTTTGAGAATTGCGCTCAAATCAAATGTCCTAGAACCAAATTTCCACATGTAACTACTAGATTGTGATACAATACACTATTGGGTGAAGTTTGGTTGACTTCTGCGCAGCGGTTTGGGAGTTAACATCAAAATTACATTTCTCGGCCATATCGCATAGATCTCACTGTGAAAAGGCTTAAATGACTTTTTTTAATTAAGTTTGAAGATTGCGCTCAAACCAAATGTCCTAGAACTAAATTTCCAAATGTAAATACTAGATTTTGATACAATACACTATTGGGTGTAGTTTGGTTGACTTCTGCGCAGCGGTTTGGGAGTTAACATCAAAATTACATTTCTCGGCCATATCGCATAGATCTCACTGTGAAAAGGCTTAAATGGCTTTTTTGACCTAAGTTTGATGATTGCGCTCAAACCAAATGTCCTAGAACTAAATTTCCAAATGTAACTACTAGATTGTGATAAAATACACTATTGGGTGAAGTTTGGTTGACTTCGGCGCAGCGGTTTGGGAGTTAACATCAAAATTACATTTCTCGGCCATATCGCATAGATCTCACTGTGAAAAGGCTTAAATGGCTTTTTTGACCTAAGTTTGAGGATTGCGCTCAAATCAAATGTCCTAGACCCAAATTTCCACATGTAACTACTAGATTGTGATACAATACACTAATGGGTGAAGTTTGGTTGACTTCTGCGCAGCGGTTTGGGAGTTAACATCAAAATTACATTTCTCGGCCATATCGCATAGATCTCACTGTGAAAAGGCTTAAATGGCTTTTTTGACCTAAGTTTGAGGATTGCGCTCAAATCAAATGTCCTAGAACCAAATTTCCACATGTAACTACTAGATTGTGATACAATACACTACTGGGTGAAGTTTGGTTTACTTCTGCGCAGCGGTTTGGGAGTTAACATCAAAATTACATTTCTCGGCCATATCGCATAGATCTCACTGTGAAAAGGCTTAAATGGCTTTTTTGACCTAAGTTTGAGAATTGCGCTCAAATCAAATGTCCTAGAACCAAATTTCCACATGTAACTACTAGATTGTGATACAATACACTATTGGGTGAAGTTTGGTTGACTTCTGCGCAGCGGTTTGGGAGTTAACATCAAAATTACATTTCTCGGCCATATCGCATAGATCTCACTGTGAAAAGGCTTAAATGACTTTTTTTAATTAAGTTTGAAGATTGCGCTCAAACCAAATGTCCTAGAACTAAATTTCCAAATGTAAATACTAGATTTTGATACAATACACTATTGGGTGTAGTTTGGTTGACTTCTGCGCAGCGGTTTGGGAGTTAACATCAAAATTACATTTCTCGGCCATATCGCATAGATCTCACTGTGAAAAGGCTTAAATGGCTTTTTTGACCTAAGTTTGATGATTGCGCTCAAACCAAATGTCCTAGAACTAAATTTCCAAATGTAACTACTAGATTGTGATAAAATACACTATTGGGTGAAGTTTGGTTGACTTCGGCGCAGCGGTTTGGGAGTTAACATCAAAATTACATTTCTCGGCCATATCGCATAGATCTCACTGTGAAAAGGCTTAAATGGCTTTTTTGACCTAAGTTTGAGGATTGCGCTCAAATCAAATGTCCTAGACCCAAATTTCCACATGTAACTACTAGATTGTGATACAATACACTAATGGGTGAAGTTTGGTTGACTTCTGCGCAGCGGTTTGGGAGTGAACATCAAAATTACATTTCTCGGCCATATCGCATAGATCTCACTGTGAAAAGGCTGAAATGACTTTTTTTAATTAAGTTTGAAGATTGCGCTCAAACCAAATGTCCTAAAACTAAATTTCCAAATGTAACTACTAGATTGTGATAAAATACACTATTGGGTGAAGTTTGGTTGACTTCTGCGCAGCGGTTTGGGAGTTAACATCAAAATTACATTTCTCGGCCATATCGCATAGATCTCACTGTGAAAAGGCTTAAATGGCTTTTTTGACCTAAGTTTGAGGATTGCGCTCAAATCAAATGTCCTAGAACCAAATTTCCACATGTAACTACTAGATTGTGATACAATACACTATTGGGTGAAGTTTGGTTTACTTCTGCGCAGCGGATTGGGAGTTAACATCAAAATTACATTTCTCGGCCATATCGCATAGATCTCACTGTGAAAAGGCTTAAATGGCTTTTTTGACCTAAGTTTGAGGATTGCGCTCAAATCAAATGTCCTAGAACCAAATTTCCACATGTAACTACTAGATTGTGATACAATACACTATTGGGTGAAGTTTGGTTTACTTCTGCGCAGCGGTTTGGGAGTTAACATCAAAATTATATTTCTCGGCCATATCGCATAGATCTCACTGTGAAAAGGCTTAAATGGCTTTTTTGACCTAAGTTTGAGAATTGCGCTCAAATCAAATGTCCTAGAACCAAATTTCCACATGTAACTACTAGATTGTGATACAATACACTATTGGGTGAAGTTTGGTTGACTTCTGCGCAGCGGTTTGGGAGTTAACATCAAAATTACATTTCTCGGCCATATCGCATAGATCTCACTGTGAAAAGGATTAAATGACTTTTTTTAATTAAGTTTGAAGATTGCGCTCAAACCAAATGTCCTAGAACTAAATTTCTAAATGTAACTACTAGATTGTGATAACATACACTATTGGGTGAAGTTTGGTTGACTTCTGCGCAGCGGTTTGGGAGTTAACATCAAAATTACATTTCTCAGCCATATCGCATAGATCTCACTGTGAAAAGGCTTAAATGGCTTTTTTGACCTAAGTTTGATGATTGCGCTCAAACCAAATGTCTTAGAACTAAATTTCTAAATGTAACTACTAAATTGTGATAAAATACACTATTGGGTGAAGTTTGGTTGACTTCTGCGCAGCGGTTTGGGAGTTAACATCAAAATTACATTTCTCGGCCATATCGCATAGATCTCACTGTGAAAAGGCTTAAATGGCTTTTTTGACCTAAGTTTGAGAATTGCGCTCAAATCAAATGTCCTAGAACCAAATTTCCACATGTAACTACTAGATTGTGATACAATACACTATTGGGTGAAGTTTGGTTGACTTCTGCGCAGCGGTTTGGGAGTTAACATCAAAATTACATTTCTCGGCCATATCGCATAGATCTCACTGTGAAAAGGCTTAAATGACTTTTTTTAATTAAGTTTGAAGATTGCGCTCAAACCAAATGTCCTAGAACAAGATTTCCAAATGTAACTATTAGATTATGATAAAATACACTATTGGGTGAAGTTTGGTTGACTTGTGCGCAGCGGTTTGGGAGTTAACATCAAAATTACATTTCTCGGCCATATCGCATAGATCTCACTGTGAAAAGGCTTAAATGGCTTTTTTGACCTAAGTTTGAGGATTGCGCTCAAATCAAATGTCCTAGAACCAAATTTCCACATGTAACTACTAGATTGTGATACAATACACTAATGGGTGAAGTTTGGTTGACTTCTGCGCAGCGGTTTGGGAGTGAACATCAAAATTACATTTCTCTTCCATATCGCATAGATCTCACGGTGAAAAGGCTGAAATGACTTTTTTTAATTAAGTTTGAAGATTGCGCTCAAACCAAATGTCCTAAAACTAAATTTCCAAATGTAACTACTAGATTGTGATAAAATACACTATTGGGTGAAGTTTGGTTGACTTCTGCGCAGCGGTTTGGGAGTTAACATCAAAATTACATTTCTCGGCCATATCGCATAGATCTCACTGTGAAAAGGCTTAAATGGCTTTTTTGACCTAAGTTTGAGGATTGCGCTCAAATCAAATGTCCTAGAACCAAATTTCTACATGTAACTACTAGATTGTGATACAATACACTATTGGGTGAAGTTTGGTTTACTTCTGCGCAGCGGATTGGGAGTTAACATCAAAATTACATTTCTCGGCCATATCGCATAGATCTCACTGTGAAAAGGCTTAAATGGCTTTTTTGACCTAAGTTTGAGGATTGCGCTCAAATCAAATGTCCTAGAACCAAATTTCCACATGTAACTACTAGATTGTGATACAATACACTATTGGGTGAAGTTTGGTTTACTTCTGCGCAGCGGTTTGGGAGTTAACATCAAAATTACATTTCTCGGCCATATCGCATAGATCTCACTGTGAAAAGGCTTAAATGGCTTTTTTGACCTAAGTTTGAGAATTGCGCTCAAATCAAATGTCCTAGAACCAAATTTCCACATGTAACTACTAGATTGTGATACAATACACTATTGGGTGAAGTTTGGTTGACTTCTGCGCAGCGGTTTGGGAGTTAACATCAAAATTACATTTCTCGGCCATATCGCATAGATCTCACTGTGAAAAGGCTTAAATGACTTTTTTTAATTAAGTTTGAAGATTGCGCTCAAACCAAATGTCCTAGAACAAGATTTCCAAATGTAACTACTAGATTATGATAAAATACACTATTGGGTGAAGTTTGGTTGACTTCTGCGCAGCGGTTTGGGAGTTAACATCAAAATTACATTTCTCGGCCATATCGCATACATCTCACTGTGAAAAGGCTTAAATGGCTTTTTTGACCTAAGTTTGAGGATTGCGCTCAAATCAAATGTCCTAGAACCAAATTTCCACATGTAACTACTAGATTGTGATACAATACACTAATGGGTGAAGTTTGGTTGACTTCTGCGCAGCGGTTTGGGAGTGAACATCAAAATTACATTTCTCGGCCATATCGCATAGATCTCACTGTGAAAAGGCTTAAATGACTTTTTTTAATTAAGTTTGAAGAATGCGCTCAAACCAAATGTCCTAAAACTAAATTTCCAAATGTAACTACTAGATTGTGATAAAATACACTATTGGGTGAAGTTTGGTTGACTTCTGCGCAGCGGTTTGGGAGTTAACATCAAAATTACATTTCTCGGCCATATCGCATAGATCTCACTGTGAAAAGGCTTAAATGGCTTTTTTGACCTAAGTTTGAGGATTGCGCTCAAATCAAATGTCCTAGAACCAAATTTCCACATGTAACTACTAGATTGTGATACAATACACTAATGGGTGAAGTTTGGTTGACTTCTGCGCAGCGGTTTGGGAGTGAACATCAAAATTACATTTCTCGGCCATATCGCATAGATCTCACTGTGAAAAGGCTTAAATGACTTTTTTTAATTAAGTTTGAAAATTGCGCTCAAACCAAATGTCCTAAAACTAAATTTCCAAATGTAACTACTAGATTGTGATAAAATACACTATTGGGTGAAGTTTGGTTGACTTCTGCGCAGCGGTTTGGGAGTTAACATCAAAATTACATTTCTCGGCCATATCGCATAGATCTCACTGTGAAAAGGCTTAAATGGCTTTTTTGACCTAAGTTTGAGGATTGCGCTCAAATCAAATGTCCTAGACCCAAATTTCCACATGTAACTACTAGATTATGATACAATACACTAATGAGTGAAGTTTGGTTGACTTCTCCGCAGCGGTTTGGGAGTGAACATCAAAATTACATTTCTCGGCCATATCGCATAGATCTCACTGTGAAAAGGCTTAAATGACTTTTTTTAATTAAGTTTGAAGAATGCGCTCAAACCAAATGTCCTAAAACTAAATTTCCAAATGTAACTACTAGATTGTGATACAATACACTAATGGGTGAAGTTTGGTTGACTTCTGCGCAGCGGTTTGGGAGTGAACATCAAAATTACATTTCTCGGCCATATCGCATAGATCTCACTGTGAAAAGGCTTAAATGACTTTTTTTAATTAAGTTTGAAAATTGCGCTCAAACCAAATGTCCTAAAACTAAATTTCCAAATGTAACTACTAGATTGTGATAAAATACACTATTGGGTGAAGTTTGGTTGACTTCTGCGCAGCGGTTTGGGAGTTAACATCAAAATTACATTTCTCGGCCATATCGCATAGATCTCACTGTGAAAAGGCTTAAATGGCTTTTTTGACCTAAGTTTGAGGATTGCGCTCAAATCAAATGTCCTAGAACCAAATTTCTACATGTAACTACTAAATTGTGATACAATACACTATTGGGTGAAGTTTGGTTGACTTCTGCGCAGCGGTTTGGGAGTTAACATCAAAATTACATTTCTCGGCCATATCGCATAGATCTCACTGTGAAAAGGCTTAAATGACTTTTTTTAATTAAGTTTGAAGATTGCGCTCAAACCAAATGTCCTAGAACAAGATTTCCTAATGTAACTACTAGATTGTGATAAAATACACTATTGGGTGAAGTTTGGTTGACTTCTGGGCAGCGGTTTGGGAGTTAACATCAAAATTACATTTCTCGGCCATATCGCATAGATCTCACTGTGAAAAGGCTTAAATGGCTTTTTTGATCTAAGTTTGAGGATTGCGCTCAAATCAAATGTCCTAGAACCAAATTTCTACATGTAACTACTAAATTGTGATACAATACACTATTGGGTGAAGTTTGGTTGACTTCTGCTTAGCGGTTTGGGAGTTAACATCAAAATTACATTTCTCGGCCATATCGCATAGATCTCACTGTAAAAAGGCTTAAATGGCTTTTTTGACCTAAGTTTGAGGATTGCGCTCAAATCAAATGTCCTAGAACTAAATTTCCAAATGTAACTACTAGATTGTGATAAAATACACTATTGGGTGAAGTTTGGTTGACTTCGGCGCAGCGGTTTGGGAGTTAACATCAAAGTTACATTTCTCGGCCATATCGCATAGATCTCACTGTGAAAAGGCTTAAATGGCTTTTTTGACCTAAGTTTGAGAATTGCGCTCAAATCAAATGTCCTAGAACCAAATTTCCACATGTAACTACTAGATTGTGATACAATACACTATTGGGTGAAGTTTGGTTGACTTCTGCGCAGCGATTTGGGAGTTAAAATCAAAATTACATTTCTCGGCCATATCGCATAGATCTCACTGTGAAAAGGCTTAAATGGCTTTTTTGACCTAAGTTTGAGAATTGCGCTCAAATCAAATGTCCTAGAATCAAATTTCCACATGTAACTACTAGATTGTGATACAATACACTATTGGGTGAAGTTTGGTTTACTTCTGCGCAGCGGTTTGGGAGTTAACATCAAAATTACATTTCTCGGCCATATCGCATAGATCTCACTGTGAAAACGCTTAAATGACTTTTTTTAATTAAGTTTGAAGATTGCGCTCAAACCAAATGTCCTAGAACTAAATTTCTAAATGTAACTACTAGATTGTGATAAAATACACTATTGGGTGAAGTTTGGTTGACTTCTGCGCAGCGGTTTGGGAGTTAACATCAAAATTACATTTCTCGGCCATATCGCATAGATCTCACTGTGAAAAGGCTTAAATGACTTTTTTTAATTAAGTTTGAAGATTGCGCTCAAACCAAATGTCCTAGAACAAGATTTCCTAATGTAACTACTAGATTATGATACAATACACTAATGGGTGAAGTTTGGTTGACTTCTACGCAGCGGTTTGGGAGTGAACATCAAAATTACATTTCTCGGCCATATCGCATAGATCTCACTGTGAAAAGGCTTAAATGACTTTTTTTAATTAAGTTTGAAAATTGCGCTCAAACCAAATGTCCTAAAACTAAATTTCCAAATGTAACTACTAGATTGTGATAAAATACACTATTGGGTGAAGTTTGGTTGACTTCTGCGCAGCGGTTTGGGAGTTAACATCAAAATTACATTTCTCGGCCATATCGCATAGATCTCACTGTGAAAAGGCTTAAATGGCTTTTTTGACCTAAGTTTGAGGATTGCGCTCAAATCAAATGTCCTAGAACCAAATTTCCACATGTAACTACTAGATTGTGATACAATACACTAATGGGTGAAGTTTGGTTGACTTCTGCGCAGCGGTTTGGGAGTGAACATCAAAATTACATTTCTCGGCCATATCGCATAGATCTCACTGTGAAAAGGCTTAAATGACTTTTTTTAATTAAGTTTGAAAATTGCGCTCAAACCAAATGTCCTAAAACTAAATTTCCAAATGTAACTACTAGATTGTGATAAAATACACTATTGGGTGAAGTTTGGTTGACTTCTGCGCAGCGGTTTGGGAGTTAACATCAAAATTACATTTCTCGGCCATATCGCATAGATCTCACTGTGAAAAGGCTTAAATGGCTTTTTTGACCTAAGTTTGAGGATTGCGCTCAAATCAAATGTCCTAGACCCAAATTTCCACATGTAACTACTAGATTATGATACAATACACTAATGAGTGAAGTTTGGTTGACTTCTCCGCAGCGGTTTGGGAGTGAACATCAAAATTACATTTCTCGGCCATATCGCATAGATCTCACTGTGAAAAGGCTTAAATGACTTTTTTTAATTAAGTTTGAAGAATGCGCTCAAACCAAATGTCCTAAAACTAAATTTCCAAATGTAACTACTAGATTGTGATAAAATACACTATTGGGTGAAGTTTGGTTGACTTCTGCGCAGCGGTTTGGGAGTTAACATCAAAATTACATTTCTCGGCCATATCGCATAGATCTCACTGTGAAAAGGCTTAAATGGCTTTTTTGACCTAAGTTTGAGGATTGCGCTCAAATCAAATGTCCTAGAACCAAATTTCCACATGTAACTACTAGATTGTGATACAATACACTAATGGGTGAAGTTTGGTTGACTTCTGCGCAGCGGTTTGGGAGTGAACATCAAAATTACATTTCTCGGCCATATCGCATAGATCTCACTGTGAAAAGGCTTAAATGACTTTTTTTAATTAAGTTTGAAAATTGCGCTCAAACCAAATGTCCTAAAACTAAATTTCCAAATGTAACTACTAGATTGTGATAAAATACACTATTGGGTGAAGTTTGGTTGACTTCTGCGCAGCGGTTTGGGAGTTAACATCAAAATTACATTTCTCGGCCATATCGCATAGATCTCACTGTGAAAAGGCTTAAATGGCTTTTTTGACCTAAGTTTGAGGATTGCGCTCAAATCAAATGTCCTAGACCCAAATTTCCACATGTAACTACTAGATTATGATACAATACACTAATGAGTGAAGTTTGGTTGACTTCTCCGCAGCGGTTTGGGAGTGAACATCAAAATTACATTTCTCGGCCATATCGCATAGATCTCACTGTGAAAAGGCTTAAATGACTTTTTTTAATTAAGTTTGAAGAATGCGCTCAAACCAAATGTCCTAAAACTAAATTTCCAAATGTAACTACTAGATTGTGATAAAATACACTATTGGGTGAAGTTTGGTTGACTTCTGCGCAGCAGTTTGGGAGTTAACATCAAAATTACATTTCTCGGCCATATCGCATAGATCTCACTGTGAAAAGGCTTAAATGGCTTTTTTGACCTAAGTTTGAGGATTGCGCTCAAATCAAATGTCCTAGTACCAAATTTCCACATGTAACTACTAGATTGTGATACAATACACTAATGGGTGAAGTTTGGTTGACTTCTGCGCAGCGGTTTGGGAGTGAACATCAAAATTACATTTCTCGGCCATATCGCATAGATCTCACTGTGAAAAGGCTTAAATGACTTTTTTTAATTAAGTTTGAAAATTGCGCTCAAACCAAATGTCCTAAAACTAAATTTCCAAATGTAACTACTAGATTGTGATAAAATACACTATTGGGTGAAGTTTGGTTGACTTCTGCGCAGCGGTTTGGGAGTTAACTTCAAAATTACATTTCTCGGCCATATCGCATAGATCTCACTGTGAAAAGGCTTAAATGGCTTTTTTGACCTAAGTTTGAGGATTGCGCTCAAATCAAATGTCCTAGAACCAAATTTCTACATGTAACTACTAAATTGTGATACAATACACTATTGGGTGAAGTTTGGTTGACTTCTGCGCAGCGGTTTGGGAGTTAACATCAAAATTACATTTCTCGGCCATATCGCATAGATCTCACTGTGAAAAGGCTTAAATGACTTTTTTTAATTAAGTTTGAAGATTGCGCTCAAACCAAATGTCCTAGAACAAGATTTCCTAATGTAACTACTAGATTATGATAAAATACACTATTGGGTGAAGTTTGGTTGACTTCTGCGCAGCGGTTTGGGAGTTAACATCAAAATTACATTTCTCGGCCATATCGCATAGATCTCACTGTGAAAAGGCTTAAATGGCTTTTTTGACCTAAGTTTGAGGATTGCGCTCAAATCAAATGTCCTAGAACCAAATTTCCACATGTAACTACTAGATTGTGATACAATACACTAATGGGTGAAGTTTGGTTGACTTCTGCGCAGCGGTTTGGGAGTGAACATCAAAATTACATTTCTCGGCCATATCGCATAGATCTCACTGTGAAAAGGCTTAAATGACTTTTTTTAATTAAGTTTGAAAATTGCGCTCAAACCAAATGTCCTAAAACTAAATTTCCAAATGTAACTACTAGATTGTGATAAAATACACTATTGGGTGAAGTTTGGTTGACTTCTGCGCAGCGGTTTGGGAGTTAACATCAAAATTACATTTCTCGGCCATATCGCATAGATCTCACTGTGAAAAGGCTTAAATGGCTTTTTTGATCTAAGTTTGAGGATTGCGCTCAAATCAAATGTCCTAGAACCAAATTTCTACATGTAACTACTAAATTGTGATACAATACACTATTGGGTGAAGTTTGGTTGACTTCTGCGCAGCGGTTTGGGAGTTAACATCAAAATTACATTTCTCGGCCATATCGCATAGATCTCACTGTAAAAAGGCTTAAATGGCTTTTTTGACCTAAGTTTGAGGATTGCGCTCAAATCAAATGTCCTAGAACCAAATTTCCACATGTAACTACTAGATTGTGATACAATACACTATTGGGTGAAGTTTGGTTTACTTCTGCGCAGCGGTTTGGGAGTTAACATCAAAATTACATTTCTCAGCCATATCGCGTAGATCTCACTGTGAAAAGGCTTAAATGGCTTTTTTGACCTAAGTTTGAGGATTGCGCTCAAATCAAATGTCCTAGAACCAAATTTCCACATGTAACTACTAGATTGTGATACAATACACTATTGGGTGAAGTTTGGTTTACTTCTGCGCAGCGGTTTGGGAGTTAACATCAAAATTACATTTCTCGGCCATATCGCATAGATCTCACTGTGAAAAGGCTTAAATGGCTTTTTTGACCTAAGTTTGAGGATTGCGCTCAAATCAAATGTCCTAGAACCAAATTTCCACATGTAACTACTAGATTGTGATACAATACACTAATGGGTGAAGTTTGGTTGACTTCTGCGCAGCGGTTTGGGAGTGAACATCAAAATTACATTTCTCGGCCATATCGCATAGATCTCACTGTGAAAAGGCTTAAATGACTTTTTTTAATTAAGTTTGAAAATTGCGCTCAAACCAAATGTCCTAAAACCAAATTTCCACATGTAACTACTAGATTGTGATACAATACACTATTGGGTGAAGTTTGGTTTACTTCTGCGCAGCGGTTTGGGAGTTAACATCAAAATTACATTTCTCAGCCATATCGCGTAGATCTCACTGTGAAAAGGCTTAAATGGCTTTTTTGACCTAGGTTTGAGGATTGCGCTCAAAACAAATGTCCTAGAACCAAATTTCCACATGTAACTACTAGATTCTGATACAATACACTATTGGGTGAAGTTTGGTTGACTTCTGCGCAGCGGTTTGGGAGTTAACATCAAAATTACATTTCTCGGCCATATCGAATAGATCTCACTGTGAAAAGGCTTAAATGGCTTTTTTGACCTAAGTTTGATGATTGCGCTCAAACCAAATGTCCTAGAACTAAATTTCCAAATGTAACTACTAGATTGTGATAAAATACACTATTGGGTGAAGTTTGGTTTACTTCTGCGCAGCGGTTTGGGAGTTAACATCAAAATTACATTTCTCGGCCATATCGCATAGATCTCACTGTGAAAAGGCTTAAATGACTTTTTTTTAATTAAGTTTGAAGATTGCGCTCAAACCAAATGTCCTAGAACTAAATTTCTAAATGTAACTACTAGATTGTGATAAAATACACTATTGGGTGAAGTTTGGTTGATTTCTGCGCAGCGGTTTGGGAGTTAACATCAAAATTACATTTCTCGGCCATATCGCATAGATCTCACTGTGAAAAGGCTTAAATGACTTTTTTTAATTAAGTTTGAAGATTGCGCTCAAACCAAATGTCCTAGAACAAGATTTCCTAATGTAACTACTAGATTATGATAAAATACACTATTGGGTGAAGTTTGGTTGACTTCTGCGCAGCGGTTTGGGAGTTAACATCAAAATTACATTTCTCGGCCATATCGCATAGATCTCACTGTGAAAAGGCTTAAATGGCTTTTTTGACCTAAGTTTGAGGATTGCGCTCAAATCAAATGTCCTAGAACCAAATTTACACATGTAACTACTAGATTGTGATACAATACACTAATGGGTGAAGTTTGGTTGACTTCTGCGCAGCGGTTTGGGAGTGAACATCAAAATTACATTTCTCGGCCATATCGCATAGATCTCACTGTGAAAAGGCTTAAATGACTTTTTTTAATTAAGTTTGAAAATTGCGCTCAAACCAAATGTCCTAAAACTAAATTTCCAAATGTAACTACTAGATTGTGATAAAATACACTATTGGGTGAAGTTTGGTTGACTTCTGCGCAGCGGTTTGGGAGTTAACATCAAAATTACATTTCTCGGCCATATCGCATAGATCTCACTGTGAAAAGGCTTAAATGGCTTTTTTGACCTAAGTTTGAGGATTGCGCTCAAATCAAATGTCCTAGAACCAAATTTCTACATGTAACTACTAAATTGTGATACAATACACTATTGGGTGAAGTTTGGTTGACTTCTGCGCAGCGGTTTGGGAGTTAACATCAAAATTACATTTCTCGGCCATATCGCATAGATCTCACTGTGAAAAGGCTTAAATGACTTTTTTTAATTAAGTTTGAAGATTGCGCTCAAACCAAATGTCCTAGAACAAGATTTCCTAATGTAACTACTAGATTATGATAAAATACACTATTGGGTGAAGTTTAGTTGACTTCTGCGCAGCGGTTTGGGAGTTAACATCAAAATTACATTTCTCGGCCATATCGCATAGATCTCACTGTGAAAAGGCTTAAATGGCTTTTTTGACCTAAGTTTGATGATTGCGCTCAAACCAAATGTCCTAGAACTAAATTTCCAAATGTAACTACTAGATTGTGATAAAATACACTATTGGGTGAAGTTTGGTTTACTTCTGCGCAGCGATTTGGGAGTTAACATCAAAATTACATTTCTCGGCCATATCGCATAGATCTCACTGTGAAAAGGCTTAAATGACTTTTTTTAATTAAGTTTGAAGATTGCGCTCAAACCAAATGTCCTAGAACTAAATTTCTAAATGTAATTACTAGATTGTGATAAAATACACTATTGGGTGAAGTTTGGTTGACTTCTGCGCAGCTGTTTGGGAGTTAACATCAAAATTACATTTCTCGGCCATATCGCATAGATCTCACTGTGAAAAGGCTTAAATGACTTTTTTTAATTAAGTTTGAAGATTGCGCTCAAAACCAAATGTCCTAGAACAAGATTTCCTAATGTAACTACTAGATTATGATACAATACACTAATGGGTGAAGTTTGGTTGACTTCTACGCAGCGGTTTGGGAGTGAACATCAAAATTACATTTCTCGGCCATATCGCATAGATCTCACTGTGAAAAGGCTTAAATGACTTTTTTTAATTAAGTTTGAAGAATGCGCTCAAACCAAATGTCCTAAAACTAAATTTCCAAATGTAACTACTAGATTGTGAAACAATACACTATTGGGTGAAGTTTGGTTTACTTCTGAGCAGCGGTTTGGGAGTTAACATCAAAATTACATTTCTCGGCCATATCGCATAGATCTCACTGTGAAAAGGCTTAAATGGCTTTTTTGACCTAAGTTTGAGGATTGCGCTCAAATCAAATGTCCTAGAACCAAATTTCCACATGTAACTACTAGATTGTGATACAATACACTATTGGGTGAAGTTTGGTTGACTTCTGCGCAGCGGTTTGGGAGTGAACATCAAAATTACATTTCTCAGCCATATCGCATAGATCTCACTGTGAAAAGGCTTAAATGACTTTTTTTAATTAAGTTTGAAGATTGCGCTCAAACCAAATGTCCTAGAACTAAATTTCTAAATGTAACTACTAGATTGTGATAAAATACACTATTGGGTGAATTTTGGTTGACTTCTGCGCAGCGGTTTGGGAGTTAACATCAAAATTACATTTCTCGGCCATATCGCATAGATCTCACTGTGAAAAGGCTTAAATGACTTTTTTTAATTAAGTTTGAAGATTGCGCTCAAACCAAATGTCCTAGAACAAGATTTCCTAATGTAACTACTAGATTATGATAAAATACACTATTGGGTGAAGTTTGGTTGACTTCTGCGCAGCGGTTTGGGAGTTAACATCAAAATTACATTTCTCGGCCATATCATATAGATCTCACTGTGAAAAGGCTTAAATGGCTTTTTTGACCTAAGTTTGAGGATTGCGCTCAAATCAAATGTCCTAGAACCAAATTTCCACATGTAACTACTAGATTGTGATACAATACACTATTGGGTGAAGTTTGGTTTACTTCTGCGCAGCGGTTTGGGAGTTAACATCAAAATTACATTTCTCAGCCATATCGCGTAGATCTCACTGTGAAAAGGCTTAAATGGCTTTTTTGACCTAAGTTTGAGGATTGCGCTCAAATCAAATGTCCTAGAACCAAATTTCCACATGTAACTACTAGATTGTGATACAATACACTATTGGGTGAAGTTTGGTTTACTTCTGCGCAGCGGTTTGGGAGTTAACATCAAAATTACATTTCTCGGCCATATCGCATAGATCTCACTGTGAAAAGGCTTAAATGACTTTTTTTAATTAAGTTTGAAGATTGCGCTCAAACCAAATGTCCTAGAACAAGATTTCCTAATGTAACTACTAGATTATGATACAATACACTAATGGGTGAAGTTTGGTTGACTTCTACGCAGCGGTTTGGGAGTGAACATCAAAATTACATTTCTCGGCCATATCGCATAGATCTCACTGTGAAAAGGCTTAAATGACTTTTTTTAATTAAGTTTGAAGAATGCGCTCAAACCAAATGTCCTAAAACTAAATTTCCAAATGTAACTACTAGATTGTGATACAATACACTATTGGGTGAAGTTTGGTTTACTTCTGCGCAGCGGTTTGGGAGTTAACATCAAAATTACATTTCTCGGCCATATCGCATAGATCTCACTGTGAAAAGGCTTAAATGGCTTTTTTGACCTAAGTTTGAGGATTGCGCTCAAATCAAATGTCCTAGAACCAAATTTCCACATGTAACTACTAGATTGTGATACAATACACTATTGGGTGAAGTTTGGTTGACTTCTGCGCAGCGGTTTGGGAGTTAACATCAAAATTACATTTCTCAGCCATATCGCATAGATCTCACTGTGAAAAGGCTTAAATGACTTTTTTTAATTAAGTTTGAAAATTGCGCTCAAACCAAATGTCCTAAAACTAAATTTCCAAATGTAACTACTAGATTGTGATAAAATACACTATTGGGTGAAGTTTGGTTGACTTCTGCGCAGCGGTTTGGGAGTTAACATCAAAATTACATTTCTCGGCCATATCGCATAGATCTCACTGTGAAAAGGCTTAAATGGCTTTTTTGACCTAAGTTTGAGGATTGCGATCAGATCAAATGTCCTAGAACCAAATTTCTACATGTAACTACTAAATTGTGATACAATACACTATTGGGTGAAGTTTGGTTGACTTCTGCGCAGCGGTTTGGGAGTTAACATCAAAATTACATTTCTCGGCCATATCGCATAGATCTCACTGTGAAAAGGCTTAAATGGCTTTTTTGACCTAAGTTTGAGGATTGCGCTCAAATCAAATGTCCTAGAACCAAATTTCCACATGTAACTACTAGATTGTGATACAATACACTATTGGGTGAAGTTTGGTTTACTTCTGCGCAGCGGTTTGGGAGTTAACATCAAAATTACATTTCTCAGCCATATCGCGTAGATCTCACTGTGAAAAGGCTTAAATGGCTTTTTTGACCTAAGTTTGAGGATTGCGCTCAAATCAAATGTCCTAGAACCAAATTTCCACATGTAACTACTAGATTGTGATACAATACACTATTGGGTGAAGTTTGGTTGACTTCTGCGCAGCGGTTTGGGAGTTAACATCAAAATTACATTTCTCGGCCATATCGCATAGATCTCACTGTGAAAAGGCTTAAATGGCTTTTTTGACCTAAGTTTGAGGATTGCGCTCAAATCAAATGTCCTAGAACCAAATTTCTACATGTAACTACTAAATTGTGATACAATACACTATTGGGTGAAGTTTGGTTGACTTCTGCGCAGCGGTTTGGGAGTTAACATCAAAATTACATTTCTCGGCCATATCGCATAGATCTCACTGTGAAAAGGCTTAAATGGCTTTTTTGACCTAAGTTTGAGGATTGCGCTCAAATCAAATGTCCTAGAACCAAATTTCCACATGTAACTACTAGATTGTGATACAATACACTATTGGGTGAAGTTTGGTTTACTTCTGCGCAGCGGTTTGGGAGTTAACATCAAAATTACATTTCTCAGCCATATCGCGTAGATCTCACTGTGAAAAGGCTTAAATGGCTTTTTTGACCTAAGTTTGAGGATTGCGCTCAAATCAAATGTCCTAGAACCAAATTTCCACATGTAACTACTAGATTGTGATACAATACACTATTGGGTGAAGTTTGGTTGACTTCTGCGCAGCGGTTTGGGAGTTAACATCAAAATTACATTTCTCGGCCATATCGCATAGATCTCACTGTGAAAAGGCTTAAATGGCTTTTTTGACCTAAGTTTGAGGATTGCGCTCAAATCAAATGTCCTAGAACCAAATTTCCACATGTAACTACTAGATTGTGATACAATACACTATTGGGTGAAGTTTGGTTGACTTCTGCGCAGCGGTTTGGGAGTTAACATCAAAATTACATTTCTCAGCCATATCGCGTAGATCTCACTGTGAAAAGGCTTAAATGGCTTTTTTGACCTAGGTTTGAGGGTTGCGCTCAAATCAAATGTCCTAGAACCAAATTTCCACATGTAACTACTAGATTGTGATACAATACACTATTGGGTGAAGTTTGGTTTACTTCTGCGCAGCGGTTTGGGAGTTAACATCATAATTACATTTCTCGGCCATATCGCATAGATCTCACTGTGAAAAGGCTTAAATGGCTTTTTTGACCTAAGTTTGATGATTGCGCTCAAACCAAATGTCCTAGAACTAAATTTTCAAATGTAACTACTAGATTGTGATAAAATACACTATTGGGTGAAGTTTGGTTTACTTCTGCGCAGCGGTTTGGGAGTTAACATCAAAATTACATTTCTCGGCCATATCGCATAGATCTCACTGTGAAAAGGCTTAAATGACTTTTTTTTAATTAAGTTTGAAGATTGCGCTCAAACCAAATGTCCTAGAACTAAATTTCTAAATGTAACTACTAGATTGTGATAAAATACACTATTGGGTGAAGTTTGGTTGACTTCTGCGCAGCGGTTTGGGAGTTAACATCAAAATTACATTTCTCGGCCATATCGCATAGATCTCACTGTGAAAAGGCTTAAATGACTTTTTTTAATTAAGTTTGAAGATTGCGCTCAAACCAAATGTCCTAGAACAAGATTTCCTAATGTAACTACTAGATTATGATACAATACACTAATGGGTGAAGTTTGGTTGACTTCTACGCAGCGGTTTGGGAGTGAACATCAAAATTACATTTCTCGGCCATATCGCATAGATCTCACTGTGAAAAGGCTTAAATGACTTTTTTTAATTAAGTTTGAAGAATGCGCTCAAACCAAATGTCCTAAAACTAAATTTCCAAATGTAACTACAAGATTGTGATAAAATACACTATTGGGTGAAGTTTGGTTGACTTCTGCGCAGCGGTTTGGGAGTTAACATCAAAATTACATTTCTCGGCCATATCGCATAGATCTCACTGTGAAAAGGCTTAAATGGCTTTTTTGACCTAAGTTTGAGGATTGCGCTCAAATCAAATGTCCTAGAACCAAATTTCCACATGTAACTACAAGATTGTGATACAATACACTATTGGGTGAAGTTTGGTTTACTTCTGCGCAGCGGTTTGGGAGTTAACATCATAATTACATTTCTCGGCCATATCGCATAGATCTCACTGTGAAAAGGCTTAAATGACTTTTTTAATTAAGTTTGAGGATTGCGCTCAAATCAAATGTCCTAGAACCAAATTTCCACATGTAACTACTAGATTGTGATACAATACACTAATGGGTGAAGTTTGGTTGACTTCTGCGCAGCGGTTTGGGAGTGAACATCAAAATTACATTTCTCGGCCATATCGCATAGATCTCACTGTGAAAAGGCTTAAATGGCTTTTTTGACCTAAGTTTGATGATTGCGCTCAAACCAAATGTCCTAGAACTAAATTTTCAAATGTAACTACTAGATTGTGATAAAATACACTATTGGGTGAAGTTTGGTTTACTTCTGCGCAGCGGTTTGGGAGTTAACATCAAAATTACATTTCTCGGCCATATCGCATAGATCTCACTGTGAAAAGGCTTAAATGACCTTTTTTTAATTAAGTTTGAAGATTGCGCTCAAACCAAATGTCCTAGAACTAAATTTCTAAATGTAACTACTAGATTGTGATAAAATACACTATTGGGTGAAGTTTGGTTGACTTCTGCGCAGCGGTTTGGGAGTTAACATCAAAATTACATTTCTCGGCCATATCGCATAGATCTCACTGTGAAAAGGCTTAAATGACTTTTTTTAATTAAGTTTGAAGATTGCGCTCAAACCAAATGTCCTAGAACAAGATTTCCTAATGTAACTACTAGATTATGATACAATACACTAATGGGTGAAGTTTGGTTGACTTCTACGCAGCGGTTTGGGAGTGAACATCAAAATTACATTTCTCGGCCATATCGCATAGATCTCACTGTGAAAAGGCTTAAATGACTTTTTTTAATTAAGTTTGAAGAATGCGCTCAAACCAAATGTCCTAAAACTAAATTTCCAAATGTAACTACAAGATTGTGATAAAATACACTATTGGGTGAAGTTTGGTTGACTTCTGCGCAGCGGTTTGGGAGTTAACATCAAAATTACATTTCTCGGCCATATCGCATAGATCTCACTGTGAAAAGGCTTAAATGGCTTTTTTGACCTAAGTTTGAGGATTGCGCTCAAATCAAATGTCCTAGAACCAAATTTCCACATGTAACTACAAGATTGTGATACAATACACTATTGGGTGAAGTTTGGTTTACTTCTGCGCAGCGGTTTGGGAGTTAACATCATAATTACATTTCTCGGCCATATCGCATAGATCTCACTGTGAAAAGGCTTAAATGACTTTTTTAATTAAGTTTGAGGATTGCGCTCAAAACAAATGTCCTAGAACCAAATTTCCACATGTAACTACTAGACTGTGATACAATACACTATTGGGTGAAGTTTGGTTGACTTCTGCGCAGCGGTTTGGGAGTTAACATCAAAATTACATTTCTCGGCCATATCGCATAGATCTCACTGTGAAAAGGCTTAAATGGCTTTTTTGACCTAAGTTTGATGATTGCGCTCAAACCAAATGTCCTAGAACTAAATTTCCAAATGTAACTACTAGATTGTGATAAAATACACTATTGGGTGAAGTTTGGTTTACTTCTGCGCAGCGGTTTGGGAGTTAACATCAAAATTACATTTCTCGGCCATATCGCATAGATCTCACTGTGAAAAGGCTTAAATGACTTTTTTTAATTAAGTTTGAAGATTGCGCTCAAACCAAATGTCCTAGAACAAGATTTCCTAATGTAACTACTAGATTATGATACAATACACTAATGGGTGAAGTTTGGTTGACTTCTACGCAGCGGTTTGGGAGTGAACATCAAAATTACATTTCTCGGCCATATCGCATAGATCTCACTGTGAAAAGGCTTAAATGACTTTTTTTAATTAAGTTTGAAGAATGCGCTCAAACCAAATGTCCTAAAACTAAATTTCCAAATGTAACTACTAGATTGTGATACAATACACTATTGGGTGAAGTTTGGTTTACTTCTGCGCAGCGGTTTGGGAGTTAACATCAAAATTACATTTCTCGGCCATATCGCATAGATCTCACTGTGAAAAGGCTTAAATGGCTTTTTTGACCTAAGTTTGAGGATTGCGCTAAAATCAAATGTCCTAGAACCAAATTTCCACATGTAACTACTAGATTGTGATACAATACACTAATGGGTGAAGTTTGGTTGACTTCTGCGCAGCGGTTTGGGAGTGAACATCAAAATTACATTTCTCGGCCATATCGCATAGATCTCACTGTGAAAAGGCTTAAATGGCTTTTTTGACCTAAGTTTGAGGATTGCGCTCAAATCAAATGTCCTAGAACCAAATTTCCACATGTAACTACTAGATTGTGATACAATACACTAATGGGTGAAGTTTGGTTGACTTCTGCGCAGCGGTTTGGGAGTGAACATCAAAATTACATTTCTCGGCCATATCGCATAGATCTCACTGTGAAAAGGCTTAAATGACTTTTTTTTATTAAGTTTTAAAATTGCGCTCAAACCAAATGTCCTAAAACTAAATTTCCAAATGTAACTACTAGATTGTGATAAAATACACTATTGGGTGAAGTTTGGTTGACTTCTGCGCAGCGGTTTGGGAGTTAACATCAAAATTACATTTCTCGGCCATATCGCATAGATCTCACTGTGAAAAGGCTTAAATGGCTTTTTTGACCTAAGTTTGAGGATTGCGCTCAAATCAAATGTCCTAGACCCAAATTTCCACATGTAACTACTAGATTATGATACAATACACTAATGAGTGAAGTTTGGTTGACTTCTCCGCAGCGGTTTGGGAGTGAACATCAAAATTACATTTCTCGGCCATATCGCATAGATCTCACTGTGAAAAGGCTTAAATGACTTTTTTTAATTAAGTTTGAAGAATGCGCTCAAACCAAATGTCCTAAAACTAAATTTCCAAATGTAACTACTAGATTGTGATAAAATACACTATTGGGTGAAGTTTGGTTGACTTCTGCGCAGCAGTTTGGGAGTTAACATCAAAATTACATTTCTCGGCCATATCGCATAGATCTCACTGTGAAAAGGCTTAAATGGCTTTTTTGACCTAAGTTTGAGGATTTCGCTCAAATCAAATGTCCTAGTACCAAATTTCCACATGTAACTACTAGATTGTGATACAATACACTAATGGGTGAAGTTTGGTTGACTTCTGCGCAGCGGTTTGGGAGTGAACATCAAAATTACATTTCTCGGCCATATCGCATAGATCTCACTGTGAAAAGGCTTAAATGACTTTTTTTAATTAAGTTTGAAAATTGCGCTCAAACCAAATGTCCTAAAACTAAATTTCCAAATGTAACTACTAGATTGTGATAGAATACACTATTGGGTGAAGTTTGGTTGACTTCTGCGCAGCGGTTTGGGAGTGAACATCAAAATTACATTTCTCGGCCATATCGCATAGATCTCACTGTGAAAAGGCTTAAATGACTTTTTTTAATTAAGTTTGAAGATTGCGCTCAAACCAAATGTCCTAGAACAAGATTTCCTAATGTAACTACTAGATTATGATACAATACACTAATGGGTGAAGTTTGGTTGACTTCTACGCAGCGGTTTGGGAGTGAACATCAAAATTACATTTCTCGGCCATATCGCATAGATCTCACTGTGAAAAGGCTTAAATGACTTTTTTTAATTAAGTTTGAAGAATGCGCTCAAACCAAATGTCCTAAAACTAAATTTCCAAATGTAACTACAAGATTGTGATAAAATACACTATTGGGTGAAGTTTGGTTGACTTCTGCGCAGCGGTTTGGGAGTTAACATCAAAATTACATTTCTCGGCCATATCGCATAGATCTCACTGTGAAAAGGCTTAAATGGCTTTTTTGACCTAAGTTTGAGGATTGCGCTCAAATCAAATGTCCTAGAACCAAATTTCCACATGTAACTACAAGATTGTGATACAATACACTATTGGGTGAAGTTTGGTTTACTTCTGCGCAGCGGTTTGGGAGTTAACATCATAATTACATTTCTCGGCCATATCGCATAGATCTCACTGTGAAAAGGCTTAAATGACTTTTTTAATTAAGTTTGAGGATTGCGCTCAAAACAAATGTCCTAGAACCAAATTTCCACATGTAACTACTAGACTGTGATACAATACACTATTGGGTGAAGTTTGGTTGACTTCTGCGCAGCGGTTTGGGAGTTAACATCAAAATTACATTTCTCGGCCATATCGCATAGATCTCACTGTGAAAAGGCTTAAATGGCTTTTTTGACCTAAGTTTGAGGATTGCGCTCAAACCAAATGTCCTAGAACTAAATTTCCAAATGTAACTACTAGATTGTGATAAAATACACTATTGGGTGAAGTTTGGTTTACTTCTGCGCAGCGGTTTGGGAGTTAACATCAAAATTACATTTCTCGGCCATATCGCATAGATCTCACTGTGAAAAGGCTTAAATGACTTTTTTTAATTAAGTTTGAAGAATGCGCTCAAACCAAATGTCCTAAAACTAAATTTCCAAATGTAACTACTAGATTGTGATAAAATACACTATTGGGTGAAGTTTGGTTGACTTCTGCGCAGCAGTTTGGGAGTTAACATCAAAATTACATTTCTCGGCCATATCGCATAGATCTCACTGTGAAAAGGCTTAAATGGCTTTTTTGACCTAAGTTTGAGGATTTCGCTCAAATCAAATGTCCTAGTACCAAATTTCCACATGTAACTACTAGATTGTGATACAATACACTAATGGGTGAAGTTTGGTTGACTTCTGCGCAGCGGTTTGGGAGTGAACATCAAAATTACATTTCTCGGCCATATCGCATAGATCTCACTGTGAAAAGGCTTAAATGACTTTTTTTAATTAAGTTTGAAAATTGCGCTCAAACCAAATGTCCTAAAACTAAATTTCCAAATGTAACTACTAGATTGTGATAGAATACACTATTGGGTGAAGTTTGGTTGACTTCTGCGCAGCGGTTTGGGAGTGAACATCAAAATTACATTTCTCGGCCATATCGCATAGATCTCACTGTGAAAAGGCTTAAATGGCTTTTTTGACCTAAGTTTGAGGATTGCGCTCAAATCAAATGTCCTAGACCCAAATTTCCACATGTAACTACTAGATTATGATACAATACACTAATGGGTGAAGTTTGGTTGACTTCTCCGCAGCGGTTTGGGAGTGAACATCAAAATTACATTTCTCGGCCATATCGCATAGATCTCACTGTGAAAAGGCTTAAATGACTTTTTTTTAATTAAGTTTGAAGAATGCGCTCAAACCAAATGTCCTAAAACTAAATTTCCAAATGTAACTACTAGATTGTGATAAAATACACTATTGGGTGAAGTTTGGTTGACTTCTGCGCAGCGGTTTGGGAGTTAACATCAAAATTACATTTCTCGGCCATATCGCATAGATCTCACTGTGAAAAGGCTTAAATGACTTTTTTTTAATTAAGTTTGAAAATTGCGCTCAAACCAAATGTCCTAAAACTAAATTTCCAAATGTAACTACTAGATTGTGATAAAATACACTATTGGGTGAAGTTTGGTTGACTTCTGCGCAGCGGTTTGGGAGTTAACATCAAAATTACATTTCTCGGCCATATCGCATAGATCTCACTGTGAAAAGGCTTAAATGGCTTTTTTGACCTAAGTTTGAGGATTGCGCTCAAATCAAATGTCCTAGAACCAAATTTCCACATGTAACTACTAGATTGTGATAGAATACACTATTGGGTGAAGTTTGGTTGACTTCTGCGCAGCGGTTTGGGAGTTAACATCAAAATTACATTTCTCGGCCATATCGCATAGATCTCACTGTGAAAAGGCTTAAATGGCTTTTTTGACCTAAGTTTGAGGATTGCGCTCAAATCAAATGTCCTAGAACCAAATTTCCACATGTAACTACTAGATTGTGATACAATACACTATTGGGTGAAGTTTGGTTTACTTCTGCGCAGCGGTTTGGGAGTTAACATCAAAATTACATTTCTCAGCCATATCGCGTAGATCTCACTGTGAAAAGGCTTAAATGGCTTTTTTGACCTAAGTTTGAGGATTGCGCTCAAATCAAATGTCCTAGAACCAAATTTCCACATGTAACTACTAGATTGTGATACAATACACTATTGGGTGAAGTTTGGTTTACTTATGCGCAGCGGTTTGGGAGTTAACATCAAAATTACATTTCTCGGCCATATCGCATAGATCTCACTGTGAAAAGGCTTAAATGGCTTTTTTGACCTAAGTTTGAGGATTGCGCTCAAATCAAATGTCCTAGAACCAAATTTCCACATGTAACTACTAGATTGTGATACAATACACTATTGGGTGAAGTTTGGTTTACTTCTGCGCAGCGGTTTGGGAGTTAACATCAAAATTACATTTCTCAGCCATATCGCGTAGATCTCACTGTGAAAAGGCTTAAATGGCTTTTTTGACCTAAGTTTGAGGATTGCGCTCAAATCAAATGTCCTAGAACCAAATTTCCACATGTAACTACTAGATTGTAATACAATACACTATTGGGTGAAGTTTGGTTTACTTCTGCGCAGCGGTTTGGGAGTTAACATCAAAATTACATTTCTCGGCCATATCGCATAGATCTCACTGTGAAAAGGCTTAAATGGCTTTTTTGACCTAAGTTTGAGGATTGCGCTCAAATCAAATGTCCTAGAACCAAATTTCCACATGTAACTACTAGATTGTGATACAATACACTATTGGGTGAAGTTTGGTTGACTTCTGCGCAGCGGTTTGGGAGTTAACATCAAAATTACATTTCTCAGCCATATCGCGTAGATCTCACTGTGAAAAGGCTTAAATGGCTTTTTTGACCTAGGTTTGAGGGTTGCGCTCAAATCAAATGTCCTAGAACCAAATTTCCACATGTAACTACTAGATTGTGATACAATACACTATTGGGTGAAGTTTGGTTTACTTCTGCGCAGCGGTTTGGGAGTTAACATCATAATTACATTTCTCGGCCATATCGCATAGATCTCACTGTGAAAAGGCTTAAATGGCTTTTTTGACCTAAGTTTGAGGATTGCGCTCAAATCAAATGTCCTAGAACCAAATTTCCACATGTAACTACTAGATTGTGATACAATACACTATTGGGTGAAGTTTGGTTTACTTCTGCGCAGCGGTTTGGGAGTTAACATCATAATTACATTTCTCGGCCATATCGCATAGATCTCACTGTGAAAAGGCTTAAATGACTTTTTTAATTAAGTTTGAGGATTGCGCTCAAAACAAATGTCCTAGAACCAAATTTCCACATGTA